>NC_089198.1:32253756-32623756 GCF_963930695.1 Labrus bergylta | reverse complement strand
TCGGCTTTAACATTTCGGTTCATTTAAAAGAAAAATCTAGTTTACACTTTTTGAAAAATGTCCTCACCCAAATTTAACTTCAAATAACTGAAAGCTAATCCTGTATTGCCTTAGTACCTCAATTAACAATGAATGCACAAACAATCCAAAGGTTTTCCTCCTGTTCTGTTGTCTTGGTCTGATTGTGAATCTGTTGTTATAAACCATGTCTTATGTCATGTCTAACTGAGTATTGTCCCATTTTGAGCTCAACATGAAGCCGAGCTGCTTGTTTTTAAAAAGCAGCTGGATTTCAGCCAGTTGGGTGTAAGCTCAGCAGTCTGTATCTTATTTGTGACGTGATGACACAACAACACACTCTTACTTTGACTTTTATAATTTTGGTAGCTCTTTGTATTTCCTGTTTTACATGTTAGCTGCAGGGAATTTAAATGTAATAATCTGTTTGATACCCAGCAGCAGGAGCATTTATTCTGAAAACGATCAGATCTGTGCCAACTAGTGGAAAGTTAAAGCACAAAACTTCTTTAATGGGACAGTTTTTTCATCCATGTTATCATCACAAGTCACATGTTACATTTTATACAGCAGAATCCTGAATTCACTAACGTCCTGTGTCTGCATGTTTCCTGTGCAGCTCTTACTAAACTACCAGCGGTGGCGGAGGGAAAGTCCTGAAATCAGTACCTGTCTGTCTCCTTCCTCGGTGGTTGACCTCCTGCAGACTTCGTATCATGCTGTCCTCCCACAGCGGGACCACAGTGGCAGCAGGGTGCTCATATACAGGATTGGTCTGTATGTGTGTGTGTGTGTGTGTGTGTGTATGCGTGTGTGTGTGTGTGTGTGTGTGTGTGTGTGTGTGTGTGTTCATTGCTCTCCTTTGATTTTAAATTGTGCTAAGTCATGTGAACAGCAGAGGTTGATGCTAAGCTACCAAAGACCTGGTTTTGATTTCTGTTGGGTCACAAAAAGATGACCTAATGATTCCATCATACTGAGCTCCTGAAGGCTCAGATAAAAAAAAAACAGAAATTAGCTTAGATTTCCAAGCTAAGTCATGCCCAAATAGCAGTTAGCAAACCATTTCCACTTCTTTATATCAAAGCACCAGATATCTTTAAAGGCATATGCTTAACGTTTGTGTTGATTGTTCAACTAGAGGACTTTGAGGCTGTCCAACCTGAACGGAGCTTGTGACACCCTATTGTGTAGCCACAGTGATGTAATTCTTATGAAATTACATCCTCTTCCTCTTCTCTGAAATGTTACAGTATGTGAAGTCCTTTGGATTGCATTATATCTGTTTTATGGAATGATTTATCCCCCATGATGTCAGCTACTCAAAATAGTTTCATCAGACCTGTTTCATACTCTTCATGTAAACACTTTTTTGCCTTTGTTCTGTGACACTGTCAGTGTAAAGCATTCTGGGTGAATTATTATCACTTTTACAGCACTTGTGCTTTGACTTTGTCTCTGAAAGTTCATGTTGTCTTAGGGACAGCTGTGGCTCAGTTGGTGGCATCGGTCGTCTCTCAACTGGAAGGTCGAGGGTTCGATCCCCAGCTCCTGCAGCTACATGTCCGATGTGTCCTTGAGCAACACACTTCGTCTGTAGTGTGTGAATGTGATGAGTTAATACTGATGGACTCTTTACTCAGCAGCCTCTACCATCAGTGTGTGAATGTGTATGAATGGATGAGTTAATACTGATGGGCTCTTTACTCAGCAGCCTCTACCATCAGTGTGTGAATGTGTATGAATGGATGAGTTAATACTGATGGACTCTTTACTCAGCAGCCTCAGTACTGAAAATGCTTTATATAAAGGAGTGCACATTAGTGTGTCCTCTCCGCCTCTGTCAGAATATGTTAATCGTTTATGATATACTGAGAAGGGTGTTACTTTACTTCGGCTGTATAACCAGTTTACACCATTATGAGTAAATGAGTAAATATTAAATTATTTATAACCACATGCACTTCATCGAATCATTCTGATCATAAAAAATAACAATCCTCAGTGTACTCTGTGTTACTTACTGTTTTACAATCCTAGATCTCATGTATCTCTGACTTAGTGTCCGTCCAGGAACAGTAAGTCACTTTCTTCAGTGAAAATGCAAATAATTCAACCTGACAACACAACCACCCCAGCACTCAATAGCAGACAGAAAAAGTAAGCAAGAAAACATGGTGGATCATTTATCAGGCACGATCCAGAGGTTTGTGAAGACCCAAACCAGAGCAAAAGCCGGTTCAACAGAATGAAATTAGTTTTTTGTTTCCTCTTCCTGGTTTACGTAAGAACATTAAGGCTGCGCATGTCTACACTGGAGATCTGATAATGGGATAGTGTCAAGCACCTGAAAATAAAGATCCTGGGTCTTTGGGCAGAGTTTTATAAACATAGACCATCATGGTAAATCGCTAAAAAATAAAAAATAACCATAGTTCCAATACAGAGCATGAAACTCATGTGTAGTTAACAGCCTTTGCTCATTTTGAAAATCATGAAAATGTTCCTTAAAAAGACATCGTAACATGATGTCTTAACACTTTGTTTATCAGTGGAGGCCAAAAAATAACATTGGATGTAGCATTAATACTTTATGAGCCTAGTGATTAATATCATTCCCACTGTTGAAACCAACATCATCGCTTTTGATTTAAGTTGTTGATTCATATTAACCCTATTCAGATAAACACACTCACATTAGTATTCTACCATTATTCAAAAATCAAAGCTTGGGATGCCTAAAGCATAGTGGTTAGTGCACACGTCCCATGTGCAGAGGGACAGAGTCCTCCAAGCGGGTGGCCTGGGTTTGAATCTGACCCGTGATGCCTTCCCCTCATGTCATTCTTCAATCTATCGCTCTCTGATTTCTTTTTTTAAGGGTTTATTTTTTGGCCTTTATGCCTTTATTTAGAGATAGGACAGTGGATAGAGTCAGAAAACCGTCCACCGTCCTGTGTCTGTATGAAGGCGTTCAAAGCTGACTGTAGTCCATAAAGGACAGTCTAATAATGCACATTGTGTTTGTGTCTGCAGGGCAGTGGAACCCAAAAGACTGGACGGCCTTCCAGGTGTTTAGGATCAGCCTCATGACATCAGAGCTGATCTCCATGGAGACAGAGACACAGATGAAGGGTCTAAAGGTCATATTTGACCTGCAGGGATGGAGTTTAGGACATGCCTTACAGGTTAACCCTTCCATTGCCAGAAAGATATCCTCTGTTCTGTCGGTAGGTTAAGCACTGTGCTCCTGGTTATAATGTTGGATAATTAACTCTGTATATCGTTCCACACTTTATGTGTGTGTGTATCTGTGTGTGTGTGTGTGTGTGTTCAGGACTCTTTCCCCCTGAAGGTTAGAGGGATCCATCTGGTCAACGAGCCTATGTTCTTCCGGCCTGTCTTTGCCATGATTCGTCCCTTCCTTCCAGATAAAATCAAACAAAGGGTCAGCAGCCTCCTCATTCCACACACTCACACTCACACACATAATCACAGATAGAACTGTCTTTGTTCTTTTAACTTTGTATTCAACTACTCTATCAAAACTATTGGATCAGTATGTTTGTGTTTTTAGTGAAAATATTTCATAAAAACTTGTCAGATTTATGTAGTAATGTAGTAATTCATCGATAACTAGGGTTTTTTGGCTGACTTTTAGGGTGCACTCCCACTAAGCAATCTGTACCGGCTCAAGCACGTTCAGTCAGTAAAGTTGCGTTCATGTTCTCTGTGTTCTCCATTCTAAGAAGGTGAAGTAAAAAAACAACGATGCTATAATGAGAATATTTGCCTTTATATCAATACTATGTGTAGTCAAACAGAGTCACAATCTGAACTAAAGAGTGGAGAAGAACAAACTGGAGAACAGGAAACATGCAGCAGCAGGTTCATTAGAGCACGGAGATCAGAGTGGTCGCGGGAAGACACTTTATGCACCGTGCAGCAGTCACAGGATACAAACATCACTCCTCTCCTCCTATTGGCTCGAGGTGAATTCTCTGGAGAATATCCTGCTGTGTTCTAACATCTGCTCACACAGACTTGCTGCGGTAAAAGTACTAGAGGTCTGGCAGGAGAAAAACCCGAGCAAAAAGTTTGGCTGTTTGCGTTCACAGCTCCTCCTGAGTTTTTCAGGAGATTTCGTATGTGTGAAAAGGGTTTTTGGCAGCTATTTGACAGCTACAAGAAATGTTAGGTTATTTTCTTTCAACTTACTGAGTGCATGAGTTGATGTCGTGAATCAATGTCAGAAAGATAAGTGAGCTTTGTGTTTGTTTTTATCGTCTCTCTTGTATGACACTTTAATGATGATTGGACCTTGGAGGCCTCAAAATAATGTCAATACATTTCAACTGGATTATGCAGATTGCAAATATTCTACAGGAGTACACCACTACATGTATTAATATTTATGTACAGAGGTAACCATGCTCAGGCCCAGTTAGGACTGGAGCAGTGTTAGTGCAGGCCAGCGGGGGACTTGGGACGGGTGACGATCGTGCTTCACCCAGGTACCAGGTACTGGGTCTAGTGTGAGTGCGATTAGTTTGAACAGACTTTGGGTGAATGAAGCACTTGAATCGACCTTAAAAAAACAAACAATAAACAAAATAACCATGGTAACCACTAGCTGACTGTTTCTGCTGAAGTGGTCCTTTCGGCGTTAAACCTACTTCTTCATTTGTTTCTACTTTCTCCTTTGTAGATTCATATGCACGGTTCTGATTACCACGACAGTCTATGCGACTTCTTCTCGCCAGATATCCTTCCTCCAGAATACGGAGGGGAGGGGCCTGGCATAGAAGAGGCATGTCAGGACTGGACCAATCACCTTTTCCAGTCAGAGGGGCTCCTTCAGCAGATTGCGGCTCACCCAACAGGAGACATCTCCATAACTCCAAGTGCCCCACTGATTTCAGAGGAAGTGGACACTGACCATCTCTCTGAGTGGTGACGGATCACACATACCATGCTTTTTTTCTTTGGATCAAAACAACCTAGTGTGCTGTCGGACTGACTCGTTTAAGGTCTGTAGCATGTGAGTACATTCACTGTAAGTTGTTCACGTTGCAGCGATGCTTGCTGCCTGAGTCTTTTTATTTCTCATTATTATTTTGTAGACTTTCCTCCTTTCAGATGTGTCAGGGGAAGGATTCTCCACTCATTTGGAAGCAAGTTAACCTTGTAGGTACATGTAACATCCCAAGAAAAGAGAAAAGTCTTGTGGTGCCATGACCCAAAACCCAACAGGAAGTCAACCATTTGAAGTAAAAATGTGTTATATGTTTGTATTTTTGGCCATTTACAGGGGACATACTTGAATTGAATCATTCCTGGCAAGTCATCCTACCAATTACAAACTTTATACAGAAAAGATGTAAGCAGTGAAAGGTTTCTTAAATAACTTCTGTCAATGGGCGCAGCCTTTAGGGGTTACCTAATCTCATAACAGGAGCTGGGCTGACTGTTATCTACTTCACTTAGTAGACTCACTTTTCTTAAGGACCTTATACAATTTTTACTTTAAAAAACCTGAGCTATTCCCTTCAATGCAGTGGCCACAAGAAATGTAATTTCTCAGCACTGCCTTAGGTTGCTACTCAAAGCTTCAGCACTCCCTTACCTGTCGGTATGTTTCCAAAGGCCCATTCAACACTGGTTTAAAAGTGAATTTAGGCCCAAACTGCGCAGCTTGAGGACCTTATTGGAACTGTTGTTTCTTTCTTTTAATTTTGTATAAAGGAATTTGCATCCTCAAGAGTCCAAAGGTGAAACAAGAATCAGTATTATGAAATTTTGTATAACTTTATAATTTATATTGGGTCTTGGGAATGTTGTGCAAAATAGCTCCTTAGAGCCCCATACAGCATATTTACAAAGTGTACCTCAGCAAGTTTCATCTAAGCGGCAACCTCTGGTGTTGAAAAGTGGCTTCAAATGTCTGCTTCAAACACCAATGGGGGGGGGGGGGGTGTCACTGAGACTGTCTATGGTTTATACAGTCTATAATTTATAGAGTCTATAGTTTAACCAAGATACATGAAGTTTAGTCGGCACAGAGCACTCACACTGGTCAAATGGACTGGACTTTAGGGGGAAAGCGTGCTTGGGCACAGTACTGATTGCCTAATGTGTGTTCACCTTTAGTACGCCAACGTAAACCCAAGTCAGCCATTTTTTGTGTGAGCTTTACTTGGAAAAAAAATCGTACTTATTCCGTCTCTTACAGAAATGATGCAGAATGTTGTATATTTATATGGATAATGCTACACTGTATGAATGTCATATCAAGACAGTTTGTATGTTCTTAAGTAAGACCTGAATAACTGTTAACAGATAAGGTGGACCTCCTGGGTGGATTGCCAGATGAGATACTTTCATGCGTAATAAACTGCTTGACTGTACAATACATGGACGTAGTCTCAGACACAAGCCAGGGGATGGGCTGACAGTGTGATACTACTCTACCAGTCCATACGCTCAAACTTCCTTAAAACAAATCTTTCTGTGAAATCATGTGAACTTCATCCAAGAAGAAAGCCTCTGTAAGAAAGAGCTTGCAGCCAAACAGTAGACTGTAAAATGACAAGCACAGCAAACATCACTCCATAAGGACATTCATTTTATCAGCCAATCAAATGATCCCATTGGTTTTCTTTAGCTGAGTCTGTTAACAGTTTCAAAGTTTACTTTTTTTCATTTATTGTTACAACATTAAGTCGTTAATGTTATAAAACTTGACTATGTGGACCAATAATGTACATATCCACTTTAAACAACATGCTGTAAAAATGTATGATTAAATGTTCACAATAATAAAGAAAATGTTTTAGCGAATAAATGGATTTATTTAATGCTCTTTGTCACAGTTCTGTAATGATGACTCAAATAATGAATTCTAAGATTTCATACTTTGTTTGCAATCCATTCAAAATGTTTCTTCATGAGATAATGTATTTTTAAAGTAAATCTACTTTGCTGTTAGGCAGGTGAGACAGATCCGTGCTTATTAAAGGGTTAACAATATAAAAACTCAAAATGTAAAGAAATTATGAAGTCTTTGTGCTGTCTCGATTATTAGGGTATCTACTGGAATAGAATGAATTCGGGGTGATTGGGAGACAACTTCTGAATGGATTAAGACAGGGGACAGACAGACAGACAGACAGACATGCAGACAGACAGACAGACATGCAGACATGTAGACAGACACAGACAAACAGACAGACAGACAGAATGTGTTATTGTTTATGTCTAGCTGGTTCAAATCTGTCAGAAGATTGCTGATATTGTGGGTAGATATCGTTCTGTCTTTGGGTGTTAATAGTTAATGTTTATATATCTGGGAAAGGGTCTAGATAGAGGAGCGGCGAGACTGAATGTACTTCCAATGTACTGGAAGCAGCAGTGGTCTGGTATGTTATATTTTTGGGGGGATTTGGTCAGAGGTCATGAGCAAGCAATCATTGAGTAGTTGCCCAAGGCTGGTGACTCCTCTCCCACTCCACGTTGGGGAGATGAAGGATTCATTGTTAGCTGTAAGGCTTTTTTTCAGGGTGTTTGGTTCTTCGATCTCAAAGTTTCTCTCTCTGTACACTGTACGGACCTTTGATCGGCGTTAGCAGGTCAGTAAACACTTCTATCAGCCCGGCTTCACCTTGTAAACATTATCTCCCCATAAAGTCTACAAACGCTGAGGATCAATCCAAAGTGCAAGTTCAACCATTGCTTATTTTACTTGCTCATTGAATAGTTTTAATTCTATTTTGAATCTGGTGCATGGTAAAGTTCTTTTAGGTTAATTTTTGGGCTCTGATGTTTTTGTTTAGAGACAGGACAGTGGAGAGAGTCAGAGAGAATGGGGGATGACGTGCAGGAAAGGAGCAACTGCTCACATTTGAACATGGGCTGGTTGGAGAAAGAGTCTCTGAACATTGGGGGAGGCACACTAACCACCAGGCAACCAGTGCCCCCCTGCTTTGATTTATTAATGTTTGAAGTAAGATAAAATCAATCAAACACAGTATTGATGTATTGTGAGTACAGTCAGTGTGCAGAACGATGGTGCAGTTTGAAGTTTGTTAAAGGCTTGGCGATGAGCTCAGTTAGTGCATCATATCTTTTAAATACTATGACTGCAGAAATGACAACACCAATAAGAACTGAGCTGGAGCAAATGAGATGAAATATGATATCATTTTATCACCTGTTTGTTTTATTTATTCACATTTCAACTTCAATGCATTATGTTGACTCCCTGTTAGTAGACTGAGAATCATATATCATTATCAGGCCTCTGCAGAACAACTTTACTTCTCTTTAAGAAATTGTTTAAATGTTACATCTCTTGCCTTGATATAACCTTTTCCTGTTTCATATCGTAGGTAACCTTTATTGACCAGCTGGGATTATGTGTCAAGATTTTTCTGTTGATGTGTTGCAATTCAACTCGATGAAATCCTTTCTTAACAGCTTCCTGTGTTATTTCTTCATTGTGGCTGACAATCAGAAGTGACACAAACTGAGTTTCCTTTGAAGAAGGTGTGCACAAAACAATCGACACCCTTTGAACACTCACAGGTTTAGATTTGACATCATCCTCCATGCTGTGGCTATCGTCAGGAAGCAATTACAGATGCATGACTGATGGCCAGTCTCCTCGACACAGCTCTGAGGGATTTGTTTTT
Source organism: Labrus bergylta (assembly GCF_963930695.1). Taxonomy (NCBI): domain Eukaryota; kingdom Metazoa; phylum Chordata; class Actinopteri; order Labriformes; family Labridae; genus Labrus; species Labrus bergylta. Next base: position 32,615,048 of record NC_089198.1, on the reverse strand, counting down.
TCTTTTTACAGTTAAAACAGGTTTGTTCCAAAATGTTGTACAAAATTATTCAAAAACCAGAAAGTTATTTAAAAGGGTAATTTTATCGTGAGAGAACAGAAAACAACAACAACCACAAAATAAGTCAAATGCACATACGGATAAAAATGTGACACACATCAGACATCAACCCAAAATGTGCAAATTTTGTAATGATAGTAGGAAACCCAAGGGAGCCCCATCTGACAGCAGGCTACCAGAGGCTTTTGAACTTGAAACCTGAGAAATAGAATGAATTTTGTCCTTTGACAAAGTAAAAGTGCACAAAGCCCCATTTTCAAAAAAAATCTGTATTAATAGAAAATATTGTTTCAGTTGTTACAACATACAGATAAAGTGTTAAAGTGCAGTTCATAGTAGGCTCTACTTGACTTGTAAATAAAGATAACAGTGTATGTTCATGAGATGTTAATCATTACAGTCCAGGAACTAAACATTTGAGCTTTATTACTTTATACCACCACCTGCCAGGGAGAGAGAGAACTGCAGGCATTTATTTAATTCATCTTTTGTATCCTTACAAACCCTGAATACAATAACGAGACATGTAAAGGGAAAAGGTTTGGTATTTTGGTCTTTTCTAACTAGCAGTACCCAACTCCTTATTCGGCCAATAATAACAATAATAATAATAAAATGGAGCTATAGCAATTTTCTGCATACTTAAAGACATTTAAAGAAGGGAAAAAAACAGAACGACAAGGAGGAAAGAAATGTACCTACAAACATAAGAGACCATTCAAAAACTGAATAAAAAAAATCTATACATGTAGAGCACACAAGACAGACAACATTACAAGATACAAACTATGATTAAAATAAAGGATGCAGATGATCATTTATGACTTCATGACTGAGCCCTGTTCAAAAACCATTCTAGTTAGATCAGTGGTGCCTGAAGGAGTGGATACACTCTCCTTGCCGCATGCGACTGAAACAATTAAGACTGCACACAACACAATTAACACCTGTAGAGCATTTATTATTTTACCATGCATCATCTAACAGGATTATGCTCAACAACTACAATAATTAAGGACTTAATTCTTACCAATGACATCTCTGTGGTGTTCTCTATAGTGATTTGAGCCTGTGAATATTCCCACTCTCACCTCCACTGTTGCTCACTCACTCACACTCTCACTCTCACTCTCACTCACACACACACACACACACACACACACACACACACACACACACACACACACACACACACACACACACACACACACACACACACACACACACACACACACACACACATTGCTAGAAGTGGATATACTCTATGGAGACTAAAACATAAGTCTGGATACTCCTTATACCTGCGTATACCCTGCACTACAGTGTCAGAATCTACAATGATCCGCATCGGGAAACTCCAGATATGGATCTCCTAAACGAAAAAACTCTTCGTCACAATGCTGATAAAGGTAAGAACGCCTTACAATTTCTGTGACATGCTCGTCAGTTTATTATTAGGTGAAGGGAGTGGCTTTTGAGGGAGCACAGAGGGGCGTGGCTTTTGAGGGAGCACAGATGGGAGGGGGCGTGGCTTTTGAGGGAGCACAGAGGGGCGTGGCTTTAGAGGGAGCGCAGAGGGGAGGGGCGTGGCTTTTGAGGGAGCATAGAGGGCGTGGCTTTTGGGGGCACCGAGGGGCGTGGCTTTTGAGGGAGCACAGAGGGGAGATATTGGGAGGTGGTGGAAATCCTGTCTAATGCTGGTCCCAGTTTCTGAGTTGGGAAGTTGTTCTTCCGACTTTAGTGTGTTCACGTAGTTTCAGATTCGTAAGTCGAAATGTCCCATTAGCAAAAAAACAGGGTGGATGCCACAAAGAAGAATGTGAATGTTTTAAGTTATATTTCAGAATAAAGTTGAAGTGCAATACGTGAATTAATAAAAAGTATTCTAATTTAATATTAACCGTTACATTGCAACCGCTTGTTCATCAGGTCAGCCATGTCCATAACTATGGATAACATGTATCATTCACCCCCCTACAGTGTGTGCCAGTGATGACAATAACTAATCAATCCTATGTTGTTATCTGTACCAGGCTGTACACATGTTGATTTATGCTGTAAAAACTGTTTTTGTTTTTTTTAATGTGGTGTGATTTCTGGATTTCTGTTTTTCAGCCAGCCTCTAGTGGACACTCAAGGAACTGGAGGACTGGAGGACAATTCCACATCAGCTTCATTTTTTTTTACATTAAAGGTTGCCGGTTGGTTTACAACACAGCCGGAAAATTTCTCTGATAAGGCAAATAGCCAATTTGGTCCTGGGACCTGGGGTGGCCTATTAGATTTCAATGGGGGACTATGCCACTTCTGGCCACCCCAAAGGACACACCCCTGCTTATTAACTTCTTCTAAGGACTTAATGAAAAACAAACTTTAAGATTTCTTATCTTCAAGACATCGACATGCTCTTATGGCCTGAATGATAAATCTGACAACTATCAATTCGTCAGTCTTTATTTTAATAGCCCTAATTTATTACAAATATTATCTCAAGAGCTGTTCTATCCCGTACTCTTTATTATATTATTTACAAAGACCCAGCATTGATCCACCATGGGAAAGCACTTTCCACCAATAAGCAAAGTAGCAGTGGCAAGAAAAAACTGTCTTTAACATGCAGAAATCTCAAGCAGAAACAGACTCATGTTAAACAGCCATCTGCTGTGTCGGGCTGAGAGAGTGGGACATTTGCTATTTGTCTGCCATGAGCTATATTTATCAAGGTTGAATGGACAGGGGATATTTGACATGTCAAACACATGCAAGTGATAAGAGGGTAGTGTGTTCATGGGTGGTGCAAAGAGATAACCACATGTTCTCTTACCTTGGATACAAGGCCTTATAGTTTATGAAACTTTTCAACAACCACATGTGTGGGGAACAACCACATTCCCTTTTTTAACTGCACCCACGACCACAGCAACAATGTGACAACTGTTAATTAGACAGATTTAAAGCTACTGTTAACTGTTTTAGACCTTGAATCCATATCAGAAGTCCACTTTGTCTGCTTTAGACAACAACTGAAGAGTCCAAATCTGCCCACACTAGTTCATGCAATTTAAGTCATGTGGGCAGAAACATTTGTAATGTGATGGATATCTTTGACAACAGTTATCTGTGATTAAACAAAATGATATGACAATGTTTTGGATGTAGAATGATGGACCTGATCCTCTGTGCATAGTGAGGCTTGTGACTGTAAATATTACTGGATGGAGCCTGAGTGACGTCAACCTTCTGTTCCTGCAGGGGGCGCTGGAGGCTCATCGGCTTCAGACCTTTGTTTTTTGTACTAGGCTGTAAACATGTTTATTTAAGCTGGACACTCGACGCACTGCAGGATATTGCACTTCCATTGCCTTCATTTTTCAACACCAGAGGATGGTGCAGACCCTTACATCAATATTTAATATCATGTTTTCATTGGTTTATAATAACCAGCAGCTCAGCCATGAAATGGTTGGTGGGTCAATATCAGCACAAAGTGCTTTTGAGACTTCTTCATTCCCAAAAGAAAAGGCTGAGATTCTCCATTGAACTTCATGTTTTCTTAAGTAGACTGTAGGCTGTTTGTTTTCCACGGTGGTCAGGTTCCGAAAATCATGTCCACTCTTTCATGGACAAATTCTAATTGGAGTTAATAGGCCTACATATCAATCGCCCAGTGATTATAACATTGACTTTAAGGTATCCAGTTCTCAACAATATATATTTTATTTTATTGGAACAATGTTTTGATAATAATAAAAATCAAACGCTTCCTATGACATCTGCGATAGTCAAACTTTTATTTCTAAATAGAACTAAAACTAAAAGACATCTGGTCAAACTTTCAGAGAATACTATTGTGCCCTTATTATTTTATAGACGAGTCATATAAAAGTAATGCTTACTTGTTTTAAAACATGATGATGATATCTTGACAACTTCATGAAAACAGTGGACATGACACGGCAGGGGAGATACTGACTGACAGAGATGAGATCATTTAATAGACACCCTGTTGACCTTTAGTTAAAACCATGGATTGTTGAAGCTGACTGCATGATGTTTGACAAATATATTATAATTAAATATTTCTAAATTATTTGGTATTAATTAATATTTCACTATGACAGGGTGGACATGTCAAGCTTGTCAACATTAAATTCTGAACACAATATGATGAAATGAGAAAATATATGTGAAGATTCTTACTCTACTTGTTGTGATTCTTTTGATATTGATTGATTGATTGATTGCATCAGCCGTTTTTTTAAAAGGTGCAGTTATCTCATAATGACAGGTTGGACAGTAAGCTCAGGTATGACAAATGTTTGATGAGTCGTTCTAGCAGAGAACTTATAAAGCACAATAAAACATAAAGTATTTTAATTTGATGTCATTTAACCACTCTATAAACTCACTGAAGTAAGCAGAGCAGCGTTTGAGACATGCCACAATCAAATACAATCATTCCAGACACTTTTCATTTTACTTATATATGTGTGTTAAGATTTTGCTATGTTTAATAACAGCAAATAATTTAATTATTGTGCTAAGATGTGTATTATATATGTGAGGGATTCTGACACCAAATGCACTTTATAGTAATTTTGACCCTGAGGCATCTTTTCAGAGAGACTGTCGTGTTGGAGATCAGCGGTGAAGAAATCTGTCATTAGCTTCATGTGTGAAGACACAAACACATTCTGACAGCTGGAAATCAGCTTCAGGCTATAGTTACAAAACTGCTGGTACTAGACAGTGCAGGGAAAAAGTGGGTCAGAAAAATCCAAGACATCCTCAAAGAGGGAATATCTTGATTGTTCTGTCAGCAGAGGGCATAATGGCTAAGATAGGGCTTGATGCACAGTCACCATGAACCGACATGACACATTACAAGCTACATCAATTATGGTATAAAAAAAGTATATATCCATTTGTGTCCCCGAAGTCTGTTTGGCCTTGATCATCCCATGGAAATATCCTTATTTAATAATAAACACATTTTAAGAGAAAGAAACATGTTATATTTTAGTTTTTTATGTTTACTTTAAGATTTTTTGCATACCGTGAAACTTCAATTAATTGGTCCAGCTTTTATTTACTTCAGTTTGTGAAATGAGCCGGCCTTTATTTGGGACAGCCGTCAATACAAGACGGGCTTTTAATTATTTTCAAACAAAACTTGTGCACAGCAAAGATGAGAAGGACTAAAAGACTTTCAATCAAGATCAGAAAGTATATGTGACTGTGCACGAAGTTAAGAAATTGGTTATATGGTAAATGGACTTTATAAAGTTATTTTCTAGTCTTCTGGCTACTCAAAGTGCTTCAACACTGCAGGTCACACCTACACATTCACACACTGATGGTAGAGGCTGCTGAGTAAAGAGTCCATCAGTATTAACTCATCCATTCATACACATTCACACACTGATGGTAGAGGCTGCTGAGTAAAGAGTCCATCAGTATTAACTCATCCATTCATACACATTCACACACTGATGGTAGAGGCTGCTGAGTAAAGAGTCCATCAGTATTAACTCATCCATTCATACACATTCACACACTGATGGTAGAGGCTGCTGTGTAAAGAGTCCATCAGTATTAACTCATCCATTCATACACATTCACACACTGATGGTAGAGGCTGCTGAGTAAAGAGTCCATCAGTATTAACTCATGCATTCATACACATTCACACACTGATGGTAGAGGCTGCTGTGTAAAGAGTCCATCAGTATTAACTCATCCATTCATACACATTCACACACTGATGGTAGAGGCTGCTGAGTAAAGAGTCCATCAGTATTAACTCATCCATTCATACACATTCACACACTGATGGTAGAGGCTGCTGAGTAAAGAGTCCATCAGTATTAACTCATCCATTCATACACATTCACACACTGATGGTAGAGGCTGCTGAGTAAAGAGTCCATCAGTATTAACTCATCCATTCATACACATTCACACACTGATGGTAGAGGCTGCTGAGTAAAGAGTCCATCAGTATTAACTCATCCATTCATACACACACTGATGGTAGAGGCTGCTGAGTAAAGAGTCCATCAGTATTAACTCATCCATTCATACACTGATGGTAGAGGCTGCTGTGTAAAGAGTCCATCAGTATTAACTCATCCATTCATACACATTCACACACTGATGGTAGAGGCTGCTGTGTAAAGAGACCACCACTGAAGCAGCAGGAGCAACTTGGGGTTAAGTGTCTTGCGCACTGTCACATCGGAGATGTAGCTGCAGGAGCTGGGGATTGACAGGACGGCGACCTGCTGCACGACTACACATACCAGCATCATTCTGTCTTTGTTGGACAGAAGTTTAAGTGTGTTTTGTGTCTTCCTGCTTTTTCTCCAGACATAGATGTTTTGAACAAAGTTAACTTTCTCCTGTCTTCCACTTTATTGTCCATATAAAATATTTGTATTGGTGAGATGTTTCCTTGCCATAGGTTGAGCAAGATGTCACAATGCAAGAAGTCACAGAGTCCTACATATAAACAACATGTACTATGTATCATGTGTGTGGGGTTTCTTTTATCACAGTTAAGTCATAGTTCATGGGATCTGTACAAATCTCTATTCTGTGTCCCCCAAACAAAAAGGTGTGGGCCCTTATCATATCTGTAACAATAACATGTTTTGCGAATGGAGGAAAATAAAGATCGATAGTTGCAACATACAATCAGAAAGTGAATAAAGCATGAGGTAACAAACGTTGGTATTGCTGCTTTACTTGTTTGTTTGCTTCGGCAGCTACAACAACCTCCTTCTAACACGAGAGTATAAAAACATAAAACATTGGAAGAATGTTCCCCATGGTCCCAGATTTCATCTTCTATAGTTATAACTCAAAACCATGTATCAAACAGAATATGCAGGAGACATGATTGCTAATCATGACATTTGTAACCCTGAAATTAACATATACAGGGAGACAGGGTTTCTAACAATTAACATGGGGTCACATTCAACTCCCTCCCACAGATGCATTTAACCAGAATGCAAATTCCATTCTATTCAGCTGATTAGATCAGTCTCCATATATCTCAAATCACCACAGTGATAAGGTCCATTCAGCATGTGAGAGCAACTGTTGCGCCCACCCTCCCCCGGGGCTGTGATGTCTGTGAGCTGACCAAATGTGAGATAGGCGTGAGATAACCAAATGGTCAGCGCTCCTGTGTGTTGAAGGCTGTGTGCACAGATAGTTGTGCAACTAGTTAAGAATTTTTAATTGCAACCAAATGAGCAATATGTTTAAATATAAGCACAATTGTATTGTAGGTCTACAGTGCTTCCTGAATAGTAGTATACAATAGTGATTTTTTTTATAGGCCTAAAACCTTATAGTTCTGTGGATTGGGTTATATCTCCATGAAACAATTTGAGAGCTTGATGATAGTTCATGAAAAACAATACACCACACGTTTTCAGGTGGACTTTTCATTTAGCTGCTTTTACAGCCTATATGGTGTATGGAGCTTTTAATACACCACAGCCATTATTAATGCTACCAGTAAAACCTGAGAAACTTGCTCTCGATGACTGGTGTAAATTAAGGAGGACTTTATTTCAGTAAAGTGGAAGAGGTTAAGGCCTCTGTTTTGACGGAGCTGAGAAAGCTGACGGTGTTATATATATATATACATGTATATGCATATGGCATGAGAGATCCCTGGGCACAGAGCTACCATCTTGCCACGTTCGAGATGCAGAGGGGGCGGGGCAAAGATAAGACTGTCCACACGGCTGAATAAGCTCGACGCCTCTCGTATTCAATTGGTCTTCGAAATGATCCCGCTCCGCCCACCTTTGCGCAGCGATGTTTCCATTGGTGGATAGAGCTGTCCGTCGAAAGGAGGCGGTGTTTCTCTGAGTCTGAGTTTTATGAGGCAGGAGGCAAAATTGTGATTTCTTTTTGACTGCTGCTAGTACAGCCCTCAGCCACCTCAGTCAGTCTTCTGCTCTACCCTCCAGAGGTGACCCAGCCCCGGTAACCCCTGAGACTCGCCATGGCTTCAAAGAAAAACGCCAAAGTGCACGTAAAACCCAAAGGTGCGTCGCAAGCTTTTCTCTTTCTCTTCATGTGTGTTGCAGTAATGGAGATGCGTTAAAGCTTTAGCTTTCACTTGCAGGCCTCACAAGTTAATTAAGGGTCGGGCTAGTTCCATTCAGAGCTCCCGTCCTCCCCGTGGCTCAAATTAAAAATGTGAATTGTGCGTGCTACACGCTCAGTGCAAAGTGAGCTGGGTTAGTAGTCACGTTGTTCCATCTGGTTTTAATGTGCATGGTTCGCCTGTTTTATTCAAGCCCCATGTAGCCTGCGTGAACACGTCAACGCGGCACTTTGATATCTGCCGCTACGCAACAACGTCGCAACAAACGATTGAAGTGAAATGTATCAACGTTAAGCTACTTATTCATCATATAACACGGTAGCAGTACTTTAGTGTTCATTGAGATACCAGTTGGTAGTCTGCACTTCATGCTGGTTGACAATGGCGACTCCAGCTCATTGGGATTAGAGTCACACACCGGCTCTCACGACACAAATAAAGTTAGCCAGTGACGGTGTAGCTTCATCAGAGCTGGACGTGCAGGCCTCCCGGATCTTCAAACAGCTTTATTCTCAGATAACTTCAGGGGACATCGAGTTGTAGCAGCATTGAGTTGATTCAAACCAAGGGGGCGCAAAGGCACCCCGCCCCCAACTCAGTCGAGTCTCTGTAAATGCTCACGTGTCAATATGAGATGCCGTGGGTGGGGGTTATACGTGGCTCCTGGGGGGGCTATACGTACCCGGCCCCCGATGTATGCATTACTATCCACGGCTCCCTTTGTTGTAAAAAGCTCCGTTAGAGTCCAAACAAATGTTGCACAATGTGACGTGAATGTTTAATGACTTGACCTGCTGCTGGCTTACATCAACAAATACAATGCTACGCAAATAAGTCCTGTTTACACACGGTCCTCTACAGCCCCCACTTTTAACGCCTGCTGCTGGGGGGCTTCAAAACGCACTAGGCTAATCATAATAATGTTGAATGTAGCCTACAATTTCTTGATTTAATATGTAGGTGCAAGACTTGGGAATGATCCCATGTATATATGGATTCAAAGTTCAAAGATTCAACACGCGATGTGTGAGTAGGCCTGCAGCTTGAGTACAGTGTGTCCTTTACACACTGCACGGCACTGTGAAGTCCACACACACGCTTTAAATCAAACCATCTGAAGCACGCTTCAAATATTCCTTCATAAAATGTAAACTGTTCTAAAGGGGGCTTTTAAGTGTGTGTTGTCGCACAGACGTGCATTACCCGGCTCTCACATTTCCACACAGACTCCAGTAGTGGAGAGGGAGAAAGTGACGACGCTCATAGCTTCGAAAAAAAAGCGTCGTACCCATGATTGTAGCTTCATATGTCGAGTTCATACTCACACATTTATCAGATCAAAGGGCAGTTTGTCGTTTAAAAAACCCTGGGAACAAAATGTTCAGTTTTGTGCCTTTTCGTTGCCCCGCCCCCCACAGCCTTATTGCATGTATACACGTGTAGCTCAACGCTCTATGCTGGTGATTATGAGAGCAGCAGCAATAAGGAGAGAGAGGCTGCTTTTAGAGTGTACTAACTGACTTCTTGAAGAGGTCGGGATTTATCAAACAATATTTGTGAGTTGTGTTACGGTTACATAATGCACAGCAGCTCAGATTAGAAATGCTGACTGGATTGTGTGTCGACCATGACGAGTGATATTTAACTGAAGTGGTCTCTGACCACTGGGGGATCCTGACTCCAGCTCTGTGCTGCAGATCCTTTTTGATGTTTCTCTGCCCGGGCTTTCTCAGCATGTTGTTTCTTGTCATTTGTGTGGGTTAAAATGATTTTGATTTTTATATTTGTTGAATTTATCACAAAGTAAAAGAGAAATGTTGGTGCATTCAATATCAATTTATTTGAGTTGCATCCCATGATCAAACATCCTTTGGCACATCAAATATTTGACTTTGCTCTCCTCATAGTGAAGCCTACAAGGAGAGTGTAAACAAAGGGAATAAAGTCAAGGTGATTAGACATGCCATAAACAGTTGGGCGTATTTAGACTGACGTATCTGATGATAAGATGGTCCTATTATTAATCTGAAGACATGGGAAGGGAGTTATATTTTGTCATTATTTCTCTTTGCTTCTCCCTTATATCTGGGCCGCATATTGTATTCCATAGCTTTTGTCTTTCCTTGTTTGTCCTTTTGAATCTTCTACTGTATGTATTATCTCAATCCTCAGGCCTCCTCCCCCCCTCTCCAAAGGGCTGGAAGAATGGAAAGCTCAAAGGGTAACATCCTTGTGATGCTGTGTTGTGTTCCTTGCATTTGCAGAGTGCCTTTTTTATTAATGAAATCCCATAGATGAAAACATTTGTGTCACCATGCATGGAAGTGCTATGCTGTGTGTATCCGTGTCAGACATAATGTTCTGCCCTCCAACAAACCGCTCAGCACGCTTTCATTGTTCGTCTTACAATGTGTCATCATTGTAAGTATTGCTTTTGGTTTTGCAGGACTCCAGAGTTTTGTAGAACTTCTCTGTGATCGTTAATTTTCCAGAAACAGTTATATATTGATTATTATTTGAATTAGGGATGTTACTAGCAACTCATTTCTGAGGCGTTTAAACAGAAACTTTATTCTGATTTACAGACTAGCCCAAAAGTAAAAAAAAAATCACTCAGAAAATAGTAAATGAATGCATGAACTGTACCGTGCCTGAGCGGTCACACTGGTCAAACAAACTGGACTTTAAGGGTTAAGTGTGCTCAGGCACGTTACAGATTGCCAGTGTGACCGCGCCCTAACATCCCACAGACATACTTACATTTTGATCCCAATTTTCTCCAGAATTGACAGGTGAGAATGTGTTCATTGCCTTCTCTCTTAAAAAAATATTTCTCAGATTTTTATTGTGAAACAACCAGTAGTGCCAGCACACACGCCCCGACAGTTGGTAATTAGGTGCTGCCCTCAAAGTATTTAAGTTTCATCATTGTATGAAGAGCAATGCAGAGGCAGTAACATGCTGGCTGCATTAACTGAGTCCCATAATGGCCATAAACAGTTTACAGAAGTAAGAGGTAGTATGACACCAACCTCTCACTCTTGGATCGCCTGATGAAGACTAAAACAACAGCTGTAATTCACTGTGATTCTTCTAGATCTAACGTGACTTTAGTAGAATGATCCAGAGTTTCAGAACTGAAAGTTGACCATAAATTGTTCTTGAGGATGTTTTTTGTTGTTCAGCTTGGACTCAAACTGTTGATCCTTAAAGAACAGAGTTAGAGCTACTTAATACAGTCCTAATTTAAAAAAAAAAATCTTTATCTATAATCATCAAACCTACAGTTGTGTCTCCTGAAACATGCTTCTTTTTCTTTTGTTAGTTGATGTCAGTTAACAAAGTGCTTTGAGATGCTGTAACATCACAGTACAACCAGACGCAAGAAAAAATATTGGCAATAGAATTTTTTAACATGAGATCAAAATCACAAACATTTTTTATCATATGGCTCTCCTCTCTTGATGTTTGCGTGCAGGCTGGCAGCAGTGAGTAAACATGGTTACAGGGATGTGCTGTCACTTTGAAGCGTGCAGTATAATTTAATAGATGAATAAAATTCTAAATAGGCTCTATTTGGCTTTAAGTTGATACGGTGATAAATATTCTAGTAATTTGATACAAAACAACAAATTTAACTAAAATGTCAAAAACGAGAGAACAGCTTTTATAAAAAAATATCCAGTCCAGTGGTTTTGTAAATGTATAAAGATACATTCTCTCCAAATATAAGATGAAAAGAAAGTAAACAAAAGTCAGACAATGATGCAGAAGAATTCACCACACTGCAGAAAACTGAGTCAATGCCCACAGAGCCCTGTGCACTGGATGTGTGTCGATCAGCTCACTTGTTATCAACCTTTTTTTAAACTGGCATTTACCAAGTAGGTGTGGCTCAGGATGCAGGTGGTGCTGCTTAACTCGTTGTTAATGTTGTTTTTTTAAAGTTAATATTTTGGGCTGCACCTTCCTCTGTAGTCTGTATGTTCTCCTGCCTTTTCTTTATCAACAAGTAGAGAACATCTTTCATTTACAAATATGTAGTTAACCTTAACTACTAACAGTTTCTTCTCATAAACTTGCCCTCCTTCTTCACACTCGGTCCTGCCTTCCTCTTGACTCTATCACAACTGCACAAACAGATCCACAATACCCTACAGTTTGATACTTTTTCATCCCAGTTTATGCCGTTGCTACCACTGAGTGAATGTTTCAATGCAGCGTGATTCAGTTCTCAACACTTCTTTATATTATTTAATGCCTTAACCTTCTGTGTTTCTGCTCCCGCCTTTTTCCAAATGCTACCTTTTTAAAAGATGTTCGGCTGACTGTTACACTTTCAATCACTGAAACTCTAAATGAAGTGTCGTTATGTGCACAGTTAAGAGTTGATAAAGGTAAACATTCCAGTGGGTACAAGATATTCAGAGTGAGTTCTTTGCCTAATGTTTACTCATGAATGGCTCTAAAGGTCACAGGAGTGATGAGAGGTGGTGGATCATTTGTAATGTCTGCATCTCAACCTGGACTAGGTGTTCTGACGTATTTCACCATCACCAAACAGGGTTTAACCCAGAAGTCCAAAAGTAAAGAGTTGAGTGTGTACGAAACAAACAGAGCTGTAAAGTTTCACCAATTTGACTTACAATCACTTTGCCACTTGTTAACTTCTTAGCGAGGTCAACCAGAGGAAGGTCAGATAATAACTAACTTAAAGGGGAAGTTTACAGCCATCAATTAATGGATTCTCCCCCATTTCTTGTACACTGGGACCAGACTGAAGTCCAGTGAAATGGCCTCGCCTCGCTTTCACCATAGCTCAACTGACCTGAACATGTAAACATACTGAATTTTATCCAAATGAAGAAATGACACATGATCATTTAATGCCTTCAACCAAAATGAGCTAGAAACAATTTTCAGTGTTTTTTTTTTTTTTTTTAATTAAAGGAAAGCCTCCCTCTCTGCTGCTTGAAGTTAAAAACTGGTTGGCAAAGAGCTTTGTAACAATCCTATTAACTGAACTCTACTTCAACAAACAGCTTTGGCTAATACTTGTGACTTCTGCAGATTTCTGACAACAAAGCCAGGATTTCTCTCCTGTGTTCATAGTCATCACAGATACTGGAATAATGAAGTGAGTGACTGCCCTCCATTTGTTTGGATCACAGATTATATTGAGCTGTACCTCCAGTCAGAAATATACCTGTGTGCTGCCAGAGGAGCAAAAAGGCAACATTATGTAATAACTGATCATTTTATGGATTTGGCTCAACGTCAGTCACTGAACCCTCATTTGACCAGCGTTGCTCTCTCATCATCGTCGTCACTTCTACTGCCTCACTGTGTGAAAGCAGCTGTTTTATTCCACTTTCTAAAAGGTTTGGGGTCCATTATAATTTGATGGTGCATGTTGAAGACTAGAGGGAAGAGAGGCATGTTTAAAGGCGGAGCAGAGCAGCCCTTACATAAGTGCTAAGAGGAGTAACTCAAAGTGAACAATGTGTACTGTGCCTTACACAGAGGAGCGGCTTCAAGACACTTTCATTTGTTTGGAAGAGAAGTCTTTAGGTGTGTGTGTGAGTGAGTGTGCATGAAGTTAGTTTGAATCAGCTTCTGTAGTGATATAACAATGGAGTGTGTAGAAGCACAGCTGGGTATGTTACTGCATGGTTTTCATGTTTCTGCACTTGATTTTTTTGGGAATGAGTTGCTGTGTATTGCATTTGATGGCTTTCTATTCCTCTTATGTTTGTAAGAAATGTTTTTATTATACCCGACCTGTACAGTTCTTAATGGTGTTCTGTTTAGAGTAGCAGGTGGTTAGCATTAGCCTTTCATAGCTCATTTGTGTGAACCACAGCAAAGATTGGGTTGAAAATTGTTTTAAAAACATTTTTAAAGAAGGCAGCAGGAGTTTTGAAAAGTTATACTTACAGACTGAATGTTACGCTCTACAATTTGAAGGCAGCCGTTTATGCAGTCTTTAGCTTTTGTTACACTTTGAAGGGGTGTAATCTCTTCTATAATCTTAAATTGTCCAAAGGGAATCAAACCTGTTGACCCTGTTGTCACTAACCCACCCTTTCACATTTGCAATGCAGCTATTTGTAAAAGCAATGACATGAATGTGCAAACCTGAATTTCTTGTTTCACCTGTGACAAGATGAGAAATTGTCTCCAGTAACTTTTTTACCAGAAGGACTCTGCTCTAGCATCAGGCACATGAGGAAGGCAGGTGTGCTGCAAACCATTTTGACTGAGTCTCCAGTGTTGAGCTCCTCTCAGAGGGACTGTCAGCTGCTGCTATCATAGTTGAACATATTCACAGTGTAGCTGATAGATTTCCACCTGAATTCTGTATTGCTACACAGACAATGATGAGGGACACTAATAGCGGTGAGTATCAGACTTCAAACATAGAATTTTGAGATTTCAGTTTTTGCTGATTATGTTGCCTCTGAGGACAAATTATGAGGTGTGACGTTTCCTTTAGTACTCTGATAATCTGGATTTAGTAATCCTGATCCTGGATAGAAAATAATGAGAACCAAATCTAGATCATTCTTTATCTTGATGAAATATAATGTATAACAGGGGTTAGGGCAGAGATAAACTTTAATTTAGTTCATAATTATGTTAAACCTCTGTGTTCATCCTCTCGGGTTATTCTGTCACCAGGTAGTGACTTTTTGTCAGTTGAACCCAGGATTGTGAAGCTCCTCCAGCAATTAAAAATTAAAAAAGCACATTTGCTTTTGATATAATAAAAATATTGGTACTTGGCGACCATGAGACGATATAATTTTTTCTTCTCCCACCTCTAAGCTGTAGCTGTGGAGTTGGACTGTGGACACTTGTTTCATATTGATTCAATGATTCATATTAAAATTTTGAACTAATTTTGTGTTTATTTACCCTTTTTTATATTTCAGTTAAATTGAAGCATAATAACTCAGTTATTGAGTAACTCTTTGAATCTGGCAGTGCCCTATCCGTCCTTTCTTCCCCCTCTTTGTGTCAGGACCAGCTGGTCTAACAGCACTATAAATAGCTGTCTTTGACCTCCAGAGTTATATCGGGATCGAAGAAAAAAACAAAGTGACTGAGCGGGTACTATGCTGATAGAAGAGGGGCGGGGCAGAAGTAAGGACAGAGGAGAGTTGAAACGAGAAGGCAGTGCTACCCTTTCTCTCCGAGTTAGGGCTGCATTCTATCTCTGGTGCCGGTTTACCTCTTACTCAGTAAATTGGCGAGCCAAGCCGTCACTCGGCAATGATGGGGGATCCAGCGACCCTGACCCAGTCTACAATTCCTCCAGTGATCACGGCGCTCCCAGAGGTGATTGCTGGGGAAATGCAAGGTGAAGAACGATAAGGTTATAGAGTGACAAGTGAGCTGAGAAGGATATGTGGAGGTCATTGTGTGGGCCATGTGGTTTTGGCTGGAAGGAAATTGAATCCCAAGTTAACTGTTTGCAGGTCTGAAAGCAGGTATAGTTACCCACAAAGCTGTGAATCTATTTTGTTTTATCATTTGGAGGTCTGGCTGTACGATAAGTATCATGACACGAACAGAATGAATCAATATTTTTGTGCTAGATGCAACAAGCCTCTGCAATATGAGAATGTGCTGCCTCTTATGAGCTCTGTATGCTTGTTTCTGTGATGTTTCCTTTCTGTTCCAGTTAAACTTGTTTCTTTAAAATGAACGTATCAGTTGCTGAAGAAAGCTCAAGACCCTTCGATATACTAACTCTATAACAAATGTTGTTTTGTGCACTGATTCAGATTTGATTAATAACATAGTGAAACATCACCTGGAGCCTGTTTATCATGACTACATTATGCTGCAGTTTTAAATTCACGTCTTATTGGAGAAATATCAAGAACAGGGTTAAAGTAAAATGCAGCACGTTTTACCCTCTTTACTATTTTACCAAGCTGTTCTTTGTTGTCAAGCTAGAATAAAAAAAACTGCCGTAAGTCAGATTTCTCTCAAAATAATTTTCCCGCATGTTGATATTTAAGAGAGGTATATTCATATTGACACTATATGCTGTTACTTTGAGCACTATGCTATTTTTCAAATGTCAGAGTTTGACGTAAGACCATGTAGCTGACTGCACCACCTGTTCATTTCCCTTGCCACTATTTTCTCCCATCATCCATTGTGGGATGCCATCGCACCCCAGGAATAGCTTCTTGGATGTGGTTGATTTGTCTCTGTTTTTATCACCTCTGTGCCGGTCCCCAGAGCCAGTCCTGAGGCTTAAAGGCAGACCCAGCGCGTGTAATGTGATACCTAACAGATTTCTGGAATTCAAGTTTAAAATACAACCTTTTATCTTGTTCCTTCTGCTTAGAGGGTAAATAGTGTTCATATTTTATTCTAGCCCAGCAAGAGATGCTTAAATTCAGGGTCAACTTTGCATGGCTCTAAAGGTGCACATGAAAAAGAGAATATTTTACTGTATCTACTGCAAGCCAACGCAGCCCTGATGTGTGCAGATCAAAAATGGCTGAAAATCAGGACTAATCCCCCCCTTCCTCTTGTGTGAACACAGCAGGTCATAGTCAGGAACATTCAAGACAAGTGAGCAGGTCGATGACCTCTAAATCAGCAGTGTGAAACTGGTGGGATCTGTGTGTACAGAACAAGGCTGCTTCCTTCTTCTTCTGATTGTCGGACTGCTCTTTTCCTCTTTCTTTGAAATAATGTCCAATCACATGTAGCACTGGTATAAAGGCAAACACTCTCACTATAGCACAGGGATAATCTCCTGTTTAAAGGGACACTTGTGAAAGGGCGTCTCTGGAAAATGTCAGGGGGAGGCTGCTCTGAAATCTTCTACAAATTGTCAGGTATGGATGTGTGAAGGCGCCTCTAGTGGTCTCCAGTATATATTGATCTTACAGTGAGTGAAGCAGTGACTGAGAGAGAGCTTTATATTTTTACAAAGGGAACAAATGCCTCGGGTGTAAAGAGGTATACTGCCAAAATAAGAGCATCAGCATGTAATCGATCAAGTTTGTCATTGACTCTGTCTTGTGTTATAGACGGTACTAAAGCCCAATCAGCCAATAAGAATGGGAAGAAGGCAGACTCTGGGTCCAGCAGCAGTGGCAGCTTCTTCACCTGGTTCATCGTGCTCGCCCTGCTGGGTGTCTGGACATCGGTAGCGGTGGTGTATTTCGACCTGGTCGACTATCAGGGAGTCCTTGGTGAGTATCCAGTGCAACAAACACTCATTAATTTGACTAAAGAATGTATTCTTTTCCTCCCACTTTAAGAATGGTTACTAGTTGTTGTTTTGTTTTTTTATCTCCACTTGCTTTTAAATCTTGTGTTCACAAATGTGTAAACCTCCTATCTGTTCATGAAACAAACCTAAACCCAGAGAACCATCAAACCATTATTTTTAACGTTGTATGAACACTAATTTAAATGGAAAGTCATGACATCAACCTAATTCCACCCTGTGTCTCTCTTATGCTTGTAATTATTATTTACCAATTCTACCTTTTTAACTGGTAGAAACCTAGTATGAAAAAGAGCGTGTGTTCAATAGATTCAGCGGGTTTGCTCCACTGTTCAGCATGTGATAGTGACAGTGGGGAAAGCTGGGTGGTTATCTGTGAGTCGACTATTTAACTGACACCAGACAAAACAATCAACCTACAGGGCCAAAGCTCCCTGGATCCCTAATAATGATCAATATGATTATTATTGATTACTTTTGCCTTTTTAAAGTTCGTATGCGTGTGGTTGAGTTAACACTCCTTAATTAACTTTCTAATGTGTACAGCCTGCAGGTGCACTCCAATGTGCTACTGTTGACTTTCTTAAATGAAATAATGCATTCAGGCCAGTCAACAAGTATTTGCCTTCACACCTAAACATTGTATTTTGATTGATTGAATTGTCCATAACCATAAGAATCTGTTCTGCAGTGGACTGTATGAACCTGAAGGATCATGGCCGTTTTATTGCTTAGTTAACTGTGGTTGGGTCAGAGAAAAGCCGGGATGTCAATTTCACGGCTTCACCTGCCAGATCTTCAGTGCATGTTGTTGTTGTTTCAAATGACTGCACAATGCCTAATATACAGTCAGTGGGCATGCTCACTACCTGGCTAACAGTGTGCTTTTACTATTAATGTTATTATTGTTATAATAAGTGCTACAAGTAACACTCACAAATCAATAGAAAGGGTGAAATGCCCTCAACAAATGATGTTGTTGTTGTGTATTAATTGAACGTTGGGATCACTTGGCATAGTAAGATTCTTGCTCTTCTATTAGCCAACAAGGAGAATGGAAATATTTAGTGTTGAAAACAATTAATCCACATCAACAGAATCAGTTGAAGTACAGGGGCTTCTTGAATTAAGCCATGCGCTGCCTGAGTTAGCCTGCTGGTAGTTTCCCACTTGTGTGCTGTCCATTGGGCCATCAGCATGTGACACAGCATCAGTATGAACAAATGACTGACAAATGAATGCCTTCATAAATAAACTGGTGAAATTCAAAGTAACATTGAAGTTCCACTTTTTTCTCTGCAATGCTTTATCAAGAATAGGCTATCAAATTGTAATGAGCATGCATATATATATGTATATGTGTGTGTGTACATATCAGACCTAGTAAAGGATACAAACGGTGTAGCTATCAAAGTATAACTTTCATCATATATTTTTGTTTTACTTTTTGATAATTAAACGATTGCACTTTGCTAACAGTTGATTTTCATGAACCAAGATTTAACTCACTTCTGTTGGTTGTATTTTTTCTCTGTGGCATGTGAGCCATAAAAACCTACCTCTTCTTTAATGCACGCTTCTGTTATATGCATGTGTCTGTCTAGGATCACAGCAGCACTCTTCTACACCTGAAATGAAAAATGTTGAAGAATCATCTCTAAATGTGTCTTTTATTAATACATGAATTATGAAGCTCTGTCGACCTTTCTGATGTAATTTGTATGTTTTGTGTTTGCATGCAGACAAGGCTAAAGGCTTACAAATTAACCTGTCTGAGGCCTTGCAAGGTAAAAAATCACTGGGAATATTTGTCTTACACCATGTATGAACATTATGTTTTCTTCTGTCATCGTCTATCTTTTAAGACCCCCCCCACCCCCTTTGAGCCCTGAATCTGAAAATAATTAGGGGAATCGGTTCTCCAAAAATCTGAAACTAGTTGAAATAAATTTGTTTTGAAATGAAGTATTTGAGAAATGGTTTAGATCCAGGGCTCTAGTCTTGCCTCATGTCCATCCCATCCATTTGGCCTTGTTACCCTTTAGTTCCCAGCAGCGTTGATACTGTCAGTCTGAATGAAGATCACATCTTGGTGAAAGACGTTCTAGTTCAAACATCCATACCTCTGTCATTTCCTGTTCCATCCCCCCTTTCCCCACTGTCCCCTATTTTAGCCCTTCTTTTAACCTGTGCCCTCGTTAATCTGTTTAAACATGTGTAATAAACCAGTATGTTCACTCTTTTGAATTGGTCAAGTAGATTAATTGGGCAGTGTAGATAGTATTGTTGCTCTACAATTCCTTTTCCCAAATATCTTTCACTTTTTTTTTTGGCCAGTGAAAATGTAAGAATGTTAAAGCCCTTTTCAAATAAGCGCAGAACTCGGGGCGAGCTGAGTATGTGAACGCAAACGGCTGAATTCTTCGTCAAAACTTAAACCATAACTCTTCCTACAAGCTCACTGAAAGCATTTGCCAGGTGAAGTGAGGCTGATGTGAGAACACTAGGAGGGGGGTGATGGCGTTTATATCCTGCGATCATAGACAGTCTAGCTATCGATCTCATGCGTTTAATTAAACAGCTTTGTTCTGTTTTCTGGTCATTCTCAGCTCTTTTGTTGATTCCATGAAATGTGGAACTACGTGTAGCATTGCTTTAAAAATCAAATATTCTCATTATAGTGTCTGTAGCAGAGTCTTCTCTGTCATGCCTGGCCTCGTGAAAAACACCAGCCTGTTGGGTGAATATGTGAACAACAAACTCAAAGATTTCCAATGCATCGTTGTTCCGTATCACACTTTGCAGACAATGTCGTGGTACTCGATCACAGTTTGCTGTGAATTGAGGCCCTTGTAAGTTGTCCAGCTGGATGTCTACTTTAATATGGTTGGAAAGAGTTGGCACGTTCTGCTATGCGAGTTATTGACCAGGAAAGGTGGAATCTGTAAATTTTCATCTTCACCAGAGCAGACCATAGGCTCTCTTGTCAAGACCTTTATAGCCCCGTTTCCACAGAGTGGTCCGGTATGGCTCAGTACAGTTGGGTTCGGTAAAGCCTGATCCTGTTTGCGTTTCCACAGCCAACCATAGTTACCGTACTCTTTTTTTGGTAGGCGGCGTGTAAGCTGGATGCTGATAGCCACGTCAGCTACGTAATAGCGTGACATCATAGCAGTGCGACACAGTATACCCCACTAATAAATTCAACGAAGAAGAACGCGACACAGTAAACAACAAGCAACAATGGAGGACATCCAGCAGTTTGTGATCTTTCTCATCGGCTTTTGGTTCTTTGTTACAAAAAGCAATGAAGCTTTGTTTCAGATGTGGCCGCGAGGAAAAATACAGCCATCCTTTATTACCACTGTCAAACAGGAAGTGATGATCCTTGCGACCAATCAACGGACGGCCGTGTTTAGCTCCAGCTTTTAGGGTCGGATCGGTAGACTTGGCACCCCAACAGAAGGGTAGCAAAAAGTAGGACGGTATGGGATGGTAATTTGGGGACCTTTCCCGACTTTTGATAGTGGACGTCACAAAATGCGTGACGAACTGAACTGAACTGCTTGGTGGAAACGGGGCTTATGACTTCTCAGAGATTTCACAAAAGTTTCTCAGAATCAACCTAAATTGTTCTGTTTCGTCTGGTTTTTAGAAAACGTCCCGCTATTTCTTTGTTGAGATGTTCTTACTTGATGTGGTTGAACAGTTTGATCCCAGCAGTGACAAAAACAATTACTTAATGTGAACTTCTGCTCTTACGCATTTGCCCCCAAAAGACTTAAGTTGCTGCTATAAAAGCCATGTCAGGTGATCTACTGGACCAACTCTGAGACTTTGTGAACCTACTGGACAACTATGAATACCAACATGTTAAGACCGGGCCCAGGTTAAAATAAA
Organism: Labrus bergylta; assembly: GCF_963930695.1. Taxonomy (NCBI): domain Eukaryota; kingdom Metazoa; phylum Chordata; class Actinopteri; order Labriformes; family Labridae; genus Labrus; species Labrus bergylta. The sequence continues at coordinate 32,593,695 of NC_089198.1, read as the reverse complement.
TACTGGATTTCAGCTAAAGGAATTCACCAAGCCTCCAGCTCATTGTGACTCATTTGAATAAAGAGCATAATTCCTTAGTTTGAATTAAAGATGAGTTTGCTCATTCAAAGACATTAACACACTGTAATATCTGGTCATTAGTGACCTGTCACTTGCTTGCTTGGTGCATTTCTTTAACCGTCTGTCATGTTAAACGATGCATGTAAATGTACAGTGATCAGTGTGTCCTTGTAGTACTGAGAAACACTAAGCCTACATGTGTGTTTGTTGCTGCTGTAGGTAAACTGGTGGCATACGATACAGATGGCGATGGTGATTTTGATGTCGAGGATGCTAAAGTTCTGCTAGGCAAGTTAATCTACCTCTAATTTACAGCTAATGTCAGTTGTTTGATATTAGTTGCTTGCAGAAAGTGAAGCATCAACGAACATCGGAGTATTTTCCCTTTTAATTACTTTTATTGACATGGTTTCTCATCTTCTGACTCATGACTCTGTCAGAACAGATATTATGAGTTGACTCTTTCTGCAGGCGACCAATGTCACAGAATCATAAATGTGTTTTTCTAATATTTGAATTGAATGGCAATTTGGGGTTTCTTTTGCATGACTTACACTTGTCGAGCTGACTTGTTTCCCACAGATGGTAGTGTTACTATAGCATGGTGTGAATTTCTTCAAACTGTGTTCAATTTTCAATCCAAAAAATAATACATAAACTTGTTTCACGTGGGTTGATAGTCCACCATTTAAAGTCTACGCAAACCCCCCTGCTTGACTTAGTTTTAGATTTAGATATTTACCGTCTACTGTTAAAACTAGTTCTGGCAGTTATGTTCTCACAGAAACGTTCAAAGAGGCGTTAACAGAAATCCCCACTCTCATCTGCTCAACTTGCTTTGTTTTGTCTGCGCAGCCTCTTTCATTCACCTCTTCTTGTTTACGTCTGGTTAGTGAAATTATCCATTCACATTGAGTTTTATAAAGTTGCCCGTTGCGGCGCTCCTTTTTTTTTTTTGTAACTTAGGACGTATGTCTGAAACGGTATTTACCGACTGACATAATACAGGCAGAAGTAAAGTGCAGCTTGCTGTGTAAACTACTCCAGGGGAGCTGTGTATAGTGAGTTTCAATCGGTTTCTAGACTTCTAAATGACAGTAGATTGGTTTACAGATTAGAGAACTTGCAGTTTAGAGGCGTCTCCAATAATAGGAGTTTACTTTACTTTAGATTTTTAACCAGCAGACATCAGTGTGTTTGTGTGTTTCTCTGCTTTGTGTGCTTTTTGACATCCTTCTCATGACATCAGGTATGTGAGGGATTGAGCATCATTCATTGCAAACCATGAATAAGTTAAACAGACAATATGGATTCTCTTGGCAGCCCGTCTCATATGCTTAATATTCATACTAAGCATGATGTCACATTGAGTATGTAGTGTGTTATGAGTTCATATTAGGCAATAACTGCAAAGGTGTTCAACAGATTGGCCATAATATTTTAGCATCCTGGAGTTCACTCATCATACTCAAACCATCCCATAATGCATTGCGGCTACTCAGGGGATCGCACAGCCAACTGCACAAATAAAAGTAACCAAGTTTTAGTTGTGGTCAGATGATCATCAAAGTAATGTCCACATGTATGTAATATTCTGTAGCCTGGAGCTAGCTTATTCAACGTAGCTTGTAGCGGAATTGAGTGAAAAGTCAAGTGACTTGGAAAGGACATGTGTTACGTTTTGAACGGCGTACTAAAGTTAGGGTCACTATGCTATAGGGCTAAGATTAAAAAAAGTTGCTTCACTTGAACTGGGAAATTTCATTGAAGAATTTATAAAAAATCCATTCTTGAGTTGCGGCCTGACAGTTGGTTTGCGCACCGCCTGTGTTGTAGGTCTACGGGACGACATTCGGCTTCTCTCCCACATCACCTTACCCCCTCACTCTGTCCCTGACTCTATTCACTGTTCTGTTTCTCTCATGAAGGCATAAGAAGCTAAACAATACATCTTTCAAAAAGGTTGTTTTCCCTGGCATCCAAACTGTGACGTCATAAGCGTTTTTACAGAAGACTTTCACACCCAACAATCTGAGAGAAATCAGAAATGTGTTAATTAATGGGATGTAAAAATTGCGATATAATGTCAGCGAGGGGGGGGGGGATCTCTGTCTGTCTGTGTCGCTCTCTTTTGTCTCATGTAAGACGGCAAGTATCCCAACTTGATGAAACTGGAGATTTGCGCCCTTTTTAGTGATTAGGTTTGTCTATACATGCTCCTGTAAAAAAAAAACATCTTGGGTAACGACAGGGCAATGCTGCAGCTAAATCGAACAGTTCAATCTACTTTACTCATTTTGAGGAGAACAAACATTTCATAATGCTATTTTTGTATGGATTTGAAAGGAAATGGTTTCTTCCTTTTTTCAGTCTAGGGCTGTCTCCATATGATAAGTGAGCTAAACTCTGTAGTGGGTATATCGTCAGTAACGAGAGCTGATCAATTATGGTTCTATAGACATTCTAATATAAAATTACAGATTTTCACAAGTGGCTCAGGACGGCACCATGTATTTGTTGGTTATCATGTGTAGACAGCCTGACTTTAGTCACTGACATAAAAGCCTGAGTAGTTCCCTAGCTGCCTAACCTGCGCTTAAACTTCTCTTACCTTCTCCTCTTATTTCTTTCCCTTCTGCTCTCAACCCTGCTTCATTTCATCTTTATTTTTGCCATTATTTTCTTCCCCTTTTTCCTGCCTTCTTGAATTTTTTCCCACATCCTTTTTCCACACTGTTCCATCTCCGTCACTTCCAAACATCGTGCTCCCAAACCTCCCCTTCATCACCCTTCGCCTCCATCCCTCATCCCCTCTTGTTTGCGTAGGCCTGACCAGTAAGGGCGATGGTCAGGGTGAATCGGAGGTTCTGGATTGGTTAGAAGAAGTGGAGGAGAGCGGAACTGATTGGTTGAACGGTTTCTTCACATTCCTATACGGTCTGATTAACCCCCTGGAGTACTTGGAGGAGGATGAGCGCAGTTACTCAGGAGGAGACCTGGAGGCGCGGGAGGAGGACGAGGAGGACGAAGATGAGGACAGGGTCAGAAGAAGAGACACCAAAGATGATGGATCTCAGGGCCAGAAGATAGTCATAGTCGGCCTTCAGAACCAATAGCCACAGTACAACTGCTGCATCCAAATCTCCTTCAGATGCCTATAAATCCAACAGCCAAAGTGTTGGGAACAGTTTTTACAGGATGAACTGTCTTTGGCAGGTATTGGAAACTTAACCAAGCCAGGAGCTTTAGGTTTGAATATCTCCTCTCTGATGTTGTTATATGGCCAATCCATCCCAGGCTCTAACTACTGGAATCTCTTCACATCGGACAGAGATGTCCTTTTTTTAAAAAAAGTTTTCCATGATGTCAATTCCTTTACTCAAATGGACATGGTTGTATGGACAAGAAACTCAGGAACACTTCAGAAATACTGTATTTAAACTCTTTTGTAGAATCTTTTATAACATTGTTTTTAGCACAAAGTTGGAAAAGCCAGCAACATTGAATAACACAAAATGCTAAGATGATTTGCACTTTCTCAGCTGCTCGCCGACATGTTGTCTTTTCCTGTAGCTACATGTAAGATATTTACACTAGAATATAAGATAATAAGCACGATTTCTTACTTATTGAATCCTCTGTTAAATTTAAGTGTATTGTTGTTTTACTGTATTTATAACTTGTGGTCTGTACCTTGATAAGGATAAAAGTGTGTAAATATACCCAACATGCACTGCACTTGAATGCTTTCTGAACATCCAGACCACATCATTAAGGTTTCTAGGATGGATCTCAAATGGAAAGAAGAATTCTAACATGATGTCGCATTGATACAGTCTTCAAATATTCATAGCTCGTTCAGGTGTCTGAGTCAGGCTCTTCCTGCTCCCTGCTAGAAAGTCTCTACTTTCAACGATGACTTTTAAAGAGGCTTGTTGTATCCAAAGTGGACGTGGACACAGATGATGACTAGTCCCTTGGGACACAAGGGCACAGATAGCTGTTAGCACTGTGAGGTGTCTGTTTTATTATCTGCCCATTCCCTAAAGTCTCTTATTTGGCTGTCAGATGTCCACGTGTAGTTACTTGATGACAGTCACAGGGTCATTTCAATTTCCCCAAATTCCAAATATAGTAAAAATTCAGCTTCACTAACATTATGGTCTCATGTCATACAGCTTGGAGTTGGTAACTGAACTGTCCAGCCGACTTTGCTCTGAGCTTATTGGCTCGTTTAACAGGGGATCTAGGTAAAACCGTTTAGCAACCCATTAGAATGAATGAGTCCCTCCAGGAAGTTGTAATGAAATCATAAATGTAACCAATCCTTGCACCATTTCCTTCTACTTTTGGCCAATCTACAGAACTTTCCTGAAAGTGTAACCAATCACCCCTTTTCCATAGATGGACATAGATCCCCGTATACTTTACTATTATTTGGTTGTAATGTGTCTACACAGTTCTGCTTGTTCTGTGTTAGCATCTTAGCACAGGTTTAGCATACTGGCGAACAGACTTGAAACGTTATCCTTTCTCTATAAATGTTTTATATTTAATATTGGGTTTTTTTACCCCAGATTTGGGTAGAAGACACAATCTGTAGGAGGCTAAAATACCTGGAACGTCATAAATTTAGAAAAGAGCGGCAGTTACGTCAACAGTGCATTTCTGAAAAGTTGAAATATTTTCAACTTGAGCGCTCTGAACGGCTGCTTTCTGCTGCGAATGCTCTCTACCTGTTGAAAAGAAGACGCTGAGTTAAAAGATTATGGGTGGACACGGGGCCTCAAACATTCATAAATTTTTGTTTTGTGACTGTCTGAGCTGAGAGAAAAGTGAACTGTCAGATGAAAGCATGCTGTTTTTATTCAGCACACTTTCTTTGTTTGCAGGTTTTGACGTGATTTAGAGAAGAGACATGTTTAATTCAGAGTGCTTGAGTTTAGTTATTGTTGCTACAAGCAGAGAAGACTGAAACCAACAGCAGGTCTGTTGACTTAGACATTTGTCCAGGGGGTGTGTTTGTGTGGGTGTGTTTGTTTGTTTGACTGGCTTGCATTCAACTTGTTAGCGGTTTTAAAGGCATTGATGACACCCACTTTGAAAACAGGTTCTTCCTGCTCTGGGGAAGAGAGAAACCATCTTGGGCTATTTATTGAAGAATTAGTGAAGCACAAAACTACTGAGAGAGGGGTGGACATTTTAATTCTGAATGATATTACATTGTTCACTATAAGGTTATTTTGATTTTAAGTTCTGGACTAATCTCGTAGTGGGCACACACTCCATGAAAAAAACCCAACTGATTATCTTATACATATCAAGAATATGCTATGCCTCCAGCTGCAATTTAAGTTACGTGAGAAGATTAAATTAGACTTTCATACAGGCTGGTTGTTGTGATTGGTTGGAAACTGTCACTTTATGATGCATATTAGATTTAACAAAAACTGATAAAAGCTTTAAATTAATCGTGTAACTGCTCACACAAATGTGTCAGTTATCTGAATCCATATTTCAATGCTGTATAATGATGAGCATAATGAGCATAGGTGTCACTGATTACATCAAAACATGGCTGCATTTCTGAACATAAGCCAGACCCAGGGTTGTGGTTTTATGTTTGATGGTTCTGATGGCATTAAGCCCAAAAATGTTTCACCTGTGTTTGTCAAGGTGTGCCAATCAAACGGTCTACTGTAAAATTGGTTTATACCAGACCTTAAGATTGGTTTTTATCTCCTCTTGATATATGAGCGTGCTCAGATCTCACTTAAGTAGGGAGAAGTTGCTTCTGCAACAAAAGGTCAGGGTGTTTTACTTCAGCTTAAATTATTTCCTGTTGACCTGGTTGTGTGTAGCAGTGTAACGAATGGCTTTTTAGTGTGTAGCTGATATTGGACACTAGAAATAAATGATTGTGTGCGTGGAACCATCACTACATGGGTGGAACTATCAATTCCCGGTTTGTAACAATGACTTAGAATCAGACATTCAAAGACTACCAGTGTTGTAACTCGTGTCTCGTTTGTGTGCAACATCAGATGAGAAACCTGGAGACTCAGCTAGGACAGGACCTAAGACAGGTATCATCATGCAACAACTTGCATGAAGGTGATGTGTTGCAGTGAAGGCTTGACTAATTGGAACTCATGGCTCCTCCTCTCGACTGATATTGCTTTGATTACATCATCAAAACCTTCTGGTTTTTATTATGTTCTTAACCTGCTTGGAATGGGTTGGTCAGATTTAATCATTGTTGGCCTTGTATGTGTGTGATTGAATAGTGAAGTTGTCTTAAACATGAGGATTTTTTTAAAAAGAAGTTTGTGTAGATCATGTTTTACATAGTTTAAAACAAAGTGTAGATTACGTAGTGTAGGATGACAATGGCATGGAACTTGGAATGTGGATCAATTAGACATGCCTGTCTAATGTTTGGTGCTGCTGCATAACAGATTGAATTTTCGCATGATCTACGCATCCTATAACAACTCACTGTTACAAGTGGTTAAAACACCAAAACAGTGTTGTTGCTCATTCATCTCAGAACCCTCTCCAACCAAAGATGTGGGCTGGAAGCTGCGGGAGGCTTTAAAGCAACAGCTGGCCATCATCCATGAACGTGTGGAGGCCAAGAAACTTGCCAAGTTGGCTCTGGCTGAGGTCAGAGAGATTCTGGCCAAAGAGGCGGAGGAGAAGGAGCTTGAGCTGGGGAGGAAGGACATTTCAAGTAAGGTGAAGGAAAGAGTGGCCGCCAGACTGAAAGAGGAAGAGGAGAAGATGGAAAAGGAAGAAATGGAGAAACTAAAGAAGGAAAAAACAAACCAAGTGGATGACAAAAAGAAAGACGTGAGCAAGGTTGGGGACAAAAAGCCAATGAAAGTAGGGGAGAAAGAGGAGAAGTTGGAGGGAGAGGGAAAGAAAGCAATAAAGGAAGATGGAGAGAAGGGGTCAGAGTCCACCAAAGAAAAAAGAAAGAAAAGCAAAGAGAAATCCGAAGGTGTTAAAAAGAAGTAAGATTTAATCGGCTATAAGGAAGGCAGCGTTCTCCATTTTCAGCCTGAGCATCAGGTGTTTAGCATTACTTTGGCACCAATCGTTTGTCCATTGAAACAAGTTTCTATTCATGAAATAGTTAGATTTTCTAGTTCACTATTTCCTTCTTGAAAATACTAATCAATCATCTGCCTTTTCTTAACCTTTTTAGTTTTTTCAGTTTTTGTTTAGCTTGTTTATGGACAGTCAACGTCATCTTTGGCTTCTAGTCTTTTTTCTCAAATCAATGTGCTGTTGAACTTTTTCATCCTTTCTCCTTACAAACACTTCAACATCTATTCAACATCATAGCTACTTTTGTTTTTCGACCGAATGACGGAGCTCATGAGCTCGCTGCTTCAATGCAAGTGCTACCAGCAAAAGAGATTCTTACAAGACTGAAACCACCAAAAAAAATGCAAATTAAGAAAGACCAGCACATCCCCCAAAGTGCGGTCTGAATCCAGAAACGCAAAGGTACAAATAAGCAAAAATAATCTGCACACCAGGGAGCTCCCGTTGAAGGAAAAGTGACTTTTCCAGCCAACATGCTCTTCATCAGACTTTCCAATCCTTCAATGAGAACTCCTGCAGATCTAATTGAGATTAGATTTAATTTAATTGAAATAGATTAAAAGTGTTCAAATGTATCACATGTTCTTCAGAGTTCATTTACATGTTAACTGATGTGCTTTGATCTTTTTTTCAAAATAGTTGAAGTATTAGATGCTAATTTTTCTTCTTAATTTAGTCATTTTTGTGTCACATATTCTGTCAATAAAGTGTCCTGATCTGTGCAAGTGCTGTTTTTTTTAGCATGTGTGTCGGTCTCTGGTTTGATTAGATCTCGTGTACTTGGAAGGTAAACCAAAAAAAGGATCACATTAACAACCATCTGTGTTTGCTCCAAACTTGATGGTTTTATCAGCCTTTCAGAAAGTACCACTGAGCCTCAAAATCTTATGAGAAACTTGTAAGTCAGCAAAAGAACACCCATGCCTGGTTTCATGTTATTACCAATGTTATCATGACTTAACATGCAGAACAGTTTTTATTACAGGGCCTTGTGAAGAGTGATTCTTTTGACACTTTCCAGGAAAGAAAATGCTAGATGTCTGGACTCTTAGACTATGATAACAATAAATGGTATCAATGGGCTGATACTTCTGATTATGTGCTTGATTATGGTCTTATTATCCTATACTCTCGCACACACCTAGATGTACATGTCCTGTGTGTTTACTACACAACACACATTTCTTGCCATCAACTTGTGCATCATCTCATATAGGACTGAAAGAGAAGGCTGTTGTCGTCACTTCCCGTCGTGAAGCTGCCCCCGTGGAGACACCTGAACCATCACCTGAAGGTACCAACAATCTTTGATATACACTCTGTTACTTTGAAAATTTCCCTCCAGCGTCATCATAAGAACCTGTTAAGTTAGGATGCTGTGCTGAATGTAAATCAAAACAGAAAATGATGATTAGAAAAACATTGAAACCTCTTAATTAATTTGAAGTATTAATACAATTTACATACAGAAAATGTAATTGTTTTGGAAAATGGTTTTCCCATTGACGTCGGCAACAAATTTCAAAAAGGTTGGGACAGGGGCGTGTTGACCACCCTGTCCCAACACCTCTTCTTTGAACAACTCTCGGTAAGCATTTGAGAACTGAGGAGACCAATTTCTGCCATTTTGAAAGTGAAATGTGTTACTATGCTTGCTGAATGTAGGATTCAGGGTCCGGTTGCATCAACTGGTCTTAACTTAGACTACTCTGGATCTTGATGTTTAGCCTTTTATAACCTTTTTGCTGTGCTCACAAATGCACTACGCACACACCTGTAAGCAGACTTCAAGCTCCTGCAGAAATCAAAGACTTCAGGGTCTTCAGATGGAAACGGACCTATTGGGTCAGCACCATGGACAGCTTCAGTGCTGGAAGCGTTGGTTTTAGTGATGCTGGTCCTGTGAGCTCTTCACCTAACCTAAAGTTTGTAGACCTTCATTAACAGTTCTAATTGAAGTGTCTAATGTCGTTGCCTCCTCCTGACCAGGTGCAATATTTACGACGAGTCTTAGTGAGAAGGCTTAAGCCCCTGGTTGTGCAACCAGTGTGACGGTCAGTTTGGACTTTGAACTCCAAGTTAAGACTGACTTGGCTCAAGTCAGCAATGGTGGTGCAACTGACTCTGAGTGTTCATCACTTAGGCTCTCCTTTGTTTTATTTAACATTTCAATATCTGCTAAACTGCTGTCTCAATTCTCAATTCCCCCCAGTTAACTTCAACATTCATTTTTGTACTGTATATACCCCCCGTTTTTATTTCCCCTCTGGGGATCAATAAAGTACTATCCTATCCTATCCTAAACCAAAAATAGTTGTTTCGCATTGTATTACTGAAATAAGCAAGGCCTTCCCTGGAGAAGAAGTGTTCTACTAGGCAGCACATGTCGCTCCATGTAGGTTAAGCATTAATCAGGCAATCACAAAAGTGCAGGTTACCTATTCTATGTGTACTAAAGCACTCCCTGTACATCACATATGCCGGCCTTTGAACTGTGAACAGATTACACTCCAGATGGTTCCTCTTCTCTTTAGCCATGAAGAATTTGGCGTTCAACTTGTCAGACCTCAGGAACGTTTTCCCACTTCACCTCTGTCCATTTCAAATGGTACATGGATTAGAAGTTTGTATAGCGCTTTTCTAGTCTTTTCAGTTAGAAAATGAACTGCCCCATCCAAAATGATACCCCTGGTTCCTGCGCTTGCCCTACATGCAAAGGTTTCCTCCGATTTTCTGAATCTTTCATCTCTAGATTCTACAAATTTGTCAAAGTCTCACTTTCTTAAAGTGACATGTTACTCTTATCTGTTTCCAGTTCACTGAACGGTGAGATTGACCAACTACTCCAGTCTCGTTACCACTGTCCCAACTCCTTTTGAAATGTGTTGCTGGCATCAAATTTAAAATGTGAATTCAAAGTTTTACAAATCATCACAAATCTGTCTAAACATTTTACAAGAGGCCACACTTTTTGGAAACTGGGTTGTTTATAATTAGATTGAGAATTTTCTCCAAGTGGACCACCGCATTGTTCTTTTTGTGAGACTTTGAAGTGATAAACAAAGATACTGACACAGTATCACAGAGTTGGACCACAGCTTGATTCAAAGATGCAAAGAATGAATGAAGTGTTCTGTAGGATTCATGGAAAGTTGAAAAGCTGATTATTGTGGTCTTTGATTCTTTGCCTCCTCCACCAACCCCACAAAAAAAAAGTGAATTCTAAAATTGGGGAAGGAAACATTTTCATTTCAAAGATTTAATGCTCATTTGTTCATCTTCCTTCTTGTTGTAGCTTTTCTTGAGCCTGAGCCCGTGCTTGTTGAAGAAGTGCTGGAAGCTGCTGAAGCCGACCGCACAGCTTCAACACCACCAGGTGTGTATTCATGTGCCTTTCATTTGATGATTGTGTAGTGGGCTTTTCATCAAGCATAAGGCAGACAGTAAATCAAACAGTGGCAGGGAAGGTGTTAGTAGGCAGATTAAAACTGAAGCTGCAGTTAAAGATATGAAACCAGCCCATTAACAAACGCCTCCTGCATCATAGACTCCCTAAACTCTGTTATATAAACCTCTGTGCTTCTGTGTCCAGAGCCTGAACCTGAGGCAGCAACTGAGGCTGAACCAGAACCTGAACCTGAACCAGAACCAGAACCAGAACCTGAAGAGACTGCTGAGGTTTGTACAGATATGTTTTTAATCCTTTTGGTCGTTGTATATCGGCGTGCTCACATTTTGAGCATTGCATTTTAAAATACTTTTCAGTGTGGGCTTTGGAGGTCTTTTGATGGAACTTCTAAAAGCAAGATCGTGTGCTTAACAGATGGAATTTCTTCGCCGTAGTTTCATACCATCATAGGTAGCGTCATATCAATTGATAAAATCTCAATAAAGCGGTTCTTAAATCAGCCAGGACTATAAACGATACCTGTAGATCTTAATGGGTTACATGGTTAACAGAAAAGTCCTCAATTTATATTCTTTCAAAAACTCATGGGATGTTTTCTTGATTCAGGTTATTGAGGAGGATCCAGAGGTGCTAGCAGAGGAACCTGAAGCTGTGGAAGAGGAGGCTGCAGATGAGGTATGTAATTTATCATGAATTGCATCATTGTGCCCTTTGCTCTTCTGGCAAACTGAATTGTCTTTATCTCAGTGTGTTCGGTCAGGTGTTGTAAATAAAAGTATTTTGTCTTCCTGCTCTTATGACAACCTCACATTTCTCAACATTTGTGAAAGAATTAAAACAGCTTTGTAAATGGTCTGACCAGAAGTCTCAGTACTGACAGAGTCATCTGTATTCTAGTTTTGCTGGAGGCACTTAAACATTTTTGTTTATTTTCTATGGAGCTGGTATTGTGTACAACTGTTACTTAGCTAACAAGCCTCATTTGTTCAGTTGACACTACCTGCCTGCAGCTTCTATGCTTTGGTGTAAGAGTTGAATGTTGGTCGGGAAAAGTCCATCATGATATTCTTGTTAATTTCTCACTAATTTCACTTTTCCTGAATCTGTAGACTTCAGTGGTTGTTTCCATTTAAAAAGCTTTTCAGCTGCTTGACTGCATCACTGAAGCAAAACAGCTTCTGAATGAACTTGTGAAAGAAATGTAAAAACCCTTAAAAAAATGTTGACTGTTGTTTGATGCAGGCTGCTCCAGTCGAGGAGGAGGTAGCAGCAGCTGAAGAAGTTATCGAGGAGGTGGAGGAAGTAGCAGAAGCAGCAGAGGTGGAGGAAGAAGCAGCAGAGCAAGCTGTGGAGGAGGAAGCTGCTGATGAGGCAGTGGAGGAGGTTGAGGCGGCTTTTGAGGAGCTGGCCTCAGTTGTAGAGACTGTTCCAGAGGAGAGTGCTCCTACAGAAGAAGCTGTGGAGGAGGCTGCTCCGGCAGAGGAAGCTTTGGAGGAGGCTGCTCCGGCAGAGGAAGCTGTGGAGGAGGCTGCTCCGGCAGAGGAAGCTGTGGAGGAGGCTGCTCCTGCAGAGGAAGCTATCGAGGAGGCTACTCCTGCAGAGGAAGCTGTGGAGGAGCCAGCAGAGGAAGCTGTGGAGGAGGCTGCTCCAGCAGAGGAAGCTATCGAGGAGGCTGCTCCTGCAGAGGAAGCTGTGGAGGAGGCTGCTCCAGCAGAGGAAGCTGTGGAAGAGGCTGCTCCGGCAGAGGAAGCTGTGGAAGAGGAAGCTGTGGAAGAGGAGGCTGCTGAGGAAGAAGAGGGGGCTCCTGCAGAAGAGGCTGTTCAAGTTGTAGCAGCAGAAGAAGAGGAGACGGCTCCTTCAGAGGAAGAGGCTGCACCCTTAGAAGAAGTGGTTGAGGAGGTATTAGAAGAAATGGAAGCAGCTACTTCTGAGGAGTCCTCAGAGGAAGCAGCTGAAGAGGTAGCACAAGAAGAGGAGGAAGCTGCTGAAGATTTAGCTGTGCAGGAGGAAGCAGCTGCAGACGAGCCTGCTGAAGAGGAGGCAGCATCCTCAGTGGAGGAAGAAACAGTAGCAGGTAAAAAAGAAATAGTAACATGAAAAAGGTCAGATAGCATCAGTGTCACTGTTGGTTGTGTCTGAAGACTACGACTTAAAAATGTGAGTAGTAGGTAATAGAAATAAAAGCATGGGGTTAATCTCTAGAGGCCAGGGCCTCACAGTCCCATTCACCCAGAGTCCTGTTGTTGGTTATAAATCCTTTTCCTCCACTAGATACTGCTGCCTTCAGTCTTTAGTTGGACACCACTTATCAGCAATAGATAAACGAGCTCCATCACTTATAACAGATTTATCAGGACAGATAAATGTAAGGTTGAAAGTTTGTGTTCAGGACACAGCAGGAATTTATTTTTTATTTTTTTGTTTGACAGAAAATGAAGAAGTACAAGAGGAAGAGGAGGCAGCAGAAGACGGTGGGTACAGAGATATTAAGTAGCTATTACTTACGTGTGTGTGTGTGTGTGTGGACTGCAGTATTACATGTATAGCCTGCCTCCCCATGTTAACAGATGGGACAGGTGTCGATCTAGAAAATCCTCATGCACATCAAATAAATCTTAATCCAAAATGGTTTCTGTCATTGTCATGTGGCTTGACGTCCAAGTGATTAAAGCAGTTATTACTTCATGTATATTCTTTTGATTTGACTCCATTTAGTTAGTTTTTTTTTACTTTTACACTTTTCTTTAGCTTCATACTGTCACTGAAACTGTACCAGACCACACATCACCCCCTCCAACAAACACCACTGCAATCCATCCTCTAAAATCCTTTCCTCAGCCCGTCATCATCCATACATCTTGGTATCCTTTCAACCTTTTCTCTTCTCATGCTTAATCAACAATAAAGCTTAAATCAAAGATACATTCATGGGGGGACACTTACAATAATATAGAGTATTCACACAAAAACCCAGCAGATCTTGAGACCCTTGACCACTAAAGGGGGACATGTAAGACCTTGTTTTCTTATCTGGATCATTTGTTTCTCTTTACAGTTGCAGAGTTTATCGAGACAGTGGAACAGAATCAGGAAGAGCCCACAGGTAAAGAAACCCACTTCATGATGATAGAAAACAGATACCAAGTACCAAGACTACATGTAGTTTTAAAGATTTTGAATGTGAAATCTGTTTTTCTTTTGGGTTCAAACGTCCCCTGAAGTAACACTCTGACTTTGGTCCATCCTGTGTGAGTTCTAGCAGCTGAAATGATCAAACCTGTAAAAGTATCATAACCCTAGAGCAGCCTTTCCCAAACTTAAAACTGCTGCGGCCCACTTTGAAATGCAAAATTACTCCGGGGCCCGTTATAAAATAAAAGTTTTGACTACAGCTATAACTTTGAGTAAGGGTAAATTATTGAACATTACAACATGATCGTAGATAGACACCAAAGTTTACTGAACATTATGTCCATGAATAGTCATGACACGCATTACTAATCACTTAAAGGGTTGACTCATGGAAAATCATCATGATATTTCTTTTATTTTTATACTTGGTGGAAGACTTTTTGTGGCTCACCTGCAGTACCCACACAACCCACCAGGGGACCGCTGCCCACACTTTGGGAAGCACTGCCCTAGAGTAAAATATCATGTGTTCTTCCAACTTATAATGTGGCATTCAAACTTCTGATTGGTGGACCAGATGTGGAGACTTATGTAATACAGAGGTGATGGTGTAAAGGCAGAGCAGTACGACGTGTGCTTTCAACGTGGATCTGATAATCAGCCGCACTTTGACTGCTCCTCAGGAGAACACATTATCTCTGATTTTGATAATAGAAAAGCTCTTTTTCTACAGCTTTCCCGACAGCCGTACCCTTTGCACAATAAACTGCATCAGTGTTAAAGTAACCGCTCTCTAGATAGTTAGATACTTCATTGATCCCGAGGGAAATTCAAAGCATCCAGTAGCAGGTTACAAAGACGTACATGACATGAAACATTTGTTACAAATTAACCACAAAACCAACGCCCCCACCTCCCATACACATATATATATATATTAACCTGAAAAAAAGATTTAAAGAATACCTCTAGATGAATCAATTTTTTTTAGCAATGTTTAAAAGGAAGAACATTATCAAAAAACAGACATTAAATAACAGTCAGTGCAAACATTAAAGGTGCGATTTTAAATTTAAATAATTGAGGTTATCATTATAGCAGGGAGATGTTTTATTCTTTGAATGAAGCAAAATAAATGTGCTTATGCTACTAGTGTAAAGGATATCCTGATGATAACATAGGCCTCACAAAGGTTCATGATTGAATAAACTTTGAAGGATGTGTGCTTTGATTTTAAAGTACAGGTCATTAAAACCAGTATAAATGAATTATCAGTGTCCCTCACAACGTCTGACGTAAAAAAACAAGTCAGGGACATTTTTCTAACTTTGATTTCACTTTCTTTCTTCTCATCAGTTTCAGTCATTTCAGCATCCAATAAAGTCATCAGTATTCAAACTGCATCACTCGAGATAAACCTCACAGTCGATATCCTGTTTAACAGGCGAGACATACAAAGAACAACTTTTCTTTAAGGCTTTATGTGATTTTTCACTCTTAAATGTAAGTCCTATCTTCAGTTTGTTTACATCGCCCGGACGGCCAGCTGACTCCTCCCCTCTCATATAAAAGTTGTTTAATTGAGGGACTAGAGAAAAGAAGAATAACATACTGTACTCACTGCTTAACTGTGTTTCTAGATCACGCTCATTTCAGGTAAATTTACATGCAGTGTGAAGATACCAGCATAATAAAGATCACTAGCATTAGCATGCTAACACAACAATGCAGAGAGAGTTGTTTTGGTTTCATGCTGGTGCTCAAGGGCGACATCTGCTGGATCAAAAAAATCACATATAAAGCCTTTAAGGTGTAATGCTTTTGGGGGGCTTCTTTGTCTGTATAGAACAGAGTGAGGAGAGCCAATACAGAAAGAACTTGGGACTTGTTAACAATCAGTGATCACGGTGCTCCTAGGAACTGAACTGGTTAAATAACTGAACTCCAGCTCATGAAGAATCTGTTTACTAAAGTTTTGTGAAAAAGGAAGAGAACACCCTCCAGATAATCGTTAAGTCTGACAAACATCTTAAGATTATTTTGTAATAATTGTAAGGTTTTGAAAAACAGGGCTAGGATTGGATGAATGATCTGAATCACAACATCCTGGAGGGACTGAATGTGTTTTAATAAAAAATATCTGTTCCTTTAAGTGTTTACCTTCAGCATGAAGACTTCATATCATGTTTTTATTCTTCCCCTAGAAACGTAGAGGACGTTGCAGTCTTTGTGGTGACGGAGCAGGGACCCACTGAAGTTGCATCGGCACCATCTGAGCATGCTCAGAACAAATGGTGCACCTCTCCATCTCCAGAGAAACGAATGAGTCATTATGACCACACTCTGCCCCCCCCCCCCCCCCCCTCCTCCCCCCCCTGTGTTTTTCACACCTCTTTGAACTTCCTGTTGGTATGAATGAGATAATGGATGAATTGTTTACCAATTTACTACTTCTTTACCCCATTGTTCTTTTTGGAGCACCCATTTTTAGTGATTTTCTTTTAAACTCTCAGAACATGTGAAGTGTTTGTGTTGCAGCCAATCAGAGTCTGTCTGGAACAGCTGGAATGTCACAGCCGTCTTGAACTGTATTAGTTTTGACGTAGTTTTGCTTCCTAGAGCTAAATTCTGCTAACTGAAGCTAAAGTTCATAACTGAGTCTACATCAAGCTGTTTCAGCTCGGTCTCTGTGCTCTTTGGAGGCTCAGAGCTACAACAGATAAGGGAATTTAGCTCGAAAACAACACATTAGGTCTTATCGCCACTGAGGTAGCAATGATGTGTTTTTTAGGGGAAAAGATGATCCTCTACCTTTGCCTGTTTCTTTCTGGTCAGATTTGTAATACTATGCAAAGCTGTCCTGATGTCTCTCACCTGCTTCACTCCTTCCTCCTCAGCTTACCAGTTTATTTACCACTCAGTGTGTGTGTATACTCCAGGATACCTCGCCACTTACCTACCACATGAATTAAGAGAAAAAGCAGGTGTGTGTGTGCTGATATGTTCCTCATGTATCCCTCGATGAGCGAGCGCTTGTGTGTTGATGAATCTCTTTTTATTTTTTTTCTAATTAGTCCTTCTGTGAGCCGTAGATATCATGTTGAGTTTTTGGACAGTGTTTAATTTTTTTTTCTTTTTGTTCTTTAACCTTTACCTCTGTGTGTGTGTTTGTCTTTTGTAGATCCTAGCTGTTTGTTTGTTTTTTTTTCTAGTTTCAGATTTGAATATCATAACCATCTAAAACTATCAAATCATTTTGAGCTGAAGTCTTTTGACGTGAAGCTTGGCTCTGTGTTTAAACTGTGATGTGAACGAGGGCACCATGAACAGTGCAAAGCTGACACTCGGGGTGTAAAGATTATTTTTCAAACCAGCCAGCGACACATGAATCCAGACCCCAAAAGGCAGAATATCTCAACTGAAGCATTTTTAACCCTTTGTGATCCGGAGTCTGCTTTTTTTAATGGTAGCTTCAAAACAGTAGTAACCTCTGGCTAACAGAGGGTTAAATAGATGAGACTTCTCATTCCAGTGTGATGATCTTTGTGCTTTTTCTTCAGTTGTGACACTCTCCTGCCCTACTCTGCTTCAACTGTGTAGTTTCATTTCCAGAGAGGGAAATGTGGTGACGAGTTCCTTTCGCCCCTCCTCTCATCTTTGTGACACCAGAAAGAGACTTGGTTTCTTTAGATCCCTGGTACCAGGGCTCCTGCAGGCTCATGGATCTGAGATATTTCTATCACAGGACTGAAATGAAGCCAAATCACACCTTCTTTGTGTTATATTGAAGGTGACGGTGACTTGTGTATGCTTATTTTCTTAATTTTCAAGCTGGACCACACAAGTGTATTTCCACATGACACTACGATAGTTTCTGGGCAGTTGTTGCAACACTGTTGATAACAAAACAACGATTAGTAGATCTGATTTTGAAGGATTTATTTAAAAACACTAGTTAGTGGAAGAGAGATCGGGGGAAACATTCCTGGTGTTTTAAAAAGCTATCATTCAGATTAACAGTCTCCATGTTCTCGAGTCCTAACATACTGTAAAGCAGCGTTAGAGGGGATGTAACACATTCCAGTGCTGTGCAGTAGTCCTCTGTCGGATGTCTTGTCTGTTTTTTTCTATAACAATTGCTGGTCTTTTCTACTTCTTTACACTTTGTAAGTCAATGTGAACTGTAAAACCTTTTTAAGATTACAATCTTTACCAAGAAAGAGGTCTAGATTTTTAAAAGCAACATTTTTAAAAAGGACTTGGACAAATAAAATGATAATAAAAACTCTTTCTTTACAGCTCTTTACCAAGCCGTGAGTTGTTCAGGACAGGGGGGTTTAAGGGGCTGTGCTCTTTAAGAAAACAACGTTGTTCTCCAAGAATTCAAAGGAAAGAGCAATAACATTAAACAGCTGAGTAACCCAGTGATACAGATGTTTATTTTTTCCTTACTAACGTTGGATCAGAAGTCATTTACATGCTGGGAAGGGTTGTGAGGAAATGGACAGATTTTCTCCCAAACAAAGGAGGTGGCAGTAAACTGGGCAGTACACAGACCTGCACAGTTCTATGGGAATAAAAGATTGTTGGGTAAAGACAGCCCATCACCTCACAGTGGTGTCTGCAGAGTCAAGCTGTCCTGTAGATACTATTGATTAAATTATTGTGAAGTAGCCATGGATTGTGTAAAGCAGTTATGAAGATACAATTTTCTGTAAACAATCTGTCGCTGCCTGCAATAAAAGGTTTGGGACAACAAAGTACTGACTTGAGTTCATTTTGTGAGTCTGTGTCAATGTAACCACTTGCATTAAAGACCATCATGTCTGTATAATATACTTCAGCCTCTACCATCAGTATGTGAATGTGTATGAATGGATGAGTTAATACTGATGGACTCTTTACACAGCAGCCTCTACCATCAGTGTGTGACTGTGTAGGTGTGACCTGCAGTGTGAAAGTGCTTTGAGTAGCCAGAAGACTAGAAAATTACTATACAAACTCAAGTACCATTTTTGCATTGTTGCATCATTTATGCAGAGTTCTGTTTATGCAGTCGGTTTGAAGTTTTGCAGCATGATGTTTAAAATTGCAGCATGTTTCTAACATTTAATTTTCTTGGGACTTTTTCATGTACTTATGAATTTGCACTACGTCTTTCCCGATGTAAATTGTCTGGGCCGTTGCATGTAGATTGCCCTTGTTGGCCGGAGACCTATAACCACTAGTGGTCACTTCTGAACAAAAAAGAACCCTACCAGTCAAGTCAAACCAAGATGTCCCATGCAAAAGGCCACAGAATCTAAATGTGCTTAAGTAATTACCTCAATCAAAGTGGAGTCCTTTTTCGATGTAATATATCCAATATTGAGCATTTATATGCAACAGGTATTTTTTCCTGGAGTTGTTGGAAACCAAACGAGCTGCTGAGGGAAATAAATGTTTTTGCACTTAGCAGTTGTAGTTAAATAATGCTTTATGTTCCTGCTTCATGAAACATGCCACTGTTCCCAAACCATTGTTCACAAAGACATTTGCTCTTTACTCAGCAGCCTCTACCATCAGTGTGTGAATGTGTATGAATGGATGAGTTAATACTGATGGACTCTTTACACAGCAGCCTCTACCATCAGTGTGTGAATGTGTATGAATGGATGAGTTAATACTGATGGACTCTTTACTCAGCAGCCTCTACCATCAGTGTGTGAATGTGTATGAATGGATGAGTTAATACTGATGGACTCTTTACACAGCAGCCTCTACCATCAGTGTGTGAATGTGTATGAATGGATGAGTGAATACTGATGGACTCTTTACTCAGCAGCCTCTACCATCAGTGTGTGAATGTGTATGAATGGATGAGTTAATACTGATGGACTCTTGACACAGCAGTCTCTACCATCAGTGTGTGAATGTGTAGGTGTGACCTGTGGTGTAAAAACAATTGAGTGGTCAGAAGACCAGAAAAGCACTTTACAAGTGCCCCCCCCCCCCCCCAGGATGCTTGCGCCCCTGCCCTCAGTCTGTGTGCACCACTGTTGAGCAATAGAGCTCTGCAGTT
Organism: Labrus bergylta; assembly: GCF_963930695.1. Classification (NCBI taxonomy): domain Eukaryota; kingdom Metazoa; phylum Chordata; class Actinopteri; order Labriformes; family Labridae; genus Labrus; species Labrus bergylta. The sequence goes on along the minus strand of NC_089198.1, from coordinate 32,573,920 downwards.
TGCTGTCAGAATAAACACAGATTGGTTGGTCTGCTGTCCTAAATCCTGATTGGATCACACACTTCACAGCTAATTACTGTGTGTGAGTGCTGAGCTCAAACTGAGTCCACAGTCATAGATGCCATGGTGAATTTCTGACCAATAAATCTTTGTCTGCACTGTGTGCACAAAAACAAAAAACACATGAGCATGTTGTGCATTCTATAGAAAAAAACAGACACGACGCATAAACACATTATATTGCATCTCTGCTCAGATTTGTGTTACATCGTCTCCGTCTTCTCGACTACCCGCCCCCAGTCCGTTCGGTCTCACTTGCTCTCCTTTGAGTTATCACCATGGTAACTCGACAGAGACTGCAGGGTTGCAGCTGCAATGAGGAATAAAAGGTACATGAGCGAGGCTGAGACAACGGCAGTAAACTGGGCTAAAATAGGATAGCATATTATTTCATTTAAACCAATAAACCAGTGAATGTACACAACAGCATTGCAGCATCTGGCTCTCTGTGTCTGTATTCAGGTCACTTGTCATCTGACTCTCTTCCTGATCACCCGTCTCTCTCTCCCTCCCTGTCAGTTGCTTGTTTCCTTTCATTCTTCTTCTTGACAATGTTAAAAGCATTGCTTACACCTACAATGAGGGTAATTTAAGGAGGAGCCTCAGTAAGCATTCCTTAAGTCTCTCATTTATCTTGAGTTCAAGAGTGATCCAGTTCTAAATGACCTTGTAATGCTATAACTAGGTCTTATCACTGTCTCTCAATAGGCTATTAATAGTCTGAAATACAGCTATTATCACTTCCACTTTCTTTCCTCTCCAATGTGTGAGAGAGAGAGAGAGGCTTATAGGTAAATAGAAATCCTTCTTAATGTGTGATAACTGATGTTAAATGATTTCACAATAAGCCATGTTGAGTATCTTTTATATGAAGGGCATTCATGGTGTATGTTGATAATGTTAGATCATTTCAGACTTTTGAATGAATGCCTCTGATTTATTTAATAGAGATATTCTCCGGTTATAAGATGTTGAAGAATGATTTTTTTTTTACCATGAATAGACATTCACTGGGACACTAAGGTTAAGTCTTGAAGAAAAGGTACTGCAAAAACTGCACTTACTCAAATAATAGGAAGTGGACAATGAAGTTGTTTTTGATTTGAAAACATCTCTAGGTGTCTTTGCTCCTGAACCTAACATTTGTCTGGGTCTGCTTTTAGAAACTCATTTACCTCTAAACTACAATTCTTTAATAATAATAAAGAAAGGGGAAAATGAGAGACAAATTGAGGAACTGAAAGGAGGAATGAGAGGATCAGCTAACGATTGAAGAATGAGGGTCAGGGATGAAGAAAGGGGGTTCTCGGGAAGAAGGGTTTAGGAGATTATAGCTGCTGGAAAAAATTAATTGCAGCTGAGGTAGGATGGATGGAGGAGAGCTGATGAACCAGTTTCAGCTGGTGTCAAATGAGCATGAAGGAACCAGAGAGATTGAGAGCCAGAGTAGAGGAGCTTCCTCTCTCTTTCTTAGACCCTCAAGAAAACTTAAGAGGGATGTGTGTGAGCATTTTAATGTTTTTATGAGGTTGGTCAAAGGTTGTCACGGAGATAGTTAAAGTATGCAGGAAAAGACCAGCTGCAATTGATTTTGATAATATAGGTAGGTATAGGTACTCCCGTCTAGAAGCTCCAATTCAAAATGAATTTCCTGGTTGAGATTGGGCAGAAAATCATTCTAAAACCAAAAGTGAGGCTGAAAGTTTGAGTGATTAGTGTTGAGTGGATGTCGCTGCTGACTGATTCAAACTTAGGTTGCATGTCTAGACGAAAGAGGTATACAAGTTGAGGATGACCAGACTGCTGGGTCTCTGTAATAGAGGTGGGAGATGAGCAGTGATGGCCAAGTTACTGAAAATTGGTAACACAGATACTGGTTGGTAACTATCAAAAAGTCACTGAGTCACTGAGTTTTGTATTAAAAAAGTAACTAGTTACTAGGGAGAGTAACTTTCGCATTACTTTTTTTGGCTTCAGTATTAGTGTACATTATTTAGTGGTTCTGTGGCAGTGTGAGAGAAAACAACTCACACATTTCATAGAACACTGTAGTTATTTTCAATATGTAAGCTCTTTTGCTGATTAGTTCTCTGAAAAGTCTGCCTAGATCCCAGCATGCCAGTCAGACTGGCACATGGCGCTGGACCAGTGAAAACTGGCACAATAGGAGGAAACATAATACTGTGTATTAATTTAGAATATGTTTTCCAGCCGTCTCATGATAAAACAGTTCAGACTGAAAGGTTTCCATCTCTTCTTTACGTGGCTTTCTAGAGATGTGAATGACAAAAAGTTTGATGGGTACAAGTAGGATCACACTTTCTGCCAGCAGTTAATCTGACTGGCTAGGCTAACTGGGATCAGCTTATGTACATAAACCTACTGTCATCACGGAGATACCAAACGGTTAAACAGTCAATTTAGCCAATAAAGAAAATAAAGTACTCCTTTATAGCAGTACATTTTGTAAAGCAAGTCAACTGATATTCATTTAAAAATGCCTCATGGTGGTAGAAGATGGGCGATTCTGGAGGCATGGCATTGGAAACAGCATATACCACTGAACTTCATATCCCTAAACTAAGCGTACATGTCACTGGCAAACTGGCATGCCATGAACAGCACTTGCATGCCGGTACTCCCAAAGTGGCATGTCACAGATTTTGAGTAAGTGATAGAGTCTTCATGGCTGGGGATGGGGGATGCTCCTTTGATGAAATCGTGTTGGACAGAAACCAGGGGGATCCTCCACATGAACTAAATTATTTATTCCTTTTATTTATGATGTCTACAATGGCACAGTAGCCTAAACAGATGGTAATACTCTTCTTGGACTATTCATGTTACCATAGAATGGCTGCTATAATAATAGAGTACATTTCTGAGACCGGTCTTGATCTCAGTCTTGGTATTGAAAGCATTTACACTCAGTCTGGTCTCGGTCTCAGACTGGATGGACTCTGGATTATAAATAAGACCGATCAAGACCACTACTGGTAGATATTAAATGGTAAATGGACTTGAGCTTGTAAAGTGCTTTTCTGGTCTTCTGACCACTCAATTGTTTTTACACCACAGGTCACACCTACACATTCACACACTGATGGTAGAGGCTGCTGAGTAAAGAGTCCATCAGTATTAACTCATCCATTCATACACATTCACACACTGATGGCAGAGGCTGCTGAGTAAAGAGTCCATCAGTATTAACTCATCCATTCATACACATTCACACACTGATGGTAGAGGCTGCTGAGTAAAGAGTCCATCAGTATTAACTCATCCATTCATACACATTCACACACTGATGGTAGAGGCTGCTGTGTAAAGAGTCCATCAGTATTAACTCATCCATTCATACACATTCGCACACTGATGGTAGAGGCTGCTGAGTAAAGAGTCCATCAGTATTAACTCATTCATTCACACACTGATGGTAGAGGTTGCTGAGTAAAGAGTCCATCAGTATTAACTCATTCATTCACACACTGATGGTAGAGGTTGCTGAGTAAAGAGTCCATCATTATTAACTCATCCATTCATACACATTCAAATGCCGCCAACGAAGCAGCGGGAGCAACTTAGGGTTAAGTGTCTTGCCCAAGGACACATTGAACATGTTGCTGCAGGAGCTGGGGATCGAACCCCTGACCTTCCAGCTAGGCTTTTAAAAAAATGTGTTACTGTGATCAGAAGGAAAATGTCCCAATTCTTAAACAACGAATAACTTCAAGTCTTTGGTAGTTTGACTTTCCCCCCTGGTTACGGCCACAACCTTCCTGGTGTTATGGTATCAGTGAGTGACACGCCCCCTGCACACAAGCGGGAGTGGATGGAGACGACAGCAGTAGAGTCTGTGTCCATGCCGGAGATGTCCGCAAAATCTTCTGTTATTAAGCTTTGTTTCCAAAACCATGAAGAGTTTATCTGATATAGGTCACTCAATGATTTGCCCCTTTCAAAATCTATGCAGGTGTCTTAAGCATCAGACACCTGCAAAAACTCAAATAACAAGCCTAGTTATCTAATTTCTAGTCCAAATATGTCTTTACACTTATTATAAGCCACATTCACCTGAAGAATCCAGATTAAGACCTCATTTCAAGATATAATGAAAGGTTATCTGGACTTGTCAAGGGAATGTGGCTTTAAATAATTTGCATTGTAATGCTTTGAAGACGTAAGACCTTGTTTGTTGCCATCACATTTAATTAAAACAAACTTAAATTGAAAAAAGGACTCTTTCATTTGATCAATCTCGTGATTTTGTTTCATTGGTATTTATGAATCTTGGTCTTGACTCGATCCTAACACTTGGTCTATCTTGGTCTCGGAGGTCTCTGGTAGTGATGTAGTAAAAACCACACTACCAAATATACTATGAGAACATTCCTTGGTGCCCTTTCTCAAGTCCCTCCTTTCTATCTCCCATTTGGCACACCTCTCTTTCTCCAACATTGCTCGGCACACTTGCAGAGGCAACCAGATTCCAGAAATATGAAGCCAGGAACAGAAAACAGAGTTAAACGGGTAAAAACCAAACTTACTTATTTGATATCAAACTTTTATTTTATCACAGAGTCACCACTGGAAAACAGATACTTTAGCATGTCAGTATCAGTACACTGTCACTCTAGTGCTTGTTCACAGTCATCCGCACTGCAGTTAACCTTCAAAATAAAAACAATGAAATCAATGAGTTCCAAAAAAAAGTCAGACATGAATTTGTTTGAAAACATGCGTCAATCAAAAAGTTCTGTTGACTCCAGATCTTTCAGGTGGGCAGGAAAGAAAAAATGTTTCATAAAATGTTTCTTCATTCAAAGTTTGGGTTGTGACAGAGAATGTATGAGATTTGCTTTCACCAGGTATGCACACATCTTTCAGATAGTGTGGCATCCCAGGTAATAACCTGACATGGTGTCTGTTCAAGGACAGAGTGCAAGCTTTGACAATTTACAGGGTCATTAAAATGAGAGATAGTTATAAGAACAAATACTGAAGTTTAAATAGTGAAAATAAAGAATCTCTCACAGCTTGCTCGTGCACACAGTGTGGATGTGGTTTTGGTTAGTTGGCTGTTTTCAGTGACAACACACCATTTTTTGTGTGCTGTCATCTTGAAAGCTCCTGTGTAACTGAAGGAAATGGAATGATTAGCTAACCAACAGAAACTTGAGTTCCAATGTATTCACATGAAAACACGATTTTACATTTTACCCTTTCTATAAACATGAAAGTCTTGAGGTGTACAACACAAGTGTAAGGCCATCTTTCAATCCAACAGATGAATTTACGAGAATATTTATCACATACGACAATCTTCTATCAAATCAAGCAGTACATAAAAGTCATCATGACGCCTGGTGTCTGTTTTCAGGTTGAGTTTGGATGGACCTGAAGGTTGATTGACTGGCTGATGATAGATTTTACTGCATGAGCATTTTCCAAAGAGCCAACAACTCAAACCAGCAATTAATGTGCACAAACAAGATATACCCATAAGCATTAAGATACAAATGTCTATTTACAGCAATATAAACTGCAAAAGTTAATATGTTTAGTCATTATAAACAGATAGTATCTCATATCAACTGATTTCAAATCTGTATATATAAAAAAAATCACAACGAGAATCCAGTAAGGCAGATTACAGAATCAGTTCACCGTTATATTTTTGAAAAAGATAATTGTGGATTATATTTAAAATGACAATTAATAGCATTGCATTACATTTCATTACAAAGTTACAAGTTGTCTTGTTGGACAATCCTTATGAAAATCAAACGTCTTGATTGTTTTCAGAGAAATTGTGAAACGTTATTTAGAAGAGAACTGGTCAAACACAAAACGCTCCCAAAAAGAAGTTCCACTGTCACATTTATCTATGTGTCGAGGTTATGAGTTATCGTAGAGGTTTTGGAAAGTGTATCTCCAGAGCCAGCCAGGCAAACTGTTCACCTTCAATCTGAACTCATCTTTGTTCTGAGCTTAGCACTCTTTGCTCAACAAACACAGTTGAGATTGATATCAATCTTCTCTGTCTACTCCCAGCCAGAAAGCACATAAATATTAATGAAATGATCAACTTTTTTTTATGTTTTTATTTAACCTTTATTTAACCAGATAAAGAACCCATTGAGATCAGGATCTCTTAAACTGTCGCTGATCTGACCTGTCGACTGTGAGGCAACAGCGGTGATTCACGGAAAGTCATGAAACGATGTGCAGAAATACAGCAGCTGGTTTCCCTACTGACTTGCAATAGAAATGCCAAGTGTCAGTCCTATTCCTGATGTCATGGTCGAAACCACTGGCTCGTAGTTCAGGTGGTTAACGTGGAGGTTGGCAATTCATTTGACAAAGAGATACAGTATAAAAAGCAGTGTTTCACTAATCACAAATATCTTAGTCAATGTCTGTCCATCAACTTTACATCTATCTCCAGCAAAGTATGTTGTATTTAATCTTCTCATATTTAAGACCAGTATATTCTCATTCTTAGTTTTGATATTTTTAGTGTGTATTTACTTTGTATTTAATATTATACTGTGTTTATTTGCTCATATTGTGTGTTTGGATAACCTGCTGCTGTAACGCTACAATTACCCAGTTTGGGATCAATAAAGTAATTCTATTCTAACTCGATATTTAGAATCAATTCAATCACTGAACTCCAAACTTTCTTTTAAGGGTTCATAAGTTGCCTGAACATGGTTTCAACATCCAGCATGTCCACCAAAGCAAACTTTGTGGGATATATGAGGGGAGTCAGTTTAACTCTCATGGGGCTCTAAAACATCTCTAGATCCTAAAGTAATCTAAGCTTCACGTTATCTTCATTCACAACATTCACATCCACAACACCCCAAAACTGCTCTGGAGCGCTCGCTGTGGGCAGCCCCTCCCCTCACTCTGACACCTCTCCATTAATGCACGTCCATAGGATCCTGTTTGTGTATGTGTTTGTGTTCATGTTCATTAAAAAGAGTGTAAAACCGAGTTTCCCCTCACAGGATCAATAAAGTATAAATTATTAATAAATATTTGTTATTAACATCAACAGATAAATGAAATGCACCTTGTGAACATAAACACCGGCCCTCGTCTGGAGTACGTTCATCTTATTATTTAAGGATTATTTCTGTCATTTGATTTGACCTTAAACTGTAAAAAAACAAAGCAACGTTTGTTCCATAGAATAACTGTCATGCTGCTAAAGTGTTCATTATATTGTTTCAGGTTATATGATGATTAGGCTTATACGTTACAGCTGTTAATCACTTTCAAATGATCACACCTGCTTCTGATTGTTCTCTTTAGGGTCATTTAAGGTCTCATCGGGCCAAATCACAGGTGACAGAATCAAAACCACAGAGAACAGCAGCAAGCAGCATCCATCAAGGTCCAGGCAGATTGCACACTAAATACATGTATCTTTTTTTCATTTTTCAAGAAGTAAAAAAGATTTTCTTACAAATCTGAATCCTTTTAACCATATTCTGATTCTGTGTAAATTCGCCTTCAGGACTGTTTAATGTAGCTTACAACTTTCGGTGACTGTGCTGACTCATTTAGTAAAAAAATGTATAGTTTGTTTTAAATGAAATGGATGGAGGGAATTGAATTTCTTTTTCATCTTAAGATCAGTGAAATCTGTAAATGACCCTGAATATGATTGGATTGTTCAAGCAGTTCAGAGCTGCACCCTATGTTATGAGTTGACGCTACACAAATAAAGATTGAAAGATTTATGGCAGAACAATTTACAAAGTTAAGAGTCATATTGGTTAGGAGAGGCAGAAGTTCAACATAATTGTTTCAGTTGATTTCAGGTCGAGTACCATCTTTTATTTGTGTGCATGTGCGTGTGCGTGTGCGTGTGCGTGTGCGTGTGCGTGTGCGTGTGCGTGTGCGTGTGTGTAGAAACCTTATGTAGCAGAGAAAAATAACAGTGTCAGAAATGTAAACAAAGTCAATAGGACTCCATCAATGTGTGCCGTGGCTTTGACCCCAATGAAGCTTACAGAATAACCAAATATATCTAAGGCCACAGGCTTGGGCACAGAAAACTTTATAAAATCTAAGTGTTTCCAGTTGACCAATCAGAGTTCTTTCTTGTAAGATCTTACATGAGTTCCAGGTAAAAAAAAAAGAATCTGCACAAAACACATCAATGCATTTAAAGAAGCATAGACTGGCGATTCAAAACCATCAGTTATAATCATCCAAATATGTTCATATATCAGCTCATTTAACTAAAATACTGTCTATAATACACCATTAAAATATCATATTTAAAGTCCTCTATACTAACCTTTACATAACAAAACATCAACACATTAACAGCATTTTACAATGCCCATAGCAGCATCATCTTCATCTCCAACATCCTCACTAAAAAGTTAATGAAAGCAACAGATCTGACTCAGAAGTGGGAGGTTTATCTGTACACAGCTATAAATACAAACTTTGGCCATTCAATTGATAAACTGTGAACAATCAGTTTTTTGTGCTTGTCATAATCAACATGATCCAAATAAGAGAATCTGTGTGTTGCAAGGCATATTTCTATGAAAACGCTGACTTCTGGGAGTCATGGCACCATCACATGATATCTATGCGACTAGCCCACAGCCACATAACGCTTCTGATGGCACTTGGGCACTAAGTTAAAGAATGTAAACACTGGGTTAAGAAAATGATAAGTCTGCTCGTCAGTAAATAATATATTTAAAGCATACACATTTGATTAATACTTTTTGAACATTCATTGAATACACATTTCTAAATGTGTTTAATTCAACCACACCCGCACAGTACAAATGAAAATAGGAAAAAACAGCCCCAAAATAAAGTTCTGGTATCGTGACATCTATCCTTCATAGTTTGATGATGACAATCTGCAAAATTAAAACAGGAAACCGTCCCGCTGTTTAAGGAAAAATTGATTCATTGCTTTGTTTTTCACTGTATAAAAAGTGCCAGAGCTATTTTTCAACATTCATTATTTAGAGAATTTTAAAAAATATATTTGGAGTAATAACTTAAATTTCTTAAAATAATTTGTGGTGAGAGCAGCCGAACTGTGGGTGGGTTGTTGGTTCAAAAGTTTTCATTGTTCTCTCAGATTCTGGGAATGAAAAGTAGACAAACATGAAACACAAACACTTTGTTGTTTCTTAAATATAAAAAAATGTTACTTTACATAAAATACATCATATATATATTTACATTCTATTTCTTGAAATACAGACTTATTTCTAAAGCGCGCTGTGACATTTGTTCGAGTATGGTGTCATGACTTTCTTTAAACATTAAAACACAAAGTAGTGTAATGTTATTTTTGTAAGTTATAAATTATAACTCTATGTAATGTTTATTTTATAAATTAACTTTATACTTAAAATAATAATACATTTTTAATATTATTCTTGAAAGAAACATTATTCTTGTAACAGCTTGACTTTTACTTAAATTACATCTTTAACAAAGCAATGATTCTTTATTTTATTGTATTCTTATTATATTCAATGTTTTAGACCTTTTCTCAAAATCACAAACTGACTCTGTTCGTTGTAAATTTATTGCAGTATTTTTGCCATATTGTATTTTTTTAAAATATATTTCATAACAGTCTCATTTACATTCTTATTAAAACCAGAAATATTCCTATAAAAAAATCAGACTTTTTCTACACTAAACTTAAACTTTATCCTTGCCTGTTTCATCTCAAAATATCAACACTTATTTTCCAAACTTTAATTATCTGGATATCATTTTATGTCTTCCTTTTTCTTATACAATCTTTGTTTGTTCAGATGATTCCCAAGCTGCAAGTGTCAGTGTACAGTTCAGCTACGACACAGTAAGCATAATTCATATACTGCACATTAACAAAAGAAAATATGTAAAACCATTGAATGCTATTTGACCATATTTAAAACACTTTATATTCCCCTTATATTGTTCTTTTCTGACACAAACACTATCACCATTAACTAATAGACACTGTTATAGTCAATATAAAAAATCTTGTAGCCCAGAAACACTAGACTGTGGGCACCCACAAACATATGTACAAACAGCACTATTATAGGCTTTGAATGCATCTAATGGCCAGTGGTTTAATTATAAAGTTTATATATATGTTTATCGATTTCATTACATGTGCTTGACAACAGAATGAAAGCATGTAATAAATGTATGTATGAATGTTGGCACAAAAGCGTTAGCCCATTTACAGCTGAGCCAGCAGTTGGGGGGAAAGCGGGGGCAGACTTGTCAGGCTGCACCCATCCTTACTGACAGGGAGGAGTGAGATAGAACAAGGAGGCTTGAGTGCCTGTGATCCAATTCAACTCAGCATAGTACATCAAAAGAAAGACTGGTTTTGCCAGCAGTCCGACGTCAAAACAGTAAAAGCACTGGATCAAACTCACCCCTCACATTGAGCCCTGGCCATAGTCCTCTCTTAATGGTCAGTTGGAGATCAGGGGCAGCGCTGATTTTGCTTGTATGGCTTGTGATTCAAAGTGAATAGTGAACCTATTGCTTGTAGGTTTTAATCCTTCAGAGACAAAACATCTATTCAGTAAGGTATTAAACCAGCTGGGATGCTTTTGGGACAGATTGGCCATCCCTTATTTGCTGACCCTGTCTGGTGGCAGATTTAGCCAAAACTCCATTGAGAATTTGAACTGGTCAAGTAGCAGGTGTAAATAGATGATCTCATCCCTTAAGGGGGTCATTCTTTATATGCCAACCCTAAATTAGGAGGTGGAGTGTGAGTTAGGATAGGGCGAGGTAATGTGGGGGGAGGGGTTGGACTTGGACGGCCATACATCCCTTGAAACTGCCTGTTGTGGTGGTTGGGGTGGTTGAAATGGATCGGGTTTTCCTGAAAACTTCGAAGGTTTTCGTGGAAACGGTTGCAGCTTACATTGTCGATGCGGTTACTGTCGTCACAAAGGCGGTGGTTGTTGTGGAGGTCAGGAGGGGGACCGCGATCCGGGACCTGGATGATGTGGGAGCCACTCTGCCTCCTCAGGGTGGACTCGCGACTGGATGAGGCAACAGATTGAGAATCTGAGCCACCGTCACTGCTGGGAGCGGTTCCCTCCACTGGAGTCACCCTGATGGTAGTGATGGCTTGAGGGTGAGGGTGGAAGGGTGGAGCAAAGGTCTCAGTCTGGATAAACGTCATGCCGGAGTTAGAAGTGGGGTTGAAGTTTAATTGAGTGTTATTAAAATGAGGATTATTGGGACTGTTGGGGTTTAGATTGGGGTGCTGGAAGTTGTTGGGGTTGTTTGGATGTAAGGGATGAAGAGGATGTACCATATGTGGATGGTTTGTGTATAAGATTCCTCCACCCTCTCCCATTTCACCTCCCCCCCCTGCCCCTCCATCTCCACCATATCCACTCTCCATTTCGGTCCCTGTTACACTCCTCCGCCCGTCCACCGACCCTCCATCCCTCAGCGAGTCACAGCTGTCTGTATTTCTGTTCAGGTCATTCAGGTTGAAAGCCGACTGATGAAGTGAAGCTCGTTGATCCGGTGGTTTCCAGCGCCAGGAGCCACTTCCGTCTCTGCTTGGAGGTCTCACCACAGGTTTGTTTGATCTGGACTCTGGATGGGCGTCAACCCGGACTATACTGCCACTTCTTTCCAAACCTCCACCTAAAAAAACAAGACAAATGAACATCTGAATAATGACTCTAAATAACTACCAAGGAACATTCATCACATTTCATGATTCCTAAGTGTTTGTCTTTTGACTACTCAAAGTGCTTTCACATCACAGGTCACACCTACCCATTCACATCACATTTACACACTGATTGCAGTGTTTGCTATGTAATGTGTCCGAGCGGCCACGTGTTGGAGAGACAGTTTCTTCCCTCAGAGAGCCAACCATACATTCTCATATCAATACTATCTCTCAGCAGAATTACACATTCTATATGTTTGGGAACCCTATAAGACACATAGGAGACAGAGCAGATGCCACTCCTTGAACACCTCCACCCAGGATCTGGCATTCGGGATTTGGAATGAGAAGTCAGGGAGCCAGTACTGGACTATCATACTTACCTTTTGAGATGTTGGCAGGTGTTGTGACTGGCGACCTGGTGTGCAGGTGTCTCTGTGGGCCTAGTCCCAGGTACAAGAGACACCTCCATAATGGATAGCATTTCGGTAAGCAAGGCATCTATTGCGCTGCAGTTCTTGCTAGGACAGCCACCCTTCCCAAAAACTGAGGTAGATGGAGACACCAGGGCTGCCACTGGAGGTAACGGCCTAAAGCCTATCCTCTCCCGATTGTGGATCGCCACTGGACATCGATAATGTAAAGTCCAGCGACTAGCACCTGCTTCCAGTATCTGAAACTGCTGTCGAACTACATCTTTGAAGTCAGGGAGAAGAGGTATCTGAGGGCGAGTGAGCCCAGCCCAATCAGCAAAGAGGGAGGGCCCAGGCACCTGATCAGATGGCATCTCCACATTGAGAGCAGCAGCAGCTCTACATTTAATGCTGTAAGGGAGATGTCCTTGCAGCTCACGCTCCCCCGAAGACTCCCTCCTGCTGTCCCAAGGGGAGCAAATCACCCTCCTTCTCTTGCCTGAGCCCATAACGCTCCCCTGGACCGTTGTCATGGCGCCGCGCTAGTGGCAGCCTGTTGCAGCGGCTCCGTTTTTTGTCTTGCGTTTTAAGTGTTTTTAAATTGTTTTGTTAAGTGTCAAGTCACCTGTCATAGCCTATGAGTTAGTCAAGATGGACACTAAGTGGCTTAGTCGAGTTTCATTAGTTTTTACCGTTTTTATATATTTTTTTGTGTCGGGACAGTATGCCAACGCATACTAACGTTATTGTTTACACGCGCGACCAGCTGTTAGCACTCTCCAAACCACTACCTTTGACGGGAATGAGACACCAAATCCCAGAGCAGCTAAGGAGAAGATGCAGAGGATGCAGATCCGGTGTTATAAGGAGAGCAAGGAGGAGAAGGTTCAAGCCCTGCATCCCCTCGATTGTCATGGGGAATGTGAGGTCGCTGGTGAACAAGGTGGACGAACTCGGAGCACTCATAAGATCACAGCGTGAATACCGAGAATGCAGTTGAATGTGCACCGAGACATGGATGCAGGAGAATATTCCGGACGCAAACACAACAATGAATGGATTTATGACTGTATGGGCTGACCGGGATCACAGGCTGAGCGGTAAAAAGAGAGGAGGGGGGATTGCTCTGCTTGTGAATAACCCTGGATCACCAGTGATTTAAAATGTCTGCAAAATAAAAAGAAGAAGGCATTCAGGGACGGTGACAGTGAGTTGCTGAAGAGTGTACAGAGAGAGTTGAGGGTGAGGCTGAGAGAAAACAAGGAGGCATACAGGAGGAAGCTGGAGAGCAAGCTCCAGCAGAACAACATAAGGAATATGTGGCACGGTATGAAAACCATAACCGGCTTCAAGGTGAAAGGAAATCAGGCAGAAGGTAGTCAGGAAAGGGCCAATGAGATGAACGTGTTCTTCAATAGGTTCAGCACGAGGCCTTTGGCTACCTCCCTGGCCCCTGATAGCCAAACAGACCCTACATCCTCCCCCCTCACAAAGGCCTTCCCCTCCCCGCAAGTTACCCGGACGGCACCCACTGCCCCCCCAACATGCTCTGATCCCCACCATGCCCCACCCCTACCCCACACTTCTCTGGCCTGTCTGTCTGTCTCCAGTAGCCAGGTGAGAATGCAGCTCGAGAGACTCGGCCAGAACAAGGCCCCAGGGTTTTGAAAGCCTGTGCTATGTGGCATTCTACAGCATCTTTTCAACCTCAGCCTCAGCCAGGGGAGGGTGCCAGTACTGTGGAAAACATCCTGCCTTGTTCTGGTTCCCAAGAAACCCTCTCCCTCTGCCCTCAATGACTACAGACCAGTTGCCCTAACATCGCACATCATGAAGGTACTTGAGAGGCTGGTCTTGGCCCACCTGAGACCACAGATGACCAGCTACCTGGACCCATTGCAGTTTGCATACTGCCCAAGGGTGGGGGTTGAGGACGCCATCATCTACCTACTCCACAGAGCCCACTCTCACCTAGACAAGTCTGGTAGCACTGTGAGGATTATGTTTTTGGATTTTTCAAGTGCTTTTAACACCATACAGCCAGTACTGCTCCGTGAGAAGCTGGAGCTGATGCAGGTAGACACCACCACAACATCATGGATCATGGATTACCCGACTCACAGACCACAGTTTGTGAGGCTGGGGAGGTCTGTGTCTGAGCGGGCGGTCAGTGGCATAGGAGCACCACAGGGGACTGTGCTGTCCCCTTTCCTCTTCACACTATACACCTCAGACTTCCAGTATAACTCTGAGGCTTGTCACTTACAGAAGTTCTCAGACGATACTGTGGTAGTAGGGTGTATCAGTGGTGAAGAGGAGACAGAATACAGGATGCTGGCGGATAACTTTGTTGCATAGAGTGGGAAGAACCACCTGGTGTTAAATGTAACAAAGACCAAGGAAATGGTGTTGGACTTTAGGAGGGACAGGCCTGAGCTAAGCACCATCTCTGTCCTTGGGGATGAGGTGCATGTGGTGGAGTGCTATAAATACTTGGGGGTGCACATGAACAATAAACTGGACTGGAAGCACCACACAGTGGCTGTCTACAAGAAGGGTCAGAGCAGACTGTACTTCTTGAGGAAGCTTAGGTCTTTTAATGTGTGTAGCAAAATGTTAGCCATGTTTTATCAGACTGTTGTGGCAAGTGCCATTTTCTTTGCAGCCGTCTGTTGGGGCAGCAGCATCAGGGCTTGTAACTCTAAAAATCTTAACAAGCTGATTAGGAGGGCTGGCTCTGTGCTGGGGACTGCTGTGAAGCCCCTGGAGGTGGTGATGGGGAGAAGGATGATACAGAAACTGTTGAACATTATGGACAATAACATGCATCCCTTACACTATCTTGTGTGTGAACAAAAGAGTGTTTTTAGTGGGAGGCTACGGCAGCTAAGCTGCAAAAAGGACAGATTTAAAAAATGCTTTTTTACCTACTGCAATTGCACTTTATAACGACTCCCCTTTAAGTAAGGACAGAAGACATTTCAACTTTTAAACTTTAGCCTGAGTTGCATATATCATATATCAAACTGTATTGTGGGCTCATGTTTTTTTGTATGAGTGGGATATGTATGTATATATGTGTTGTGTTGTGTGTTTGTATGTATGCTGGCTGCTGGAACACCTAAATGTCCCTGCTGGGATGAATAAAGTATATCTTATCTTATCTTATCTTAGTTTCCTGTCTCGTAGTGTTGTGACGACATGCGCTAACTACCCAGGTAGACGGCTGCAAAGCCATCTTTGCCGGCCAGACCCTACACCGCCACAGCAGACCTAGCGCTTGGCTGGCTACGGTCCCTGAGCAGGAGGATGTGGCTGTTTTATGAACACATGATGGCATTCCTCTCTCTGTCGTGTTGACAAACAACTCTACAATTCACTTAGCAGACACTTTTATCCAAAGCGACGTACATCAGAGAGCAAGTACAACACAAGCAAGGATCTAGAAAAAAGGGAACAATGTCAGTAAGAGCAAACGATCAGCTTTGAGTTTGATTGGACACACAGGTGCTGACAGGAAGTGACCAGAGGCAAAGCACAACATTGAGGGCAGTTCTTGAGAGCTCTAATCAGTATAGAAACCATCTTATAAGTCATCGTTATCAAACAAAATCCATCGTCATTACCATCATCATCATCATCAATAATATGGAGACCATCATCATTAAGTTAGTAGGTATTCATGAAAGAGCTGGCTCTTTAGCTTTTTCTTAAAGGTGCAGAGGGACTCTGCAGATCCAATGGAGTTTACATTCGATCTCATACATGAAAATGGGTTATCCCTAACTCTCATTGCATGTTCAACACCTTAACAGAACACAAAATAGTCATTGTCATGAGCATTTTCGCACTACAGCCCATGGAAGGAGGAACCTCCTGGGATGCCAAACTGACGCCACAGAGCAGACCAGGAAGTAGGCACTCTAGCAGTAGGCTAACTAGCGGTTAGCCTTCTCTGTTTTGTGTTTTCGCTCAAGCCTTATCCGCTTTTTTTTCCTTCTTTTTCTTTGTCAGGCTATTCGATAACAACATGTCATGCTTTGTGATTATGCTTTTCGGACACAATCTGGCTACCCAGCAATACTCCTCACTATACTCCTGCACATCGGGGAGAGGGGCGCCTAACTACACTGTCCCACAAGGTAAGCTTCCTTTACTAGCTTCCCGTGCAGTACGCTGAATGACACCCCTCTCTCCAGTCTTTTCAGTCAAATGAAGAAAGGCAAACAGCTAACCCAGAGGGGGGGACAGAAGACCAGCTCTCCCTCCTCACACACAAGGGTAAGTGGATATCTTCACTGTTCGTCTGTCAAGATTCATATCTGCTCACACGTCTCACGCTCACAGTGGAAATAATTGAATCAATGACTTCATGCGCACCTGGGCATTTTATACCCGCGCATGGGCAATGTAGTGGTGTGTCTTAAAGAAGTTTCCACATCAACTGCCCGAGTGGTAGAGTTCCCGTACATGTGGAGAGATAGTCTTGATACAATCAAGAACAAAAGTAAGGTCTTTTACCTTCTCTTTTGTAAACTGTAACAAACATTTGTTATCAATTGGTCCTATACAAATACAGATTCATTGATTGATTAATATGCCAGTTTCCCATACTTTCACGTATTCCTTAAAAAAGCTGCATGATGTTTTACTTAACACGAGTTTAAGAGAACATGTACAGGTTAGCAGTACAGACCTCCTCCTCCTACTGCTCCGGTGGTAGAGGCCGGTGGAGATGGATCCTGGTCAGTCAGGGCTCGGTACCGAATGGATCCACCATCCTCTGATCTAGGAGAGTGAAGGAGGCCCTGCTGTTTGGATAAGGCTATAACCTGAAAAAGGAAGATGACAGTGAAATATGACTGTTCCTAATTTTGCTGCTGGGATACCAACTTATTTTTCTCTAACCTGCTCTTCTTTAAAATGTTGCTTCTTCAACTAGATTGAAGTTGTCCAAAAACATACAGCCTGCATTTACATTTTGAAATGTCTTTGTGGCTTCCATAAATGGTTATCGACTGGTTATATGCAGCTCTGAAATAGGCCCCTCCAGTTATGTCTGCAAAGTAATCACTGTCATTTCTAGGAGAAGCATCCCTTCATCTGTTTCTGGTAGCTTTCAATTTAACAGAAAATATTAAGGAACACAGAGGCTTCAAGCTGGCTTACAAAAATGGTATGAGTCTAAAAAAAAACAACAGGCTGGCAATTAACAGGTCTTTAGTTTACCAAATCACAACATCATGATACAGATTGGTAAAAAGTAAAAAGCTTTGTCAGGTCTTTCCACAAGGGGAGAAGAAAGCAACTTTGAAATGCTTGTTTGTCAAACTGAGGTCGCATCAATTATTTATGATGCACTCAAGGAAGTTGGGAAACCTACAGTACAGAATGATAGCAACAGAATCAGCAGATTGCTTGCTCAAGTTGAAAATATTTTATCCAAAATGGATTGGTGACTGTACTTGCATGCAGATACAATGTGTCCTGCAGCGCATTATAGTTAAGGCGGCCGCCTTAATCTGAAATGTATCAGTAACAGCCCACTGGAGTCTGTAGCTGCAAATTTAGACAAACAAACTTTGTTACACAGAATGATGTGTTCTGTTACTGAATGTAACTCCAGTTCTATGAATATGTGCTTCGCTATTGGTTTGGTGACCAAACTGTTATTGAAATGATGCAGCTTTTATTACAGTCAGTTAGTTAAACACAGTCATTTTGTGTTTAATTTACCTCCCCCGCCTCTCCACTGACAAAACAGATACCACCTTAACTGTTAAAGGGCCCATATCATGCTTTTTCTGGTTTTATATGCTCTTTAGTGTGTTTTCCAAGTGTTCTGTGCATGTTTAGGCACATCTATTTGCAAAAATTCAAAGTCCACGTAAACACGGCTTCTCCTACCTCCTCCTGTTAGCTGTAGCATTAGCCGCATGTAACGCTCGGTTCTAGCCCCCCTCGATAAAAATGTGTCAGTCCGATGTCATTGTCAGTGTGAGATCACTGATCTAAGTCCATTGGCTCGTTGTGGCAAGCCCAGCAGCTCATGTTGCACGCCCATTAACTTCTGTAGCACGCCCATGATATGCCGTAGCCTGCGGTAGCACAGTAGTGCTAAGGTGCTAATGTTTTTGCTCCCCGGCCCTCTGAGCCAGAGTGGCTGAGCGACTGACCAATTACGGCAGAGCCGACAGGCACTTCAGAGCCTTAGAGAGAGAGTCAGAAGCGAGCAGGTGCATGGAGTGGCAGTACATGAAAACAGACACTTTTTTAGAACTTTAGCTATTGTGAACATACTTTAGTAGGTACATAGATTAAAGAACCCCAAAAAGGGGGCTCTTTAAATGTCCTTTGGGAAACATTGAGGTACCTGTTCATAGAGATAAATAAATCCAAAGTCCAAAGCCTGCTGATATGTAATTGCTCAGTACTCTTTGGACAACAAACTTCGTACAAACAGAAACCCGAACACTTTGTACCTAAGTCGGATCCTACGTCTTTTTTTTTGTATAGATAAAGATTGCTGCAGCAGCTTTTAAATCAAGATGGTACAAGGAAAGAGGCGCCCCCGCCTGGTCTACGGCTGAATATTCACAACAGACCAATTTTGTCGGCTAACATTGTTAAAGGAAAATAACTTTTTAAATTAAGTCTGATGAATTATGCAAAGACCAAATGGAAACAAGAAGAGATTGTGTCAGAAGAGGTGTGACTTCTAACAATGATCCCTGGGTCCTAAATATATAGGTAAAAAAAATTGGATAGTTACCTGCATAAGACGGGGCTGTCCACCAGCACTGAGAGGTCTACACGGGAGGGTGGTTCTCTCTGCCACTCTCAGCCACTTTTCCCTGACTGACCCGCCCCCATCCATAATGCTGTCCTCTGATTCGCTCTCCTGATCTCTGCAGCTGGGGTTTTCCTCCTCAGGAATATGAACCAGCTGTGAGGATCCAGGCCGGGATTGGATTGACACTCTTGCCCCACCAGCCAAACCAGTGCTACCATTATGGGCCAAGTGATTATGATTGGCAGTGCTTGCTGCTAGTTTCATGTACTGAGCTGGGATGTGGGCTCCAGCACGCAGCTCTGTTTCCTGACCAGTGACTAAAGGCAAATGTGTTCCGGCTCGGAGCTCTGCCTCAAGGCCCATGGCAGATGGTTCAGAGGAGCAGCGAAGCTCCATGTTCCTCTGGGGGGATGACGAGGAGGTTGGTCTTATTCCATCCATCACCTGTAGAGACAACTTCCTATTGTCATTTTTATTTTTCCATTGGCTGAGCAGCTGTTTAGATCTCGTTGAATCCATTGAGGCGTGGATGGAGGCATGACGCCGAGGAATGCGACCCTCTTCCAATGAGGATCCTCCGTGAGAACTGTAATGGGACCAAAAGAAATTATATGAAGAAGAAGAAAGGAGATGATTTTGACGAGGGCCTCTGATGCACACATTCTGTCACTGCTTACATAACTAGATAACCCATTTTGATAATAAAAAATGTGATTCAAGCACTCAGATATTTTACTGAAGAAGTACTTAAACCAAAAATGTTACTTTACAAGTAAAACTACTGTACTGGAAACTACTTGTGAAAAAAATACACGTCTAAAGCATCTATATATACTTACAAAAAAACGTTTAATGAAGAATGACCATGAATTAATCCATTACTTTAAAGGCTTTATATGCGATTTTTTGATCCAGCAGATGTCGCCCTTGAGCACCAGCATGAAACCAAAACAACTTGCGCTGCATTGTTGTGTTAGCATGCTAATGCTAGTGATCTTTATTATGCTGGTATCTTCACACTGCATGTAAATTTACCTGAAATGAGCGTGATCTAGAAACACAGTTAAGCAGTGAGTACAGTATGTTATTCTTCTTTTCTCTAGTCCCTCAATTAAACAACTTTTATACACGAGGGGAGGAGTCAGCCGGCCGTCCGGGCGATGTAAACAAAGTGAAGATAGGACTCTGAAAACTCTGAAAACATCACAGACAGTGGGACTCGGGTGTTACACCCATTGTAGACAGTCATGACTCACAGAGTTATTTTCAGAGGATCTACTTGATTTATATTACATTTAAGAGTGAAAAATCACATAGAAAGACTTTAATGCAAAAACTCATACGGATGGATGTCACTTCAACTATTCTTTTAGGTTGCTTGTGTATGTATGTATAAGGATAATCCCTACATATTAAAGTCATAGATATGGTTTGTGGCTCAATGAAGGTTGGGGGTTTAATGCTTAACTCCAACAGTTATGTCTAAGTGTCCTTAATAGAGATGTCCCCAAATCGTCAAATCATCGACGAATCCTCTGTCGACCGCTAATCTCACTCAAACACAAGGATCAGTCAATTTCAGCTGTATGGCGGGAATTGATTTCTCTGCTTTCTCCAAATATAAGGTGCTATATAAATAAACTTTACTTACTTACTTACTTACTTACTAAAAATATTTACCGTGGCAGAGTGCTGCTGCTGAAGGTCATCATGTTATCATGGTTGCCAAGTGGACTGGATGGAATTAACACCTCGATTTCAGCACTGGCTCTCTTCATATTGGACATGGAGGGTTCTCGGTATGAAGCACTCCGTGTCAGAAGGGGCCCTGGTCGGTTGGGGGACAAGGTATGTGAAGAGGTCCTTGTGATGATGGGCTCTGGTTGACTGGGAATCAAGGTAAGGTGACCTATGTGGACAGTAGGAAGAGTGATTATATCAATTTAAATACTAAAAAAAAGATGTATTGATTAAGAATACTGTTGGATGGATGTCATGGTAGTGCAGTGGTTGCTACTGACATCTTAGAATGTCCCAACTTGCCTGTCGGCATAGGCCTTCGGTACGGAGTTTAACCTTTGCCCTTTCCAGCGCAAATTTTTTTCTAACTTTTGACAAAGAAATCTGAGTTCTCCTGCTCACAGATGGAAAATATAACAACCTTCAACCTTTGTCTGTACTCAGCTCTTTGAATAATCTTTTCTTTCAGTTAAAATGTTCTATTTTTTAACACCTTCTTATAGCAACTTAAAAGTAAGAGTGTAATGATTTAAACAACCTCAAAGCATTGATTATCTTTTTTAGATGCACATTAACCATATGACTTTCTCAATTAAAAACATTGTAAATAAACACAGAACCTCAATTTCTAAAATAGCACTTTAAAAAGATTAACATGACTCAGCGGCAGAAGAAAGCGAGTCATTATAGACCAAATTGATCAAGTGATTTTCAATTTTATTGAATCATGAAGCCTGTTGCTCCTCTACAGCTATGGAGAATATCAGTGAAAAAGAACAACTGCACCTGGAATCATGTCTCTTTGACTTAACACACAGATCCATGTTGTGAAATGTATGTTTCACTGCGCTGCATAGACCTGATCATGTCATTCACAGCATTTATCAGCATACATACTTTATGCATTATAATCGGGCAGTCCGACTTTAAGACTTCCTTTTGAGAAGCTAGTAAACTTCTATGCTAGTAGACACTGTTGCACTAAGTCAGCCATTCATTGTCTTTAATATTCAGTCAGTAATGATAGCCTTAACATACTCTTATAGGTGTGCAAAGTTTCAGATCACAAGGTTAAACATATTTTGGAGTAATTCCACAGAGGGCGCTAAACACGACACTTTCACAAGACACCTTCAAACCTCTACATAGGCAGGCGGAGCCATTTTCTTTTACTGTGCTACCAGAACATGATCAGCCCTGCACTGGTTCTGCCCCCCTGGAAGGCTTCCAATGGCCAATCAAAATGGGCACGTGGGGAGGGGGGGCCTTAAAGAGACAGCAGCTGAAACTAACTAATTATCCGATTTTGTTATCCTTCTGTTAAACAACCTGATTCCAAGATCTCATCCTGTCACTCAGCGTTTAAAAAGTGTAAAGGAAAGGCTAAACTCTACTTCTTCCTGAAAAAAGGCTTTGTTGAAACTTTAGGTCAATGGGGATGCAAACCATTTACTAAAATGAATCATCAGGTGACATTCATTAAATGACAGTTAAGTAAAATGAACTTTTCTAAAATCTGATCAGAGTAAAACAAAACAAGGTTGTCACTTGGCACAAATAACATGTTTTACAAGAGACAGTTACGATTAAAGTATTTTACATTTTCTTTTCATTTAATTATATTTTCACTTATTTTTTATTTCCAACAAGTTTTAAAAATAAAATAAAAATATACAAATATACAATATACAAAGCAAACAGCAATCAAAGCATACTTTCTGTAGTGGCTCGATTATTTTTCCTTAACCAGTCCATGTTTGAAAAGGGTGTAGGATGAAGTTAAATAACTTATCCAGTCCTATCCCTTTTATCTTTTTAGCTTAATAAATTAATCCAAGACTAAGCTTTACAAAATAAAGTCGAATACTACAGATAACAAAGTAACAAAAGCAACAGATATAATGTATTACACACATTCATTGGTAGATGGTACAGACCTTAAAACTGATTTTGATTAAATTTTTTCTCATTGACTGCCCATTTTTATTTTTGTTTAATATGTTATTCTTGAAAATGTGTTTAAACTGTCATAATGTTTTACATGTTTTAATTTCATCACTGCAGCTGTTCCATAAATTAACACCCTTCGCTGTGATACAGTGTAGTTTCATGTTGGTCCTTACTGCTGGTTCTGAGATTGTGTTTACTGTCCCTCTGCTGTAAAAACTTTTGGATACTGTTCGGTATCTGATCATTTTGAACTTTGTACATGATTTGAGCGGTTTTAAAGTCGACCAAGTCCTTAAGTTTCAGTGTTTTCAGTTTGATGAAGAGTGGGTTGGTAAACAAGTTGTAGTTTTATGTTAACCAACAGAAAACTAAATAGAGACAGCTTGAACACCTGGTTGACATGGTTTTACCTTGGTGGCTGTTGTTTATTGCTGACTGGCTGACATTGGCCAAAGAGGAGAGGGGGGGCTCTCTCAGGGTGGGGGGAGGTGGTGGTCGACTTCTGGATCGATCCTTACTTGGCTGGAAATTTCCCACTGCATACACACCCTGCAATTACACACACACACAGACAAATACCATTAAAACGCACACATGTACACAGTGAGACAAACAGGAACATGCAGTAAAGACATAAGCATAGAAAAGAGTTTGACTGATCAAAGAGGTGGTCATTTCAGCTCCTCAGGTGGAATCTGAGTAAATATGTAAATCTGAATAAAACAGAAATTGGTAGCAGGACAAAAAATTAGACCTTAACCTCATTCTTTTGTTTTCAGTTCCTCACTCATACACCTCTTCTTATGATATTTCTCAGCTAGTTACCCCACCAGCTTGTGCATTTAAAAAACATGTTTCTGTTTAATTAAAAAATAATAATTTGTCTGGATACAACTTAATTTTAATTTGTTTTAATTCTCTACTGATAATTTGTATGACTTATTTAGCAGACTCAAATGACACCACAAGGCAACACAAAAACTAATGAAGAGAACTCCATCTTGAACAATGCATCACTCAAGTTGTGCCTGCTTTTCTTTTTGCTACTGACAGCAGCGTCTTACAGTAATTGTCCTCGTAAATAGCCCCATTTGGTAGTAGTGAGGGTAAAAAGTTAGACCCTGAAGTAACCTTTTACAGTATGAAGATTGTTGATTCTTCATATACTCTCTGGAGACACACAGGATGCAAAAGATATCTGCAAGTCTCCAAGTTGACTCGCAAATATTTGTGTCCACCATGCTTAAAACTCTGTCGCTCTGAACAGGGGTGATGGTCAGCAGGTAATATTGTAAAGAAAAACAGTAGCTGCACTGGATCCTGATCAAGTTGATAGACTTGTGTTTCTGGCGAATAATATAAAAAAAGCTTATATTGCTGCGGTTAAAGTTCCAAGCCTTTGAAATTTTCTCTTTCTTAATTTACAGGCGTTTTCATAGAAATTCTTATTAGGTTGACATTTTCTTAAAGGCTACTAATTTCAAGAAGTTCAAACAATTATCTTAGCTCCTCAAAACATGTGTGTGAAGTGTCTTGTTCTAAATCCACTCCGATCCTGTATTTGATCATGTCTATAAACCCCTCTATTTCAGCCCTGCTCAGAACAGGCTGTTTCTGTGTCTGTACCTTTAAATATGTAAATGAGCTGTGTCTGAACACGCCCCCTCTCTGGAAGGGCTTGGGTGTCTCGGGCTTTCTTGCACTGTGTCCTATTGTTAAGACTCAAACACGTAAATATGGAAGTGTCGCCCACCTGGGGGAGGGGTTACGTCCCTTTCAAGTGTATTTTGCATAATATATGACCTATAATGTTGTGTGACTACATAGTAAAATTAAGTAGTAAATATGTTTTACACGGCGACGAGGTATGAATGTATTTGAACATTACTGTGTCATGTTCAAAATTTGTTCAAAGTTGTTTTATTGAAAAGGTGAGTACTGGTGCAGACACTACTGATTTAATTGTATCTTGAAATGTGTGGGATTGTAGGAAAACCTTTTAGAATAGTTAAAGCAATGGTAACATAAATGCATATAACTTTTTCTCCAACTCATCCTTAAATGCTTTCTGATAGCAGGTGTGCAACAAATGTGCACAAATGTGTATTGAGTAAAAACAAATATTTGAATGTAAAATCTTAAAATAAAATAAAAATAGTAGTTGATTATCCTAAAGCTTCTCCCTGAAAAAGCCCCTCAATGCCTTCACATTCTATGCACTCTAAACTAGATTTATATTAAAATATGGGATCAATAATATTGGTCGGTGTTGAATTGCACAGTGCTAAAAATTAAATGAAAAAAAAATGGGCAGAAAAACCGATACAACAAAACGTAATTTCCAAACAATAAAATTGTGGCTGTGAAAATGCTGTGACTAGTAACTTTGGAAAACCACTAGCCCCAGTGGCTAGTGGTTGTGTCAAGCAAGGCAGTTTTTTCTTACCACTGTAACTTTTGCTGCTTTGCTAAAGTGCTCATGATGGATAGGCCAGATCTTTGTAACATAACAATGAGTAAGGTCTTTTACCTGCTTTTTGTAAAGTGTCTCCAGATAACACTTGTTATTAGTTGACGCTATACAAATAAAAATTGATTTGATTGATTGATGACTGTTTCCAGGTAAGTGTATAGTTCTTTTTTCAGGACAGTGAGAGGAAGTATAGTTGAGGGGTAACACATGTCATTGTTCTCACAGTAACACAGTATTGTTCTTTTTGCATTAAAATGAGGGATATCATACAGTGTCATTATTTGTTTGAAGATGTTAGCGATAAATGATGCTTCATGAGATAAAGACTTGATATTTCACAACCTCACAAATCTCTGGCAAATGATTCTTCCTGCAGGAGAGGCAAAGGAACAAAAGTGTAGGCAGTTGAAGAGTACTGTGTTGGTGGTGTGTGTTAGTGAACCAGATTCAAAAAGCTGGATCCTTTATGTGAACAAAGACAGGCTGCTCCCAGCTGAAAGACTTTCTTTTGTTTAGAAATTTCTTAGAAATAATATTTCATCTTATAAAATACATAAAATATCACAATATATCAAACATTTTGTATATAATATATATCAGAGTAGTGATTATTTAATAATCATATGATTCTTAAATATATTATTGATTTGTTGTCATCATTTTGACAGAACATTTCAATGTAATAATAACAAATAAAAATGATAGATGTTTTGTTTTTGCCAAAAATGAGACAGTAATATGTGAATACACAGGTTTTACATTTTTATAATTAATTATCTATTTACGTTTGAGTAGTATTCATTATTTATATTTCAGTAGGGTTGTTATGATAGTTATATTTTGAAAAATGTCATGTATGTGTTTCATGTAACGTAAAATCATTTTATTTAAATAAAAATACAAGTGAAAGTTAATTGAAATAATTGACACATGAGCACAGATTCAGTAATAAAAAATAAATTGACAGAATTAAATATATAAACGGTAATAATAAAGCTTCCACATCAAAAGAGCTGTAACTGTTAAACTGACTCAAACAATGTGGCCTACTGCAAACAGAACTCCTATTATGAGCCTGTGTGTGTGTTTCTGGGTGTACGTGTGTGTGTGTGTGTGGAGGGGGGGGGTGTATCTGTGTCAGTACTTCTCCTGTCTTTATAAGTCTATTCTTGTGTGTGGGCTAGAGGAGGACTGTGTGTGTGTGTGTGTGTGTGTGTGTGTGTGTGTGTGTGTGTGTGTGTGTGTGTGTGTGTGTGTGTGTGTGTGTGTGTGTGTGTGTGTGTGTGTGTCTGCGTGTGTGTGGGCTGGAGGATGAGTGTGTGTGGGAGTTTTCAAATACACTCTCTAATATCACTAGTTCCTACACAGCGGTCAGGCGTCTCCTTTCAGTAGATAAAGCTGAACTGAATATTACAATGAACCACATCTACTGCACTGGAAGCTGCTGATCAGATGAGTTTTGGATCTATTGATCTCATAGTGGTAATGACTTTTTTACCAGGTAAATGGCAATGGCAGCTCCAAGTAACCATCCACAGTAGACGTCCACGGGATGGTTTCTGAACTGGATGATCCTAGTTAACCCTGCCAGAATGGCCAGCATGACAAAAGAGAATACCAGGACAGGCTTCAGGAGCTTAGCTGAGTCTGTAAGCAACGTGTTGAAGTACATCTGAAACACACAATTGCACGAGCCATCATTATCTTTTAATCCGTGTCTAAAAACTGAAATCCCCACATCAGTAATATTACCACCAGATTAGCAAAAACCAATTCAAATTACACAGTATGCTTAATTCTTTTAATTAAAATCATAAACCACTATTAAATGACTGAGAACAGAAAGTGGAAACAGCTGTTGACATTCTAGTCTCATACGTCATACGAGGCAGTAAAGGAACTTACTGAGATGTAGACAGCAGCAAAAGCAGCCAGAGTCGCGTGTTGTGAAGGGAAAGATTTCCTGCAAAGAAAAAAAATAGAAAGTCTGAGTGTTCCTTCCTGCTAATTATCATATTAAGACAGCTAAGGACATTGCTGAATATTCATCAGGGGAAGTGACTTTGAAAGAAACTTGTAAGTTGCTGCACTGTAACAACTGCTGACCTCTGGAGCCAGGTGCACCAGCTGGGCATGTCCTAGTGCGGAGGAATTCATTGAGTTTCAATTAAGATTTTGGCTTCCCATGATGATGAAAACAAGATAATCAAGATTAAACCATTACTGCGCCGCTTGCCATATTGCGCTTCTTTTGTCCACAGGTTTTTCTAATTGTTTGTTGTTATATTTTTGCCACAAGACTACATCACCACTGCCTCAAAAACACAGATCAATTTATTATAATTATATATTAATATTGTCATATTATTCATATTTTTTCACTTATCTAATTTTCATGTATTGCTTGTTTTTCAAAGTATTAGGATTGTTAAAGTTTGATAAATGTGTGTGTAAATTAGTAATCGTGTTTGTTAATTGTGATCTTAATATCAATCAAAAATAATCGTGATTCCATTTTGCCAAATCGAGCAGCACTAGCACAGGAGAAGAGCAGAAATGTATGTTCTAAGCCTGGGTGTAACCTTTAATCCTTAGAAGAAACAAGCGTAAGTTTAGAAAGTCAGACTAGTATCTGAGATAATACGATTGTAAAACGATAAAACACAGGAGGAGGAGTGCCTCTTGTTTACAGGATGATCGATGAAGAGGCATTAAGACGAGAGAGAGAGCTACCAACCCACCATGGGCGTAGCCACCATATAATCTGGGGGGGGGGGGGGGGGGGGGTCGAGTCCCCCTCATAAGTCGTTTGGACCCATCCACATTTGCCATCAAAAACATTAATGCATGACAGGTCTATGTATCCAGCGCTCTTCCATTGCTTCACCATCAGTAAGAGAACGCCCACATTAATAGAAATACACTTCCCGTTTTCCTGGTTTCCTACACACACACACTCGCAGCACGCACTGATAGTCACCACAGATAGTCACACATGCAGTGAAGCGAGCCTCTGTAGAGTTTGATCAACGTGATAACATCAGCGACAAAGTCATGGTCAAAATGTCCAGCTTTTGCTGAAAATGCATTCTTGTTTAGATATTTAGCCGATATTTCAGGTCATGTTAAGACTGTTGTTAATTTCAACATAACAATGAAAATGTACCAGGAAACTTTATTTTGAGTGTAGGTTGTTTTTTTTAATCTTCTGTTGCTATCATTTGGTTTCCAATAGTTCAAGGGACGGGATGGACATAAGGAGTTGGTTTTTTTTACAAAGAAGAGAGGTGTAAGCCCAAGTGTTTCCATTAGTGGCCAAAGACCTAAATTGCATTCTTCGTTCATCTTTTCTGATAATAATGTTAGCTCTCATAGATATAGGATATAGCGTTAGCTCTAGTCACAAAGATCCATCTGCTAGCATTAGAGCTAGTCAACTGTCATAAATGACCATCATTTATTCAGCCATTACAAGTCAAAACAGCATTTGTTGTTTTTATGCTTAATCTGGGGCTGAATGTTTTTTTATTTGAACAATATCTGAACTGTTGAACTCCTCAGTCATGCTTTGTGGAGAAGGCCCATTTTGAATGTACATATAGGCCTATTATGATTTACATCACAGAAATCTTCAACAATCTACAATATAAGCTTATTTCAATTAGCAACATTAAAGGATGCTCAATGCATCTCCATGTCTCCTGATAGAGGTGGTTAAGACTGAGTCAGAGGCCGGGTGGAGACAGCTCTGTTTCTGAGGGGAGTGCTGAAAGGTGTCAGGCAGTTTTTTTTGATATACAGAAGTCGTGCACCAGAACTTAATGCAGGGTAGTCAGTGATTGCAGACCGAAAAACAATGAAGGAGGGAGACAAGTAACCTATCTAAAAACAAGTTCAAATGCACCAGAATGCGGGAAATTGCATATACTTGATTCAAAATAGTTAATTCTGATGGACTCTTTACACAGCAGCCTCTACCATCAGTGTGTGAATGTGTATGAATGGATGAGTTAATACTGGACTCATGCGGTGTAAAAGAGCTTTGAGTAGTCAGAAGACGAGAAAAGCGCTCTACAATTTCATGTTCATTCATCATTTATGGAAAGGTTTCGTTTTAGCAGATTAGCCGTTAGCCGTCTGAGCGCTTTTGACGGTCTGCCTCCCCCACCCCCTTGCTCCCTATCCCTCTTCCTGCATCTTATCCCATCTCTCCCCCTATCCCTTTCCAAGCTCAGTGCAGTCTAGGCCTGTGAAGGCTGTTTCGTCATGAGCCGGGGATCCGGCCGAAGATTTCTGCATTTTAATAAGACAGTTTCTTCTTACCACTGTAACTTTTGCTGCTTTGCTAAAGTGCTCATGATGGAGAGGCTGGGTCTTTGTAATATAGCAATAAGTAAGGTCTTTTACCTGCTTTTTGTAACATAACAATGAGTAAGGTCTTTTTACCTGCTCTTTTGTAATGTTAACAGACAAAGAGTAAGGTACTTTACATGCTTTTTGTAAAGTGTCTTGAGATAACACTTGTTATGAGTTGACGCTATACAAATAAAATTGAATTGAATTGCATAGAATAGTCCTACCTTTCTAGCCCTGCTCACTTAGAGTGTGCACCCCACTTTTTCAAGGCTGTTCTCTATAATTATGTCATAATCATCTCTTTTTTTTAAAGGTAATATACTCTGAAGTGTATAAACTTTGCGGGGTGCTTGATTAATTAAAATAGACTCTGATATTCAAGACAGCAGAATAGAGTGGATTTCAAAACACTGAGGGAAACCTGATTAATGTTCATTGGACAAGAGAATGACGGGTGGGAATAAGTTTTTTCATTCACCTTCCAACACATGAGCAGGCAGCAAAGACCAAGTAGGACTTGAAATCGATTTAAATTTGTGATTGCCTCGAAATGTGGGATGCATTGATGGTCACAGGACTCACGTTCATGTTGTTCAGTTTTGAAGTTTTACAAACCCATAAGTTTTGATGTTATGTTCACAACTCCAGGAGTTTTCTTAATTCACTATCTTTAAAATTATTTTTAAATTTTCTTCTGGTTTGTGTTATCCATATATTCCGTTGATAGTTTGATAAAAGAAGTTGTATGTATGGAAATGTGTAACTTGGCAACACGCCGGACGAGACCTGGCGCAGCTACGATCGTTCAGTCAGGCTTGGTGCACTTATTGAAGTCGGTAAGACTGAAGACTTACTTTATTCAGCCCCAGCTGCACTCAGCTCCTGATGTTAAGCTGTCTTATTCTGCTATTCAACCCCACTGTCTTGTTAGACAATCAATCAATCTTTATTCGTATAGCACTGATTCATAACCAGGTCTACACTCCCTCCCGCCCACTACGCTCTGCCAATGAAAGGCGTCTGATCCAACCTTTACAACAGGGTCCTAAGTCTCTAACTAGACTCTTCTCCTCTGTCGAATGAACTTCCAAACTCCATTGGATCTGCAGAGTCCCTCTGCACCTGTAAGAAAAAGCTAAAGACCCAGCTCTTTCATGAATACCTACTAACTTAATGATGATGGTCTCCATATTATTGATGAAGATGATGGTAATGACGATGGTTTTTGTTTGATAGCGATGACTTATAAGATGGTTTCTATACTGATTAGAGCTCTCAAGAACTGCCCTCAATGTTGTGCTTTGCCTCTGGTCACTTCCTGTCAGCACCTGTGTGTCCAATCAGATTCAAAGCTGATCGTTTGCTCTTACTGACATTGTTCCCTTTTTTCTAGATCCTTGCTTGTGTTGTACTTACTCTCTGATGTACGTCGCTTTGGATAAAAGCGTGTGCTAAGTGAAATGTAGAATTGTAGAATAACCAATGTTGTCTTAAGACACTTCACAAAAGAGCAGGAAAAAGAATGTTGTTTGAAAAAGCCCTTTGTGACCAGCCAAAATAAATTAACTTTCAGGTTGTTACGACTTACATCTTTAAAACAAGCAGTAACACATTAATTAATACGACACCTCTTACTTCACCAGATCAGTGACTGTGATTTCACTTTTGTTTTCTGTGTTAGTACTTGTTGAGGGAGGAAATGTGTAATCTCAATGGAAGGGAAATAGGCAGGTCTGTGTGTGTGTGTGTGTGTGTCTGTGAAGCTGTGTGGGCTAAAACTTAACATTAAAAATGACTCCATAAACACCTACACAGATCTGACACTGAGCAGTTCACTCACTTCCTCTCCCACTCTCACTGAGTAAAACAAATTCCTACCTCCCAGCATTGATGAGCCCAACATCCTGTCCAGAGCAGATATCCTCCAGAATAAAAGCTTCATCACAGGTGGACATGTTAATGTGGGTCAAGTTAGGTTTACAAACATCCAACCAGTAAGGGGTGTGCTGACCAGTAGACAGCTGGAGAATATCCGTTATCAGTGCTGTCACACACAGGCCAAAGATATGGACACCTGTAAGAATACAAAACAGAAGCAAACGATGGTACAGTAGAACAAATGTGTATTTTATTCTTATCATACTATCTAGAGTCTGCAACATTACCAACCAACCCTTCTTTAAACATCAGTAACTGTTACAGCTGATGTCTGATGTTAATCATTTTAGTTTATGTAGTTCATTCAGGCGCTTAAACAGAAAACGAGCTGTGAGTATTAAAGATGAGAGAAGAGTCCTCCCACCTATGAAGCGTACAGCCCTGCGAATGTAGGAGTTGAAATTACAGCCAGCAGCGTTGATGTTGGCCTCAGTCTGTGCGGCTGATGACCTCCTGGATAGATAGCAGTACAGAATGGCTTCTCCTATCAGAATCTACACACAGACCAAGACAGAGTAGATGTTTTGACTATGCAACAAACTCATTTGCAGAATACTGTCTCTTTGTATTTGTTTGTCAAACCTCCTGTAGGAGGCACACACACACACACACACACACACACACACACACACACACACCAGTAGTAGTGCGTACAAAGTCCTAATGAAGCCTATGCCCCTTGCAGCCGCATAAAAGGAGACTCATTTAAATGTTGTAATTTTCATTTCAAACACTGGTCATCTGAAATCTGGAGAATGTTGATTGATTTGGTTGCACCTAATTGAAGACATAAGATCAATGAACAGACCTAAATTAACAGTAGGTTGCAGTGAGGAAAACTTTTGTCACATCTCAGTGAACGTGCTGAAATAGTTTAAACTCTCTAGAACCTATTGTAACAAATGAATGATTTTCAGTGGTTTAGCACAAATATAGATCCAAATGTGAGTTAAATGTAAGGTCAAGTGGGGAGACAGACAAGGCGGTTTACTTACAGTAACAGTGGGAGCAGCAAAGGCCAAGCTGAAGAGCAGAGGCAAGGGGCAGACTTCCTGTCTGGGCAGGATGTAGGGCAGAGACAGGCTGCGGTCATTACAACTGTACCCAGAATGCACTGGCTGGAAAATGTCCGTCAGCTCCAGGAAATAAAGGCTGACAACAGAGGAGGCCAGGATAGGGAGCTACCGTAAGAAGAAAAAAACAACACAGAAGAATTAATACTTAGGCAGGGTCTTATTTGTGTTATTATGCATCATTTAAAAGATGTCTATCGTCAAAGAATAAGAAAAAGCACTCATCTAATGTTACAGTAAAATTCATGCAACAGACACTTGCTTAGTTTGTTGTGGAGGGGAGAAAACCTTCAGATAATTCAAATTCTGTTAAAGTCATGTAAGGATGAACAATTGAGAATCTTTCAATTAAAATAATAAAGTCAGCAAGGCCCTTCCTCCCCCATCACCAACATACTGTGACCACAGAAGAGTGCCAAAAGAATGCTCATATTCAACATGACACCGTTTCATTCTATATGAATTGGTTTTATTTGTCAAATGCTTAAATATTTTTTTAATGTTTCGGTCTGGAGCATAGTTACAGTGAACTACTACATTAGTAAATGCAGATGTCTACATTGAGATGAGAAATGCCCCCACAGATTTGTTTACCAGATAAGGTTGTAAAATAATTACGACTTCTCTTTATATCTTGTGTTTAAATTGAAAACATATCAGTAATTTCAAACCCAAAGCTCCTGCTTTTGTCAAATACCAACACTTTTATAAAACCCCTTTGGTGCATCATAGAGATGCACAAGTCACATAAGCCTCTACAGAAGAGAGAGACTGAGATGACACTCTGGGTTTTGAATTCAGTCCAAACCTGAGTGTTGGCTGTGAACTCCATACCACTGCACAAGGATTGACACACAGAAATGTCTCAAACATAGCAAAAATACATGTGAAGGGCAGGCACATCGATGCATATTTTAGTGAGGGGGTTCCTACTCATTATGCCTTGTGTATTTCAAATGAGCTAGTTGGTTTGGGTTCAGTGATTTTTGCAGTTCTAGCACTGTGTACTAGCTGGTGATTGTAAAAAAGAAGTTTTCCTTTTCTGGTGCCATGGTATCGAAAGATTTCTTTTACAATTATCATATAAAACAACCCCTGTATGACTTGTGCCATCAAAATCATCCTGATACACTTCACTTTGTACAGAGGGAAAAAGAGGAGGAACATGAACAACCATTTTTTAAGGGATCTCAAGGTTCAAAAACTCGTCTCTGGCATCAACCTACTCGTTGGAATGATTGCTTCCAAGATATTTGAACAAGCAAAGTGTCATGGAGCCAGCAGACAGATCAAACGCTCAGAAGACCTTCCTACTTATGCTACTCAAATATCTGTTGTAAACTTAAAGGAGCTACTGGTACAATCATGACCTTCATGGGACAAACACAGCAAGGCAATGGTAGAAGTGTCTAGAATTATTTAAGTATTCTGAATCCCTCAGCTAAAGGACAGATAGAAACAACTAATTACACTCAGCTCTTAAAGAACAAATTCTATTGTTGCTGTGCTGTTGGATTGCGGAGCAGCGCATCCAGAGCCTTGAATGCAAGTTTGAGAAGATTTAAAAAGCTTCATGATAAACATATATCTTTTCTCATAGACATCATAAACAGAGCATATGATGAAATGGAACAAGGGGACAAGCTGAATCAAAGTGATAGAGGATATTGGTACAAATATTTTCCATAAATTTTTTTAAAAAAAGATCACAAGGGTGGTCTTTGACTGAGGAGTGATCTTAAAAGGGGTATGAATTAACATCCAACTGCTCCAAACTTTACTGTACCTACTCACTCAAAGGGGGTCAGATTACAACAGGAACCAGGATCCTTCTTGGTGGCTAACATCAAAACAAAGTTTCATCATTTGTTGACAATCAGCAGGACCTGCTGTAGTTTGGTGGTTCAGTGTTTTCATTTTATGACCATGAACCAATTCTAAAAGACCTTGAGTGAGAGATCTTAACGCACTCACACTTAAGCCATAACTTCCCCCTGGATTGTTTCTGGCTTCTCCTGTTCAGATCTTTAGCTTTAGCTTTGCTAAAGTGGTCCGATGGATTAAGCTGGGTTTTTGTAACATAACAATAAGTAAGGTCTTTTACCTGCTTTTTGTAAAGTGTCTCGATAACACTTTTTATGAGTTGGCGCTATACAAATAAAGATTGATTGATTGATCTCCAGAGATAAAAACTAACTAATGTCTGTCATTTCCCTCCTTTCTCTCCCATTGCACTCTGACTTGGTTATTCTGAGTGTCAAGATTCCTGGTCATAGAGGCTGTAAACCTCCTGGCTACTTGAACAGAACGTTCCCTGTCATCAAAAACACTTCCATCATTTCCACTGACACACCCCTGCTGATCTTACAACTGTCCCAACTTTCAATGGACTTTCTGTTTAAAAGTTTGAAATGTTGTCTTTGTGCCATCTTCAATCAAATATGGGGTTTCAATTTTTTTGCAAATCATCAAATTGTATTTTTATTTACATTTTACACAACGTCCCAACTCTTTAGGAATTGAATCTAATGTTGTTTTTAATACAGACTCTCTCCTAACCTAACCAGTGTTTGCCTGCTGTGGCATGAACATTGTTTTTTTTGTTCAGAAATGTAACCAAAAAATTGTTGAGTCCCCCCTGGTCCTTTGTCAGAGGGGGGGTCTAATACATGATCTGTATACAAGACTGAACTGAAAACTCCCAGGACAAAGAACAATAAAACAAATGCAGATGAGCTTGCAGACTTACAGACATTACCACGACTAGCTTTTCTATTTATTTTCTTCAAAAGAACTGTAAAACAAAGGTGATGTAAATTCTCTATTACATCATGGCATGCATATCTAAAAAAGCATACACGTTGATGATCATTTCAAAGCAAAAGCCTCAGTGGTTTCTGTGCACACACACCGTAAACCACACTACAGTAGGGATGTTTTTCTCCTCTTAATGTCTCTAGCCCTGAACACAAGGATATAAAAATACACCCCATTCAGAGGGCCATGTTGCCTAGCAGCCAGTTAGTGGGTAGGATGGTGTGACAGTGTACGAGATAGAAAATGTAAGAGACATAGCAGCACTGCCAGGGAGAGGGAGAAGAAAATGTAGATAATACCTCGTTTTTGAAACTCTTTTTGTTATGATGATTTTAATGTTCAAAAAAACATCTCTGTAAATGATACATTCAGTAATTGAAAAAGAGGGCCTGCTATGATTCCAAGGCAAGCTGGATTAACTCAATTTCTAAAAATGTACCATAGTCATTTTCTAAGAGTCTAATTTAATCAATCACTGTGTATACAGTGATTATTATTATTGAATATTAAAGAAATTAGAGCAGTAACAGACAACAAAGTGGATGAAGACAGACAAAATGGCGAGGGGCAAGAGATGAGGCAGGCCAGAGAAAACAGCAGAAAGTAACCACGTTCATTTCAAATGAAAGCACAATGAACAGACTGCACAGTGTGTCTCTTAAGAAACTCAATTACTGTACAATAAAAAGAAGACCTTAGCATCTAACGCATCTAGTTAATACAGCAAACCTGACATAAGTCTTTTTCAACATTGTTGTTTAACCAAAAACTGTGTGACTGTTTTTTGAAGTGAAAGCCTCTCAAATATGCATGGGAATTATATTTTACAACCAGAGCTGTCCACAAACCTATGGATACTCAGCTGGTGGGAAAAAGCAGCCAGCTAGACGTCCGGACATAACTATTGTTACCAACCCAAAAAAATGTAGCTCTTCTGTGCAAAAATCCTCTCACACTTCAAACTAATTATTTCAATCCCCCAAGAGGCACAAAATAAAACCAATTTAATAATAATAGGACATGGAAAAAGCACGACGATAGAAGTCTGTGTGCCTAGTTATAGATAAGGGAGCAACGCTGTCAAATAATAACAATCAAAACAATTTGAGACATGATCTTTTTCACTTTTGATTGTCACACATGAATTAAACACGATGGTTTAGACATGTGTGGTGATTGACATTGGCCTTCTTTAGCCAGTTCTTGTTAAACTGGTACAATAAGGTACACACATTTGGAATAGTTATGGGGAACGTATGAGGAACTAACTAGTTAACCATTACTTAGGCAGCTAGGTACACACGGTGCATAGTTACTAAGCAACAAATAAGGAACTAACTACTAGTTAACCATTAGTTAATGGGT
Source organism: Labrus bergylta (assembly GCF_963930695.1). Taxonomy (NCBI): domain Eukaryota; kingdom Metazoa; phylum Chordata; class Actinopteri; order Labriformes; family Labridae; genus Labrus; species Labrus bergylta. The sequence goes on along the minus strand of NC_089198.1, from coordinate 32,537,229 downwards.
AGACAGCAACTTCTTATCAAATTCTACAGAGTAGCTAATGATTACGTAACAGAGAATGAAGTGGGGCATCATAATGGGCAGTTACTAAGAACTGAATCATAACTTAATCATTAGTTTGTCATGATTTGGTTTCTTATTTTCAGAGCTTAGGTTTTCTTGTTGTTTTTAGTTCTCACTCTTCCCTGATGGTGTTGTTTCCCTTGTGTGTTTTCTAGGTTAGTGTTTCATGTGTTATTTTTGTAACTTCATATCCTAGTGTTCTTTATGTTCTAGTGTGTTTTGTTTCATTCTTGAGTTCTGTGTCTTTAGTGTTTCATGATGTAGTTTTGTAATTGTCCTCAGTGTTTCTTGTCTTGTGTTTATTCCTTCCTCTGTGTGTTTCCCTCCAGTGTTGATTGCCCTCATTGTCTTCACCTGTGTTATTAGTCTCTCCTGTGTCTGATTACCCCTGGCCGTATTCGAATTGCCAAGTACATACTCAATCTTTCAGTAGGCAGTAGGCAGTAGGCAGTATGCAGTACGTACTATCCATGCTGTATACTGTTAGTACCTACTATTCAGTATGCACACACAGTAGGCAGATATTTGTCCCTACTTCGTCTGATTCATTCAGTAAGGAAGTGACGTCATTTACGTTTCCTGAACCGGCCGCATCCACCCGTTTTTTTTGTTTTGTTTTGTTTATCTTTATTCAAGAAGAGTAATGCTCATATACACTCAGGTAAACAAAAAAGCCAATATTACAATGTAAATCAAGTAAAAGATTAAATAACTAAATAACATACAGTACATAAAGGAAAGTACAGATGAAAGACAGTAATATACAGAATATAAAATAAACCAATAAAGACACATTTAAATAGTGACATCATTATTTAAATAGAGGGAGAAAGGTTTTATAATAATGCAGACATTTGTTTTATTTTCTGTTGTTAATTAAAAGTAGTGATTTCAGTCGGGACTTTAACTCTAGATTAAAAATTGATTCAATAAATCCACGCTCGTTTGTTTTGATTTGGAGGCGGACATGACGTGACGATTTACGTTTAATTTCGCACAGCATTGTGGGTAAAATACAATTCATTTCCTGAAAGCACACATCCGATCCATACTGCATGAAACCAGGAAGTTAGTATCCATACTGAAATGTTCAGTATACTGAGGTGGACACAAAAAATGACCACTGAATGACCACGAAAGTTCAGTATACTGAAACTCCATTCTGAATAGTACGCACTGCATACTGAACTGTGACAATTCGGAAAGGGCCGCTGTGTCTATTTAGTCTCTGTGTTTCTTCCCTTCTGTGTCAGGTGGTTGTATGTTGTAAGTTGCCAGTGTTGTTTGTCGTATGTTGGAGTGGCAGTGTTTCCTAGTGTTTCTCAGTGCTTGTCAATTTTTGGATTTTCTCAGTTTGGACATTTTGATAGACAGTTTTAGTTTTTGCCTTTTTGTTTCAATAAATATTTTTTTGTTAGATCTGCATCTGGGTCCACCTCCTTATTTTCCCACACCCGTGACACAGTTTACTTCTTTTGTGTTCTCTTTAGTAAAGTGAGGCATTAAAATAATCAATATCAAATCATGATGAAACTGGTGATTAACATCCCGAGTAGTTTGTTCCATATTCCTTCCCCAGTAACTTCAAAATGTTGTGTACCACATCTAGCATTCGTTCTCTGTTCAGTAATTATAAGCTACTCTATAGAATGTGATGACTCACTATCTACCCATTAACTAATGTTTAACTAGTAGTCACTTCCTCATTTATTCCCCGGTAACTATGCAAGATCTCAGGAGAACTACAAGATCACAAGAGAACTACAAGATCACAGGAGAACTACAAGATCACAGGAGAACTACAAGATCCCAGGAGAACTACAAGATCACAGGAGAACTACAAGATCACAGGAGAACTACAAGATCACAGGAAAACTACAAGATCACAGGAGAGAACTACAAGATCATAGGAAAACTACAAGATCACAAGAGAACTACAAGATCACAGGTGAACTACAAGATCCCAGGAGAACTACAAGATCACACGAGAACTACAAGATCACAGGAGAGAACTACAAGATCACAGGAGAACTACAAGATCACAGGAGAACTACATGATCACAGGAGAACTACAAGATCACAGCAGAACTACAAGATCACAAGAGAACTACAAGATTACAGGAGAACTACAAGATCACAGGAGAACTACAAGATCACAGGAGAACTACAAGATCACAGGAGAACTACAAGATCACAAGAGATCACAGGAGAACTACAAGATCACAGGAGAACTACAAGATCACAAGAGAACTACAAGATTACAGGAGAACTACAAGATCACAAGAGATAACAGGAGAACTACAAGATCACAAGAACTACAAGATCACAGGAGAACTACAAGATCACAGGAGAACTACAAGATCACAGGAGAACTACATGATCACAGGAGAACTACAAGATCACAGCAGAACTACAAGATCACAAGAGAACTACAAGATTACAGGAGAACTACAAGATCACAGGAGAACTACAAGATCACAAGAGATCACAGGAGAACTACAAGATTACAGGAGAACTACAAGATTACAGGAGAACTACAAGATCACAGGAGAACTACAAGATCACAGGAGAACTACAAGATCACAAGAGATCACAGGAGAACTACAAGATCACAGGAGAACTACAAGATCACAAGAGATCACAGGAGAACTACAAGATCACAAGAGATAACAGGAGAACTACAAGATCACAAGAGAACTACAAGATTACAGGAGAACTACAAGATCACAGGAGAACTACAAGATCACAGGAGAACTACAAGATCACAGGAGAACTACAAGATTACAGGAGAACTACAAGATTACAGGAGAACTACAAGATCACAGGAGAACTACAAGATCACAGGAGAACTACAAGATCACAAGAGATCACAGAAGAACTACAAGATCACAGGAGAACTACAAGATCACAGGAGAACTACGAGAGAACTACAAGATCACAGGAGAACTACAAGATCACAGGAGAACTACGAGAGAACTACAAGATCACAGGAGAACTACGACAGAAACTACAAGATCACGCGGTAATAAGGGGGAAAACGTGCAAACAACATGTAGCTGTGTCTTTCTGAGGATGATTTGTTGTTGTTGTTGTTTGGTGCCTGTTTTGATGTAATGTTGATAGTTAGACTAGTGATGGAAAATACGATCATTAGTCCGTATATTGTATATTGTTTTGAAGTTGTCCCTTTCCTTGTCTGACTTCCTGTCTGAGTCATTCTATTCTGTCCAGCTTGACGGATGCTTGCAGCGTACACCATCGAACATAGACTCGCAGCATATTTTAACGGAGCAGAGCATAGCGCTGCTGGCAAGGACCGTGGAACCCGCTGTGAAACACAATCATTGAATTGTGGTTGCAGGCAACCATTTTTACATTCTACCGCAAGAATTCCAGCCTTCACCTTCTGGCAGGAGATTCCCCAAATTCAGGCTGAACTGCCATAAAAACTATTTTCTGCCGATGTCAGCTAGACTCCTCAGTAACCACTAACATAATCTTCATGTGGACAGAACAATATGCAGAACCTGTTCAACATGACTAAAATACTCATCTGTGAACACTGCTGTAATGTGTGCATGTGTAAATATTGTGTGTGTGGACAAGAGTAAGCATGGAATTCAAGTCTGTGAAATTGTTTATTTTTCTGTTGTCTGGTACAGACCGCCTGCAGTCGCAGATTTATTTTATTCTTGTGGAATTGTTCTCTATTACTTGTAAGTTGCAGCTGGACGGAGTCCAAGGAAATTTCCCAGAGGGGACAATAAAAGAATATCTTATTTTATCTTATTTAGTCATTTGGTCATAAACCTTAGCAATACAGCAAGCTGTGGATGATGTGACTTTGGCGAGTCCTGGCTGTAGGAAGTGTTTAATGTTTAGGTCTATTGGAATACCCGGTAAGAGCATCTTAGCACAGGTATGCTTTGTCATTTCAACAGGTAAGATTTGTCATTCTGTCTTTGTATTTTATATTATATATTAAAATAATATGTGCATTGATTCCTAGACCATCAAATCTCAATCAGTTATTTTTTGCCTTTTTTAAGAAACTTAATATCGTCTGCCAACCGAGGTATGATATAAAATATATTACATTTAATTATTTCATTTGTCTTTGTGTAGCCAGTCCAGTCTCCTCTGCAAATATTGTTTTTCTACCTCCAACAGAAACACTTCTGTAGGACTTTTTCTTAACATATTAGATTAAGTAGCCGGTCATTAATAGATTAAAAATGTCAAACACATTGATAAGAAGAAATACCTCAGTGATCTGGTTCATAGTATGGTTTTACTGATCCAGAGTTCACTCATGTACTCGTCTTTAGTTTTAAGACCAGTTACCAATTCTGATCAGTGAGTCTTTACACCACTAGTGATCAGAATTAGTCGTTCTTTAAGGGTTATTCAAACACGCCACATATCTAGTCGAGTGCATCTAGTTTAAGCCAATCTTTTAATACATGACAATATCAATTTCAATGTATCGTTTTTTATTTGTATAGCACCAAATCATAACATATTATTTCACAAAAGGAGCCGGTCTAGGCCTAAGGATTCTCTTTGGTATTCTCTTCTTACTTAGTTGTAATAGATATTTGAACTGTCCCTGCCTGCTCTCCCAGTAGAAGTTCACTATGTGTTTGTTTGTGCACCAGCTCTTTGCACTTGCAGCAGGCCATGTGAATTGTTTCTTTACTCACACCACTGTGACTTGTGGAATGAAATGCCATCCTATTCCCGCTCTGTTTGCGTTTTGGGACTTAGAGGCTGTTGGCCCACATTCACTGTGTATTGCAAGTGGCTGCTTCCCTGCTAAAAGCATGCTGGGACACTACATGCCAAGGACCTTTTTTTAACCGTCCCTCCAGGAAGTTGCAAATGTGGAATTCAGCAAACTCGCTCCAATTTTGGGGAACATCTGCAGCTATTGCTAATTTGACCAATCAGCCCATTTTGTTCCACAGGCGCCAACATCTACTGTTGGGCGGCTGTGGCTCAGTTGGTAGAGTCATCTCCTCTCAACCGGGAGGTTGAGGGTTTGAGCCCCAGCTGAGCAACATGTCCATTGTGTCCTGGGGCAAGACACTTAACCCTGAATTGCTCCTGCTGCTTCAGTGGTGGTTTATGAATGGCATTAGTTACTTCTGATGATACTACATAGTGATCACTACCATCAGTGTGTGAATGTGTAAGTGTGACATGTGGTGTAAAAGTGCTTTGAGTAGTCAGAAGATTAGAAAAGTGCTATATAAGCTTAAATCCATTTACTGTATAACAAATTTCTTTCTTTGCTATTTCTTTGATAATCAAAACATTAATCCCCATAGGTCTGCAATACAGTAAAAACATCAGAGAGTTATTTTTGGAAAGCTGCATACTAGATATGGGTATGGTAGAAAATCGATCCCGGTCAGAATTTCAAATATCAATTTCTTTAATTTCAAACGATTCTAACATCCAAAAAATGCTAACACAAGTATGCTAGCATTAGCATAATGAGAGTCTATTAGCTCTAGCTGCATTATCTCAAAACAGTCACTGAGCTGCTGAGACAGCTTTAGATAGCGTCTTCTCTCAAACTCAGATTAAAAGATAACACATCTGCACACATTTAAACCATTGGTTAGACATTATAACTTACCCTGCTGTTTTTTTTTAACTAACACTATTTGTGGAAAATAGCAACTGAGATGGCCGAATGCATCTGTGTTTGAAGTTACCACAGCTGTTGAAAAAAAAGTAGGAATCGAGCTGTTAAGGGTGGGCAGTAGTACTTAAGGGTAATGAGGTTTCATTACCCATACAATGACGAAGATATTGTGATAAGCTACAAAAGTTCAACTTAGTTTGGCTTACTTTATGTCATTGAGCTTTCTGTGTTTGCCTAACTGATGTATTCCGTTAAAAGAATAATGAATGGCACACAGAGATGTATCTTCTTCAGCTACAGCTTCAGCTTTATTTAACATACACACAAGGTGCGCAGCGAGCCTGATTAAGGCAACAACAACTGATTCACAGCAGCTGCGGCAACTCTCAAGGGACAGATTATTCCAAAGGCGAGAGCACATCTAAAAAAGTTTTTTAAAAAGACGACGATAACATGCAGTGAAAGTGGTGTAAAACTTGCATATCATTGAATTGAGTTGAATGTTTAACCACATGAGCTTAAAGGAGAAACCAGAGACAGACAACAGGCAGTCTCACTTCACATCATTTGCTAACCCTGAAAGCACAAGTTGTTGTGATGATACCAGAGCAGAGAAGATGAGCCTCAATATAAAACCAGTGAGTACTCGAGTACTCGTTCATGACATATTGTGAGTATTCAAGCATCTATGACTTTAAATACCCGTCCCTAATATCTGTACTCTCAAATAGTTTGTTTTAGATATCTTGATCTTAGTTTTTGATGTTTAATTAAAAGCTAAACAAAGATGCATTCACAAGGACTGCTATCCTATTGGTGTCCAGTAGCTCGAATGCCTAAGACAACCACAGACAACACAGTCACTCTTTAAACAGTACCACCAGTCTGTCTTGTATGTAGTCTAAACAACCATGCAAACTGTGTGGCAAACAGTGGCACTGTGATCATTATGGTAATTGTGCAGGACTTTCTTACACATATTTAAAAGTGCTAGATGGTATCGATGCCTTAAGTTTTTTAATTTCTAAATGATGGACAGCCTTCAGATTATATGGCGCTTTTCTTCCAACTACTCAAAGCGCCATGAGAGTATCCTGAAATGACAAAGAGTATGTGAATCAGGAATTGTTTTGAATCAAAAAAATCAATTTTGGATCCAATCATGACCCCAATAATCTAATTACAAAATTGATTTGGACCCAAACAAATCAAATTAAATTTAAATGAATCTTAGACATAGTAGATTTCACATCACGTAATACTAGAGCCTCTTATATGATGTGAAGCAGCTGGTGTGAATCAATAATAAATCCATCTTCTTGTCTTCTTGTAATTATTTATCAATGATTCCATGTTAATAACTGTAAGCCCCTTCCAGAGGCCTTGTGTTGAGTCTGTTAAGCAATCAGAAGCTGTGTTCCATATTTTCCACCAATCAAAAGCTCTGTTACAAATTGGAGTCAGAGCTGTACTCAAAAAGGGTTTTCACAGCGAGATAGTCGCCAATTTCCTTTAGTAAGAATTTTGCACACTTTTTTGAGTCCCTTGAAATGGAAAAGGAGGGATGTTATAGTACCTTACAAGACAGTTGAAAACCAGTAAACACAAGAGACAGTTCAAACCAGTAAAATGAAAAAGTTAATCCTAATTCAACTTTTTCAACAGAAATGCATGGTTTCTGCTGTTTGACTTCCATTTTTCCAAGTAGCCGAATAGAAGTGTACAAACATGGTCACAGCAGATAGAGAATTTCCAGTTTATGATGCACCCCCAGTGTTTCCACACATAGATGATATCTCTGCAGTGTTTTTGCTGACCATTCTAGCATTTTTCTTTTTTTTTATATAAGATTGCGATCTGCTATTTTTAAACTAGTGGAGTCAGTGTCTCTCTAGAAAATATCATCTAATGTTCTTGTGTATGTGTCGTGAGCAGGATCTCCACAGTTGATTTGCAGTTAACAGAGAGAGGAGATCTGACAGACAACATTACTAAAATGCAATGCAGCATAGTTTTAGTCTCAGGAAAACAAACAATGACGAGGACAGGTTACGCTTTGGCAAATCAATGAAATGGAAATGTATAAAAGTGTTGAATGAAAAACAAGCAGTATCACTAATAGCTCAGTTTAATAGTTTACTGACAACAACTATCTGAAACTGGATTTTAACTCCTTTCTTACTAAATACCGTAATGATTCACATCATGGCTGCCCTCCCTTCTCCATGTGTGTGTTTTTTGTGATTTCCTGTCTGTCTAATCCTCTTGTTTCTCTCTGTGTGTTCTGTGTGAGTGTGGTGGGCGTGGTTTTCAATTCACGGCGGCGCCAGGTGAATTTTGTTTTGTGATCAGGACTCACTGTACAAAGACTGCTCTCTGGCCTCACACTCACTGCCACATTGTTTCACCAGCTCGTGTGTTATCGTACTCTCTTGGCTCCTTTAGTGATGAACAGTCCTCGAGTTCTAGCTTGTGTAGCTAATGCATTTTTGTTCTTTGCCCTGCCTCAGATCACCTTCTTTGTGTTACTCCCCTCACTGCCTGCACTTTTTGGACACTGCACGGGGATTCATGAAACACTGCCACATTGGACCCTCTATTAAATACCTGTAAAGCCTTTAGATTGAATGTAGCATCATAACGTTGTATAAACTTAATCTGAATGTGGTTTTCAGTGTACTTACTTAGACTATAGGAATTTAAAATACACGCCCCTGAACAATAGATGCCATTTGCTTTTATATTTGATCTGTCAGCTCAAACAACAGAGCTCTGCTGTCCATAAGAACGTATAGCCTGATAGACTGATTCATCAGCTCTGATAAAGGAACATTCGAGACTGTCAGTCAACCAGTGAGTCAGTTAGTCTGTGGATCATATCAAACCAGTCAGTCAAACTAATCAGACAGCACACTGCCAGACCCTTTACCCTCTGCAAAATACTGTTATTTGGTGTTGTCAACACACAGGCATGCAGACAGACAGACAGACAGACAGACAGACAGACAGACAGACAGACAAATAGATAGATATTCATTACACAACACCATCTGACAACAAGAAATGACAGCCCAGTAACCCCCCTATTCAGAGGGCCGTTTAATCAACAGCTAGCCATAGAGACAGAAAGGGGAGGGCCCCACATGTCAGAAGAGGACAGCTATTCTCATGTGTTTCTACAACATGGTTATTGACCGTACAGAGTGGCTAGCTGGCTGTGCTTAACTTCAGATGCAGTTTAGCACTATCAACTAGCCAAAACATAGTACAGTACACTGCATCATCATTTCAGGTTTAAAATGCCTTGATTGACAGCTCTGTTGATAAATGTGTCGCTGTGTGTATCAGATTAGTATAGTTAGATGAAAGGTAATGATTATTTATTACAAGAGTCATTGAGCTTCCATTGTTTTTTCTGCTTTTTACCACCACAAGAACCTAGATGCTGAGGTGGGTAAAAAGTCAGAATCCATGACTTTAATCTCAGAATTCTGAGAAAAAAAGTCATGAATTCTGACTTTTTTTTCAAAGACAGAATTCTGCGTTAAATTTAGAATTCTGAGATTCTGAGAGCCAACATAACCTAATATTTAGGGGGCGCTGTTTCACTAATAGGGACGATTGTAAATGGCAGCAAAGGCACAGAAGATACAACTAAAGTACTAAAGTGTTTCATTAAAATAAAATAAAATATTCTGAAAAAACTGGGGAAAGCCGCCCCCCCAGAAAATGCACCAACCTCACAAGATAGAGATAGATATAGATAGATAGATAGATAGAAAGGTGATAGATGGATAGATATAGATAGATAGATAGATCATACCTCTACAAAATAAAAGCACGGTAACAAAGTTACGCTGTCCTTGGTCTCATTCCCGACTTTCAGACGCTCCTTGGCACGAGACATTACGAGCTTCCGGTGGTCTCTCCCGTTACCGGGAGACAGTGAGTAGTACTTGATTCCCGTCGTAATTTTGGCGAAATTCTGGCCGAGTCCCGTCTCCCCCAAGTCGTTAACGACGGAGCTCAATAGCCCGATGAGGTGAGCTGGAGCAGTGGACGCCTGATGTGACTGGTCCGCGAATTCCCCTAAAATGCGGTTTTGGAGGCTGAAAAAACTGTACCCGCGGAGGACTGGCACTGTCCCCAGCAGAGCTGTTTGTACCCTGCACTGACATCAAACATCTAGAATAATCCTTCATCAAATGTATACTGTGCTCAGAGAAGAAGAATACTCCATTCATAGAGGTGTCTCAGTCATTCTCATCCACTGCACCTCCTCCTTCAGCTCTGCAGCAGCAGGTATCCTTTGTCAAGTGACCAACACATGAAAGCACTATACTTCCTGTGACGATCTTCAAAATAAAAGATCACAAACTCTCACATAATTTTCTATTATGTAGGAGGGTAGGTGTCTATGATTAACGACAGTGATTCTAAGACAATGATTCTGGGGGGATGACATCGTTTGTCTTATTATTGCTACCTTTCTAACAAATTGTTGTAGGCCCACACAAGATTTTTCTGGGTTACTGGATTGCACGCAGCAGGCATTTTTGGCGTTGCAATGCAGCCCTTTTTGTTCGCATTCACACAGTTCTATTACTAGCTTAAAGGGATATTTCACCCATTTGCATTACTGAAAAGCAGCTTCCAGTGATGCAAAAATGATGATTTTTGCATCACTGGAAGCTGTTGCGGTTAGCGGGGTGAAACTACAGTGCTAGTTCCTCATATTTTCAACCACTAAAGCTACAGACCAATCACAGATCAGTGGGTGGGAACTCACTCCCAGAATCGAAAACTTAACGTCTGCCATATTGCTTGGAAGCTATGCTAACAGGCTCTATGGAGAAAGCTGATAATGTGCAAAAAAATGTAAATATAGTGGCGAGACGGCTGCTTGTGTTTTGGCTGCTGCCACCGCTGGCCGCAACACAAGACCTGTAAATGTTTTTCTTACTATATTTCTACTGCTATACTGTTTATTTTGGAGAAACTGTATCGATCAAATTTCCCTCTGGGATTAATAAAGTAGTGGGAGCGTCCTGTGGTGCTGTGCATTCTGGGAGTTGTTGTCTTTCATCCACATGAGCCAAAAAGATACTTTCTGCCTTTTCTCGGCCAAGAAGGCACCAACTTCAAAATGTATTTCATAGTTCTACATATATGACCCAATGTCAATACAGATTCATGTTTCAACGGGTGAAGTATCCCTTTAATCAGTAGGCTAATTCTCTTTTTTTTTGCTGACTCTACGTGCACTGTTTGGTGGAAGAGTTTTCCGGACAATTGAGTGTGACTGAGTTCAAGTTTATCTCTATAAATATCTATCTTTGTTGACATACATTTATGAAGTCAAAATATATTCAAGTCTGCTTATAATGGTGTTTTCAGGGTTGAATGTCCTTGGGTATTGTAGGTATTGCACACACATATTAGTTTCCTGCAAGTCTGGCTCTTATTTTGCAAGAACATCCCAAACACGTTTACATTGATGTTTCCTAAGTTATTGAAGAACAGACGCATCAGAATGACTAACTTCAGTCTGGACACCTTGCTCACTGACACCCTTTGTCCCTTTCCCAGTAGCCTACACATGTGTTTGGGAGGGTTGCAGTGAAAGGGGAGGCAACTGTCTGATAATGGACAACTTTACCCAGGTTAAAGTCTTTCTATGTGATTTTTCACACTTAAATGTAATATAAATCAAGTATATCCTCTGAAAATAACTCTGTGAGTCATGACTGTCTACAATGGGTGTAACACCCAAGTCCCACTGTCTGTGATGTTTTCAGAGTCCTATCTTCACTTTGTTTACATCGCCCGGACGGCCGGCTGACTCCTCCCCTCGTGTATAAAAGTTGTTTAATTGAGGGACTAGAGAAAAGAAGAATAACATACTGTACTCACTGCTTAACTGTGTTTCTAGATCACGCTCATTTCAGGTAAATTTACATGCAGTGTGACGATACGAGCATAATAAAGATCACTAGCATTAGCATGCTAACACAACAATGCAGCGCAAGTTGTTTTGGTTTCATGTTGGTGCTCAAGGGCGACATCTGCTGGATCAAAAAATCACATATAAAGCTTTTAATGGAATGTACCTTAATGACTTTTTCCACAATTTTATTTATTGACATAAGCTAGATTTGGTCAAAACAACAACAAGTCCTTTAATGTCTAATTGGGTTTTAGTGTGTTATGGCTCAGCCCAGTTATCTATGACGATCTACTAAGTGGACTTTTCTCTCCGCTTAGTTAGATTTTAGCGCTGCATTTGACACAACTGGCTATTACAACCCATTACACAGACGAGATCAATTACATGGTGTTACAGAAACCGCTTCAAGTTGGTTTAAATCATATTTATCAGATCAATTTCTCGTTTGTACCAAAGTTAGCCATGGAGTTCGATAAGATTTGAGGCTTGGACCGATCTGCAGTCAATAGGTGTTGGAGACGATAACAGTTCTGAAAAGGAGCTATCCACTATTATAATTATTATATTGATGATAATTAATATTAGTCATTTTAAAACAGGTATTTATTAGATCTTTATAGAATATTATTTGTATTTAAAGATTTAAGATGTGGTGCCCTGTGATTATTAAATCAGATTAGTAATTGTGTTTTGTAATATGAATAATTAATTGTTCATAATTATTAATATATTTTGACAATCAAATTAAATCATAATAACATGTTTAAAAAATCATCAAATCTCAAAACACCACAAGCTTTTTGTTGGTCATGTTTGGTAAATAACAAATTATAGGCCTACATGTTCGCAAAGAAAAGCATTTTATGAACAGTTTAAAAACAAATTTGATAAGTTTTATTTTTTCTTCTGTTTATTTTTAACACTTGGAACAACAAAAAAGCTATTTGACCTCTCCCACCATGACAGATGATCAAATTACGTTTTTGTTTCATCCTTCCACTTCTGTGCTTGTTGGCAAAACCCTAACTCTCGCTCGTCTGTAAAGCATGAGCTTTGAAAGAATAATCATCTAAAACTCTACATTCTGTTATTCTTATGGAAAAGCTCTGACCAGCTAAGAGTTGTATCAGTCTGCAGTAAGCATGATAAACAGTTAGAGACTACTACAGTGAAGGAAACAAAAAAAGCATCACAGGTATCATGTAACACATTGTTGTTTTTGTGTCTCTTTCTTTCTGCATCTCCCTCTACTCCCTCTCAACCCCAACACAGTTTTGGCAGATGGCTGTTCAAGATGACACATCCACATATCCCATTAGAGGGTGGTTTTTAATTGTGCTTGATTTTAAAGGGACCGCAGCACTATGGAGTTAGATCAGTCTCAATATTCACAAATGCACACAGAAGGATTCACAAATGTATTTCAATGCACACCCAAATATATTTCATTCTATATAAATGTAAAACAAATCCACAAATAAAAAAATAAGATTCACAAATGTATTTCTGATTCACACACAAATATTTATGGTTTTGTATATATGTAGTAGAAATCCACAAATATATAAAGTGTTCAGTCTGCATTTACAAACTGTTTATCATTTGTGAACCTCACTGCATTTGTGTGTGGGACTTTTGAGACTCCCCTGCCGTGGTTAGATTCACAAATGCATGTTTTTCAGCAGGAAAATTTCTGTAGCCAATCAGATGTCTACTTCCTATTCAGCCAATCACAGTAGCGTAGATTCAAGGGTATAATTTAATGTGATCACTTTAGCGTTACATCTGCGCAGACAGCGATTAGCCTAGCTATATTAGACAATCTGATTAAGTCATCTTTAATCTGACCAGCAAAAATAGTGTTATTAAATAGTTTATTAAATTTCCCCATTGTGGGATAAATGAAGGATTATCTTATCTTATCTTATCTTAGTGATTGTCGTACTATACATGGAAACTCCTCCATACAGCACCCTCAGCATCCCTTTAACTGGCGACCCTTGTGAATTAAAAGTATACTTCTTACTGCTTTGCTAATATTTTCTTGTTCATATAAGTATAGTGTTCTTAGTCAGGAAAAACAATCCTGCTGTCTTTATTTCATCAATCGTGTTTTGATTTTGCAGTCAAAGATGTTTTTTTTCAGTTCTTAGGTTGCATAATCTCATGTTAGCCAAGAAAGTGATGAACAGACTTCAGCAAAACATTGGAAAACTCATCATACACTTAGCCAGACTTGATGGATGCAGACCAGTGTGTGGCATTGTGGATGCAGGATGAGAACTGACTATGTCCCAAAGAGTCCTACACACCTTTTGTACAGTCAGATATCAGATATAATATTTTAAGAAAGTGTTGTTTGCCACCCTGCTGTGTACCCACACTGTTGTTTCAGCAGGTTTAGGTCTTGACTTTACCTTCGGTCTCTTCTGAATGTAAAGCCTTAGGGGGGAAAACCAAAAGCAATTGATGGGTGTGGCATCTGTGTGCTCAAAACCTATTTTCCACACTGGTGGGCTCATGAGATATGTGTGAATGCCCCCTTCTAGCAAAAACAAAGACATACGGTTTGTTATAGTATGTGGGCCACACAGCCCTCAGGACACAAAGACATAAAACATTGCACATGTTATCGCCTTCAGCCACAAGCTGCAATATGTTGTCATGTAGACGACAAACTGGATGGTTGTTTTAACCATGGATTATCAGAAAAAAAACACTGTATATAAAATAAATAAATAGATAAGACAAATAGATTCATCACAATAAAAAGCTTAAAGATAAATCTAAGACATTGAAACAGACATTAAATATAATTTCATAAAAGCTGACAAATACAAATTAAACAAAGGCAAGTGTAAACAAATGGGTCTCCAGCTGATTGTTCAAATGTCCCATGATTTCACAGCTCTCAGTTCCCATTGGAGACAGTTCCAAAGGTTTGAAGCTTAGATTTGAGTGTGGTATGAGGAACAACCAGCAAGCCCTGATCAGAAGACTCAAGAGAGTCCTGCTGGTGCTGTAAAGCTTTGGCAGATCTTCAATATAAGCAGCCAGTGTTTGACCTTGCAATGGCAAAAACACAATCAAAAGAGTTTTAAACTGGGTTTTGAATTTAATCTGAAGCCAGAGCAAAGACATGAGGTTTACATCAGAAGCTAAGAAGCAGCATTTTGGACTGTGAGAGTTAAAGAAGTATGCTAAGACAGGTAAAGAGAGATGACTCAAACACACAAGCTATCGTCTCAAGCTCTTGACACAATTAGTTATTGCTTTTCTATACTGTAAGTATTAAGTGGTAAAAGACCAGTCAGTGTATCTTTTGGTCATTCGATTTTCCTTTCAGAAACGGGTATTAAAAAACAAAAAACGAGTGGATTTGTGATTTTCGTTTTAAAATACAAAAATTAAAGTTGAAATACAAGGCGTTTTTCTTCTTCGTGGTCAAAAAGGGATGAGCAAAATTTTAAAAAATCATTCGATTTTCATTTTCTATTTCATATAATCAAAAGCGCAGGGACCGTCTGCAAATTACAACACCAAAAAAAGATGCTACAAAAATATTTAATCCCTTCACCCAGCAGAGGTGTAGTGTCAGCAAAATCATTTTACACATTTTCATACTACATTTCTTAGATTAATACTGATATTATGTTGGTTTTGGTAAGTAAAAAAAATCATCAAAATTGAATAAAAGCAAAAATTCCCAAGCAATGTTCTGATGAGTTATTGATCCGTGAATATCTTTCTAACTTTACCAAAGTGAGACACACTCTTTTATTGTTTCAGAAAACGATGTACTGCTGCATGTCCATGTGTCACGGTAGATTACGCCCCCATAACCATAGCCTACTGTTTCTTCTACACAGCACCGTCCTCATTGTAAATGACAAGATCCGGTCTCAGAATATAAAGAAACAGGCCTTTTTTTAATTTCTGTTTTTTAGTGATTTTATTTTTTGTTAGCCTATATGAAATAGAAAATGAAAATCGAATTATTTTTTCAATTTATCTCATCCCTTTTGACCATGAAAAAGAAAAAAAGCCTTGAATTTAAATTTAAATTTGGGGATTTTAAAATGAAAATCAAATAACACTGTTTATTTGGTTTTTTAATACCCGTTTCTGAAAGGAAAGTCGGATGACCAAAAGATACACTGACTTGGTCTGCAGACATAATTTAAATGTATTTAAAATATAAAACCAGAACTGCAATCGGTAAAAAAAATGAAATTATTTTGCCCTGTTGTTCTGTTACAGCCCAGTAGATGGCGGTAATGCATCAGCTTTGGTTGCAAAAAGCAATGAAACCGAACGGAAGAAGAGGAAATTCATAGAAGAAGAAGAGGAAGCAGAAACAACACTTTGGATAAGTGGAACCTGCAGAAAGCAAATATACTTAAACCTCGGACCAAGCATGAACTTTGTGTGTGACTAAAGACCTGCGAGTTTGAACATTTCATTCTCCTCCAGCTCAAACCAAAGAGAAACACAAAGACATGAGAGGAGCAGCTGAGAGTTACTGATGGAGAAAACGTTCAGGCAGTGGAAGAAACAGTGTCTGAACAAACTGGATCACAGTAAGAAATCCAGTGTGGATGAAGATATTGAACATGTGGTGATTCTGCTGAACAGCTGTGAGGAGTACTTCACGACCAGCTCCTGCTCTGGAAGAATCATCCTCATTGATGGAGTAAGACACAGCTGTATCTTCACATTTCATTTTCCCTTTCAAAGAATACAATTTAAAAGCTATTCCCCTCATTGATATAAATTAACTTTTCTTTTGGTGTAAAGAAACACTCAAAATACTTTGTGCCTGCATTGCATGGTTTCAACACTTCTGACATAAAATGTGTCAATAAACATATATGTAAATGTTTACAAAAAATACAACAGATCTCCCCAACGTAACTTTTTATTCTGAAGACTAAAAATGTCTTCAAAAAAGGTCTGTGTCCCTTTCAAAGTCAAGACAGTAATTTAAAAATTCTTCATAAATACTATATCCTGTTAATATACTCTGATGAAACCTTGAACTGTTTTTTCAGGAGGGACATTCTGTGTGATTTGAACTCTATGGTTTCAGTTCTGTCAACATTTTAACCCTTCTTTAGATTGATATATGTAATCAGGACAACAAGAGTAACATGTGTAGATTGTATTTTGACTGAATTCATGTCATTGTTTAATTTCTAGTCTTTATAAAAATGGAATAAAGAATAATAATAATAATAATAATAATAATTAAAAAAAAACTTTATTTATATAGCACCTTTTTAAAAACACAGGTTTACAAAGTGCTTTGACAAACAGCAAAAACAAGAACAAACTAAAGCAAACACAGAAGAACATAAACAACAGCAAGAACATAAGACATGTAAAATACTAAAAAATAATTAAATACAATTCAACAGAAAAGAACCCAAAGTGCACGATACCCAACAGACATATATAACCCACTCTGAGTCGTCCTGTATAGGGTTATATATTTGGTTAAACGCTCAGCAGGGCTGTGCGTCTTCACTGGTGTCATGATTCCACTTGATTAGGATTATCCTGTCAACAATTTGATTAGAATCGTGATGCGTCCTCAATTTTCCACTGTGGCTATTTTCATTTAAAGCAGCAGGATGTAATGACGTATGATATATTAATCTTATAGTGTTCAAGTAACAGGCTCTTCATGGTTCAACTATAACATAAAATATGGGCACACTATATGACTGTCTCATTAAACTGTATCAAAGTTTATTTGAATTGAATTATTATGAGGTTGGTTACAGTGTGCATTGCAGCCATGTCCTCAAAGGCTGATTAAGAGGCTTGATAATCAAGGAGGTGGGAAGTTTTCTGTTTTCAGATTTTAAGTATCTGAGAGCTTTTCTCATCAAAATGCTGTGGGAGTTTTTCATTTGGCATGAAAAAATGATAATTAGGTGAAATGATTAAAAGATTTTAATGTTTTTTTTCTTCGTCTTCCAACATTAGTCAGGCAGATTGGCATTTGTCCGGTAATAAAAATATAAAAAAAGAACCCATCTGAATCCACTCTGTGTTGTCTTGTTCTCTCCAGGTGTCAGGGAGCAGTGATGTCCACAAACAGAATTGTGTTTGGTTGTTTGTCTCACACCAGAAATGCAAGTCTGAGGACCTGGTAAGATATGATACCACTTCTGTTATATTCATGTGATTTAACAATAAACATTTGAAATAAAAATGTGACATTATTGATGTATTTAATTTTCAGATTTCCGGCCTGGCCAGGTCCAGTGCAGACGCAGTGTTGAAGTTTGAGCCCTTTGTTCTCCATGTTCAGTGTCGGCAGCTGGAGGATGCTCAGCTGGTGGTGAGAATGAAAGTGAACGTCTCTCTGAATAATGTTGTACACATGATGTGTTGAAGTTAGATAGATCAGAGTGAAGAGGGAAACACAGAATGTCTCTCTACACCCACACCCACATCCCATTTGATTTGAGTTCAATTCCTTCCTTCTAGTGAGCCTTTCAATTCAATTCAAATTCAATTCAATTCAAAAAACTTTATTTGTCCCCGGGGGGCAATTCAAGGCACACAGAGCAGTAAATTAACAACAGTGCAGGTAGACGAAACATTTTAACCTAAATAGAAAGTGTCAATTTAAATACAACTTAAAGCTTAAACTTGACTTAAAAATACAAAATATAAAAGAGTAGATATAAGTGGACAGTGATCGGACTAACAGATGTAAACAGATGTAAACGGATGTAAACAGATGTAAACAGATGTAACCAGAACTATGTGCAGTAAACGAGAAATAAATATGTATACAGAACTATGTGCAAGTAGGCAAATACTAAATGATAAGTTATTAAGGTGCATGGTGAATAATAGAACAACAGAACTAATATATACAATATAACTGTAAAGGTAAAAATTAGTTAAATAAAGTGACCGTAGTGCAATGATGGATAAGAAACAACAGGAATAAAGTTAGCAGAACTGTATGAATACTGATATAAAAGGGATAGAATAAAGTGATGTAGTGCATGGGACCAGATAAAGCAGAGGCAGTTAAGGTGCATGTCAATATAAAGGAACAGCGAAGCCGGCGTCCTGAGGGGAGCAACTCAAACGCTGGGAAGAGAGCGTGTGAGGGGTCCTGCATGATCCGACCTGCTAGCCTGATTGTCTGTTGCTCATAAATCGATGTCAAAGTCCTTACAGGTAGTCCAATGATCTTAGAGCAGACTGTGACCATGCTCTGCAGGCGGTTTCTGTTCTGGAGGGTGGTGGAGTGGAACCAGCAGGTTATAGAAAAAGTAATAATGCTCTCAATGAAGGAGTAGTAGAAGGTCAGAAGAATGTTCTTACTGACTCCAAAGGAATTGAGCTTCCTTAGGAGGTATTTTCGCTGCTGACATTTCCTGAGAATCTCCTCGGTGTTGGAGGCGAATTTCAGCAGGCTGTCGAAGATGGTACCCAGGTACTTATACTCCTCTACTAGTTCGACAGGATTCCCATGGATTGTGGTGATTGCTGATGCAGCCAGTTCCCTCTGCTTGTTGGAGAAGGTATCAGTCCTCTCTGCAGATTCAGTTGGTTTTCCTCTTGTCGAGTGTCTTTAATACACACAACTAAATACAGCTTTTTTCTATTGAAGGCAGGCTAAAGACCATATACCAGTTATTTGAACCTTTGTCGTTAATTTCTACTGTAGATGAAGGGGTTTGAATCTTTCTCTTACAACTTGACTGGATATTGATTCTTGAATTGTGACTAATCCAAAATCAATACTTAACTCAAACCAATTCCCTGTTTGTGATGACAGGAACTCCTCCTGTCTGCTGTGCGCTCAGTAAGCTGCAGTAGGGAATCATTAACTTAACATTAAAGATTTGATAAGCTGACGGCAACAGTGTGAATACACAGAGGCAACACTGAGACTAAATGTAACATGTTTATGCTCAAACATAAAAAAAACACTTTTTGGTTATTCTAAACTTTCAGTCACATTTTAATTAAAGGTTGAAGTTATTCAAAGCAAAAGGTATTGACTGCAGTCATGACTGTCTACAATGGGTGTAACACCCGAGTCCCACTGTCTGTGATGTTTTCAGAGTTTTCAGAGTCCTATCTTCACTTTGTTTACATCGCCAGGACGGCCGGCTGACTCCTCCCCTCGTGTATAAAAGTTGTTTAATTGAGGGACTAGAGAAAAGAAGAATAACATACTGTACTCACTGCTTAACTGTGTTTCTAGATCACGCTCATTTCAGGTACATTTACATGCAGTGTGAAGATACCAGCATAATAAAGATCACTAGCATTAGCATGCTAACACAACAATGCAGCGCAAGTTGTTTTGGTTTCATGCTCAAGGGTGACATCTGCTGGATCAAAAAATCACATAAGCCTTTAAGAGAAGTAAACATGGTAGGCATTGGCCATCTGCTTCTGTTTTATGAGAAACTGATGATTTAAAAGCATACCTCTACACAAATAACACTTAAAAACTCAAAGATGCTCAACAGACCTTTGAACAAGTATGAGGTGGATTGATGTTTCAGCAGGAATATGAAGGATCTTTTCTACATACTCTGGACTTAGATTGCTCCTCTGAGCTGTCACTATATGCCCAACAGTAAAAAAACAAGTTGACTCCAGGGATGCATGAGTAGCAGACAGCAGTTGTTCAGTTTAGAGAAGTTGTTAACAGAGGTTTCAATCTGTCTCTAATGAGAGAATCTGTCAGCATTTTCACTAAAATATACCAACTGATGAATAATGTCAATAACTTGTCATCTTGTATCTTTTCCAGCACTCAGTGGCCATTAACTCAGGCTTCAGAAACTCTGGTCTTACTGTCAGCAAGACGGGAAAGATCCTCACGGTATGCTTTGTTACTGAATTTATTTTTACTTTGATTGTGGCAAAAACAGATTTACTCCCATTTCTTTGCCAGCGCTGTTTGATTTCATTAAATTGTCAATAAAGCGTTAAGCAGTCGATGCAGTCAGTCGCTGCATGAGTTGCTTGTTTGCACTATTTTAGCGGTGTGAATGTATCCTTGCTGTACTCGACCTCCTCTAGGCGGTCCGTAGCACCCACGGTCTGGAGGTTCCTCTCAGCAGTAAAGGGAAGCTCCTGGTTGACCACGACTACATCCATTTCATAACAAATATTGCAAACAAAAAGATGGAGGAGAATCTTAGACGGATACAAAGGTCAGTTTGCTAACCGGCCTCGTCTCTGTCAGTCATTATTTAAAAAGTTATTATGAAACAAAAGAAGACATTTCTCACCAATTCTACTCGTTCAATTCAAATCAAACAAGCTGCAGGCCCGCTTTGACTTTTCTTTTTTTTTGTTTTGTGATCTCAAGGTTTCATCAGAATCTCCAGTCAGCCCTGTCCAGAGATCAAATCAAAGAACTACAAACTCCTGATACTGAAATCTCACAGGAACTACAAGATCATCTTCACACAGTGGAGGCAGAGGAGGAGGGGGGAGAAAAACAAAAGGAAGAGAAGAACAAAACAACTGTTTATAAACGGAGGCGGAAGAGAGAGCAGCACTGTCAGACTGATTGTTGCCATGGTGACGGGTCTAGCAGTGCACCAGATTTGGAGGACTGTCTTGATCTGTTCACATAAACCAGCGGCTGCACAAACATGCTTCTTCCATCACTGGCAGGGTAAAAGTGTTGCTCTTTTTATCACTGATTTATTGTTAAAAAAACGGAGGCCTGTGTCAAATACAGAAAACCAAACTGCTTTGCAGGTTGAAGTCGTGTGTAAGATTAAAATAAGTTGAAAAGACATTCCACACACTACTCTTGCTCAGTATCACCAATTTAATAGCAAAATCACAACGTTTAGAATGTCCGACGTGTAGAAACAGACTCCTAAAAGAGCGTTCAGTCAGGTGAGTTTCAGCGCTCACATCACTCATGTCATGTTATAATAATAATAAAGATCATAAAAGCACAGCTTATTTACAATCTATCATGAATAAGAACATTAATTATATTGCAAAAAGTCACACATCTATTGAAAGAAAACATGATTCTTCCTGGTATGAATGGCATCTCCTTTTATTTATTATTTTGATAAATATTGTGACAATAAAACTGACATTTCACTGTAACTACACCACTGGAATTCTACATTTTATTTGACACAAAAATGCACGTAGGTAAGGACTTGTATCATTTTCAGCTATTATATCAATGTGCACCACCTCCATTCAGACATTGCTGTACCTTGATGCTGTGCAGTTGTAAAAGAGGTCTGATATTGGACAGGTGTCATTTTAATCTGTGTAAAGGTTTTATACTGTAGAGACCCCAAATGGACGGTCGCTCTGAGATCTGACAGTTTGTGGAGCAAAGGCTCATGGGAAGGTTAGTGTCCAGTTAAGAAAAGTGTGTTAATAATGTTAATGTTAAGTCATGTGGTTGTTATAATTGGTAATTGTGCATGTTTAATGTTCCACTGTGATAGAGAATGTGAAATCAGTTCATGGTCGTTAAACCATGATGTGAGAGCTGCTGCAGGTGTTAAATATTCTTCAATGTCTCTCAGGATTAATTACGTTTTTAAATAGTTAAATTAAGTATCTATCTATCTATCCTAAAGTTAATTTATTAATAAATAAGCAATGAAAGGTAAAATTATTTGTGCAGCACATTTCATACAGAGGCAATTCAAACTGCATTAAAATAGATAGAGTCAGATTGTTCAATCCCTCACAAACTGAGTCGAGCGTATGCCTTTTGCTTTCTTACTGTTTGTCACCAATGTAATGTTTGTATTCACTTTTATTATACGTCATCACTTTCCATAGAATAAGAAATGTATTTCACGTGTGTTTATAACATATTTAGTCTAATTTGACATAAAACCGCACTGAAAAAGCATGAGGTGAGGCCTCACCGCACGTCACTGCTTTACTCCCATGTGCACATCCTCCATCCTGATGCTCCTCACATTGGAGAAGGGTCTGTCTGTCTACAGGCTGCAAGAGAGGGGCGGGACACAGAGGAGGTAAACAAACGCCATAAAACGGGAAAACAAGGGCGAAACGATAGATAAGCAGAAAGGTGAAACAACGCTGTATTTACAGTCTACCAAGAAAGTTTATTTGGAAACTACAGGTACTTTAGAAATCTACTTCCAGTCTGTTAACAGAAATAAGAGAGACAGAGAGCACATTAGTCCATAAGATAAAGCTTTATTTATCCCACAACGGAGAAATACACAAAGCCTATAGTAAGAACTTTTTATAAGGGCAATGGCTGCCTGTGAGTGAGTGAAGAAAAAAGAAAAAAGATCTAATTCCACATGACATCATGCTCTCATGGTTACATAGAGTCTCAAAGTGATGTCCCATTCCTACTGAACCATTTCAAGCCCTGCAACCTCGTGCACTCAATCACTTTCCAGATGACGTCAATTAGGTCGGTAAGGGCTCAGGTCTCAGGTCTCTGGGCTCAGGTCTCAGGTCTCAGGTCTCAGGTCTCAGGTCTCTGGGCTCAGGTCTCAGGGCTCAGGTCTCAGGTCTCAGGGCTCAGGTCTCAGGGCTCAGGGCTCAGGTCTCAGGTCTCAGGTGTCAGGGTTTAGGGAGGACATCGAGATTCAGCCACGGACTCCAAAATAAACAGGCAGGAGAATAATGGATAACTCAAAACCAGATCAATGGAAAAACGAGTGTTTGGGGGAAATTCATATGCTGTCAATATCAGCATGTTACAAAAGCATCCAGCAGTTTATGTGGCACCCTGGGTATTTTAGTAGCTAAGACTATGCCTGTGAT
The DNA here is from genome assembly GCF_963930695.1 of Labrus bergylta. Taxonomy (NCBI): domain Eukaryota; kingdom Metazoa; phylum Chordata; class Actinopteri; order Labriformes; family Labridae; genus Labrus; species Labrus bergylta. Next base: position 32,513,773 of record NC_089198.1, on the reverse strand, counting down.
TATTGGTTATCAGTTATATTATTACATTGGTAACCCCCCCCCCCCCCCCCACACACACACACTATAATTTTTCTGGTTAAATGTCATTTAGATGATTTGTGTGACTTAAAATAGGAGGGATTCACCTGCTTAGGCTGTAAGTACCTGCAGGGCAATATTCATTGTGGCCAGTAGGTGTCAGTAGCAGCATTGATATGTCAAGAACTGGGCCTGTTCCCTGTGTATTGCAGGAAGTAAGCGCAGTTGTATCGCATCAGACAGTCAAAGCAGAACTATATGCCGATTCTCATACAAGACTGTCTTTCTGTTGTGTTTACAGTTACAAATGCTGTAAATAAAAACACCTTTCTTATGTAACCCACATTGTCATAATTCAGTGTGTGTAACATTTACAAATACATGGTCAACATGGAACATGTGTTACATCCAAACAGCAACCCCTGCAGTCTCAGATTGACCCAGCTTAAAGCCTGACTACTGGGGCAGAAGAGAAACCAGTCTGTTGTTTTCAGCCTGGGTGAGCTGGGTTGTAGAGGTGAGGGGGAAAATCGTAATATTTAACTAATCCCATACGTATTCATACGCCGCTGGCATAGCAGCGGGAGCAATTCGGGGTTGAGTGTCTCGCCCAAGCGGACATGTTGCGGCAGGAGCTGGGGGATTGAACCTTCGACTTTTGGTTGAGAGACGACGATGACTCTACCAACTGAGCCACAGCCGCCCAATATTATATAGTGTCATCATGGCACTATATTATAGTGTCAATATTTTTATTATATTAATAGCAAATATGCTTTTTAAATTTTTAATTGCTGAAGGGATTGCACAAATTCATTTAGAAAAAGTTGCATTGTTAAAAATTACTGCAATTGTACAGTCATCCATACATGTTTGTGTTCAGTTCAGCTCGATTAGACTGATATAACAGTTCAGAGTGAGAGGTGCATGCAGCCTCTTACAGGGTTTGACTTCTATCACAGTGTGGGTCAGTCTGTGGGCTCCACTCTCATTGTGTAGAAATAAATAGACTGAAGTGAGATGAATAGACTGAGAATTTTTTCTTATTCGACAAAACAGTCAACTTTCGTTTAATTTTGTGGACATAATATGCAGTTAAAAAAGTTAAATAACAATATCGCAAACTTTTTAAAATCGCAATAATATTGAATTGTGACTCGAGTATGGTGAAAGTATGGTATCGTGGGGCCTCTGGTGATTCCCACACATACTGGGTTGAGTGTGGGTGTTTTGACCAGAGGTTGCTTGAATGCAGTGGGGAAATACACCAGGTGATAGAAAGGAGTTGATAATATGCATAACTGCAGCATTAAGTGTAGAGAAAATGGTCTGTAGGCTTCAAGGCTTGAGTTCCATACAAACACACTACAGAACAGTTTCCTTTACTTAGCTTAGTGTCAGCATTGAATCAAAGTCGTCTGCCTCTCGTTCCGGTCGTCCCTGCGTCCGGTTGGCACCTGCGCTGTCCCGCTTGTTTCACTTCTGCCCTGCAGGTAGCCTGTCTTCAGTAGCCTACAAACGCCACTCTCCCGTTCTTCCCACTTCGTCCCTTTTCCATTTTTCTTCCTGTTTTCCCTCTTTCATGCACTTCATCTTCATCTTTTTGTTTAATGGCGGATGGCAACTAGCTTTTAAGGTGCATTACCGTCACCTACTATGCTAGAGTTTGTGCCAGAATACCTATTAGCCTACTATTATATATAAAAAAAAAAAATCTAAAATACTTAGAATAAATAAATTAAATTCTCTTAACAAGTCCAGTTTCTTTATATATATTCAAAGCTTTATATTACCCTTCCTCATTATTCAACTCATATTTAAGACTTATAATTCCAAACCCACATTTCCTCAGCTCCTTCGTCAGCTTTTCTCTCTCCCTTTGACATAACTGGCTATTCAAAATAACATGTCCTATACCGTTTCTTGATCTTGTTCACAATCACACAAACCTGACCGCTGTTTTCCTATTAAGTTCATTATTTTATTTAACCTGTGTGTCCTCTTTCACACACCTGTCCACAATCACTTTAACCTGCCCTGATGTGCCCAAAAACAGGAGGAATCAATAAAATAATCATGCTCTAAAAATAACTTAAAAATTGAAAAAAATCCATTTCATTTAGCTATTTAACTTAATTAATTGTAAAACTGTATAGGCCTACGTACAACTATTTGACGTAGACTACATACTGTATATGTACCTTTCTACCATATGTTGGCTACTTATTTAGTATCCAGTAGTAACAGTAAACCTTTACCAGAGAATCTTATTTTATCAGAATTTTATCAAATGCTTTATTTATTTAAATTAACAAAGGCAAAGAAAAGGCAAGAAAAAACAAAACATTTAATGTCAAATGTTGCTTTATTGACACAAGAACACTCTTACTTAAAGAGGACATATTCTCCTCCTTCTCCACCTTTTCAAACAGTCCCCTGTGGTCTATATGAAACATCTGTGCTGTGCTTTGGTCAAAATATAACATGAATCAAGCACCAGAGGAGGTTTGTGACCATGTATAAACCAACTCTCTCAGAACGCTCCGTTTTGGTGTGTGTGTCTCTTTAAATGCAATGAACCAACTCCTAGTGGAAGTCCAAACTCTAGGTATGTTTAATGACATGGCATTATGGAAAAAACGTGTTTTGTATGTATTTATCTCTCTGTTAATCATAATTCCTGGTTGTAAGGGTGTGCCATATTTGAGTAAAAACAGTAAACAACAAATAAAATGAAACTGGCTTTAGCTATACATCGTATACAATGATGAAGTAAATAGAAGATACCACAGTCTCATCAGAGAGTCAAAGCAATAGTTGCAGGAGTCAAATGTCATGCAGTAAATATGGTTTTAAAACACGCTGTTTGCCCTTTTGGCAGCTGCAGAGAGAGGAAGAGTATGAATTCATACAGAATTCAGATTGGTAAAACAAATGTCTATTCCTCTTTTTGAAATGTTTCTTTTGCTTGAATGTTAAACTCTGACTGACTTGCCTCTTGCTAACTGTGTGAATAAAAGTGCGTTGCTGTCATCAACTTCCCACCAGTGCCCACCACCGTCTTTGCATGGTCACAATGTGTGATGCTAATAAAGTTTTATATGCAGCTTTAATTTCAGCATTTGACCAATAACAATAGCTCACAGTGACCACACCCTTCCCTGTGGCTGCCCATCACACATAATGAACTGTTAGAGAGGAAGTGTGTGGAAACATGCATTAATTCAGTCATAGCAGCAGGTGAACAGGAGCACAGTGGGTGTTCTGATGTGTTTGTGAGAGCTGCAGATGGCCTGAAAGTGTGTCAACATGCTAACTTGTAACAGATGTGAGTTGCAATTTGCCACTTTTATACTTTTCAAGAGAGCCCCTGTGTAAAGCATTTTTATATAATTAAAGCAACCTTCTTTCAATATATTTGTATTGAGTTTTAGAAATAATAAAGTTAAATAAATAAACAGAAAAGGCACCAAATAAACAGAAAAGGCAGGCACATTTCACATTAAGGTGCAGAGCAATAAAAAATAAACAGAATCCTGTGGCAGTGTATGTAATAGCTGATGTAGCCCTTCCCTACCATCCACTCACCCATCATCCCACACATGTTCCCTGATAATTACCTAGGCACAAAGACTACCAGTTAACTTACCATGCAACAACCTCCACTGAGTCAGGTTTGTTTTAAAGGTCAAATCAAAAGACACTTCAAGATAATGATGTTTTGGTGTTATGGAAGTAGGATAAGAAGGGTTCCCAGGTCTTAAAAAACTTTTTCCCAGAGCCACTTACAGAAAAACACAGCAACTTCAGTTTGAGACAGGACATTACATCTCCGGGCCACTGGCCAAGTGTGGGCGAGGCAGCGCACGCTAAGAGCAAAGGCAACCATGCGGTGTTCCGCGGATGGCAGGTGTTGGTCATCTCCAACAGCAATGCCAAACAAGGCGACAATAGGGTCTGGGTCAACAGTTTTTTCTATTATTTTAGTTGGAGTATGGAAGACATCTGTCCAGAATTTTTGTATGTGAGGGCAAAGCCAGTACATGTGGATCAGAGTAGCCTCTGACCACCAGCCTTATAGACCACCTTGAATTGTAGTAGACAATGTCTTGCGCAGAGTTAAGACCTGTGTATTGATAGAAGAGAAGAGTCCCACTGGTCATCAGATATATGTCCTTAGTCTTGTTCCCAAGCTGCCCTAATCTTGTCCAGAGGTGAGCATGTCAGCATCGAGATGCTACTAAACAATCTAGACAGTGGGTTAAAAGAGAGAAAAGTATCAACAGGGTTGGTTTCAGGTTCTTAAGGGGAACAAAGTAGGTTTGAACAAATATGTTGTCTGGCCTGTAAATATCAGGAAAACTTTTTTGGTAAGTTGTATTTCTCAGATAGTTGATTAAAAGAAATAAAGCATCTATCTTGAAAAAAGTCTTTAAAACATTGAATCGAATCGAGTACATTTTGGGAGTATATTTACTTAAAAGGCAGGGTTGGTAATTTTTCTCCAGATACACTTTTTAAGATTTTGGTTGAAATTGTCTTTAGGTCCTGACAGAAATTAAAGGCTTTATATATGCGATTTTTTAATCCAGTAGATGTCGCCCTTGAGCACCAGCATGAAATCAAAGCAAACGGCTGTTTGACCACACCTCCTCCATGCTGTAGCCTCCCTCTCTACTCCAGCAACACACCTCCGAGTCAAACCCCCTCACCTCGCGTTCGCAAGGAGTCAAGCTCCAGCGGTGGATAACATTTCCCTTGTAAAGCTTTCTTACGGAAAAATGTCAAGTGACGAGGTAAGTAAGACGTTTTTTAGTAATGTCATTGTTAAAGCGTTATTTTTTATATCCCGAAGATACGCAGATGGCGAAAGTAATTTATAGCTTGCGGTTTGCACTGCTACTGCTAGTTAGCCATGTTTTACCATTAGAATAATTTCAGTGATTGTAAAATGCTAGAAACAGCAATGAATAAGTGTTTTCATTTGAATCTTTCTGAATGTTTGCCATTTCTTTACAGTCGGATGTCGGTATGGCTGCTGAAGCAGGCTGCAGCGACTAGCTACCATCGACAAGGGGCCGGTCGAGTGTCCGAGGCCATTGCTTCAGCCGTTTGGCATCATTCGCCCTTTACTGCCTTGATGCAGGTGATTTGCGGGTCCACAGGAACTTCAGGGAGGACATCACTCTACTTGGCAGGGCAAGGGAGCCAGTGCAAGACAACCGGGAGTACCGCTTTGCTGCATACAGAAGCTTTATATATTGGAAACCGGTTGGTAATTCCCAGCTGCTGTGTGTGGAGGATTAGGGGTGGCCTGATCCCTATGCTCAGTATACTGGATATATTCCTGGCCACTAGAAAAACTTATTTTACATGTGGCTACATGCACATTTGGGGCATCAAATGCCAACACCAACTTATTTGAAGTCCTTTGTATTCCGTTAGAATTATTTAATGTTGCATTTTTTTTAAATAAATCTAATTTTGTGATGTAAAAGGTCTGATCAATTGCATTTGCATATCCTCTTCATGATCTGTGAAAACCACACACATTTTCTAGTAGGAAGTAAAAGGTTTCCTCTTCTATGCATTAGCTAGTGAAAACACACAAGTAAGCCACAGTGTTCTTGCTTATAATTACATGACAGTGAGCTGTTAATATTTACAAAGCAGAAGCATGTATGCATATTTTTGACATGTCTACACAGACAAGTATAGTCATTACAGCATGTGACTATCATACTGTAATTGAGTTCGATTTTAGGGGGGACAAAGATTAAAGACATTTGAAGCAGTCTTCTAAAAATAAAAGATCATCATTTACAGACTAAATAAGCCAACAAATTTACAGAAAAAAACAATTAAAAAGCTGTTGATAAGTATTTATTTATTGAAATAATGCTCTGAACATTTAGACAAAAAATGCTAAATATGCTCGTACATCTTGAAAAGAAAAAATAGACCATGCTGATGTTATTGAACTTGCAGCCTGTGATAAAACAGCACTATTGGTGCAAAATGGATATTTGTTTGACAAACTCCATAAAGTCATAGTGCATAAAAAAATATGCGTTTGAAGTGATTGGTTCGAGGGTCGTAGCAAAAGGCACTTTTGTTTTGATGCGGGATGCTGTTCCCTGGTCAGGGGCATCCCTGCTCCTGAACAGAGCCTCCTCGACACAATCCTGGCCTGCAGGAAGCTTTTCAAATCTGAAAGAAATAACAGTGCAACATTAATCCTTACAAACAGTAAGTTTGATCTCCTCAGCCAAAACATTGTTTTAATGCATCTGTATTATAGAGAATCTCAGTAGCTACATGTAAAGTATTTATCACATGATGACAGCAAAAACAAAAGCATTGCGAAACTTAGCCTCATGTGATTTCTGCATAATGAGTGCCAAGCTGATAGTGTTATTTAGATTAGTGACCAACCGTAGTTTAGCCGAGAGCATGCCAACAGACAGCCTGAGCTTGGACGTTACTATACAAGATTTCTAACTACTGTATCTGCTACATCATAGTATATGTTATATATATGTATATATATATATATATGTTTTTGTAATAATACTGTTCATATCCGCTCATATGCAACTCGTTAGCTTCACAACTACTTCGGCTTGGCCTATTCAGATGTTGCCTAGCGCTTCGAAGCCAGTTCTGTTGTACTATAAAGCAGCAAATGAGAATAACCACATTGATCAATCAAACAATCGATGGTGTTTAAATATCTAGAAAGAATTCATGTTTTAGCTCGAGCCTGTGGCCGGCATTGTTGTGCTAGCAGGCTAATGTTAGCATATTGTAGTTAGGTCGTAGCTTTACATTGCACATTACACGGAAAGACCGTGCTTTTAAACACTTACGTACCATTCAAATAAACAGAGCGTATGATATTGTTTTTTTTCTCTAGTCAGTGAGTAAAAAATAGAAACGTTTATGCCTGGACCACTAGGAATCCATCGGGGTACTTACGCATCCAGGAGAAGCAACGCCAGCTCAGAGTCGTGTTTGAGCCCCTTCGTTGAGCGTAGGGCTCTCCATCGTGGAAAAGACAGCCCAATGTTGATTCGAGTTCTACTCTGGTCTTTATCTGCTGCTGTTCTAGCAAAAGACCGTTATTTTTTAGGTGGGGGACCAGCCGGTGGAAGGTCTTCCGTCGTACGCTTCGCACTGGAGTCCACCATTTGTAACACTTCTTCCCTTGGTGGGAAATCAGGCTAAATCATCAGGATCCTGGTGGGATAGTTCAGGGCTTCTGCCCTTTTCTATCCATAGGGTGGGGGGGGGTTCAGTTATGTCAGCTGAAGGGGCAGGAGGCAGAGGACTTAAGGTTTACAGGGCACATGCAGACCAAGGTACCAAAATGAAATGAAAAATAAATAAAAGAAAACATTCAAACAAAAAGGAAATGTGTGTTTGTGTCTATGTAAAATGTATATTGTCAATTTGTCTGGGTGTGTGCATGATGTGTGATATATGTTCAGGCAGCATCGGCTGGGAGGAAACTACTGGGTTATGGAAGGTTGAGTTGCTGGGGTTTCTTTGGTCAGTTGCAGGATAAATGACAAGGGGGTGTTGACTGTTTGTTGTGCTTCCATGATGGTTTTCTGGAGGGCAGGGTTGTTTCTGGCAGATGATACTTGAGGGCTATTGCTTGGTGTCTTTGTGTAATGGTTTGTATGCCAGATATGGAATGGATGTAGTGGTTGTTGATGTAGAGTGAAAGTCTATGGGCCAGTTTCAGTGCTTTGTTTTGTATAATCTGCAGGCGTTGGAGTTGATGGTTGGAGATGGTGATCCAGGCTGGGGCGGAGTATTCAAACAGTGGATGAATGTATGAAAGATAGACTTTGATAACTGTGGAGGGTGATGAGCCATGCTTTCTGCAGAGGGCTTTGAGATGGTTCAGTCTGCTGTTGGCTTGATGTGTTTGGTCCAGCTCATGTTGCTTTGAAATGTTATGCCAAGAAATGTTGTCAAAAGCTTTTTCAATGTCAAAGAATATTGCGATGGTAATTTGTTTTTTAGTGAAATTTAAATATATATGTCTTCTGAGAGTCTGAGGATGTTGTCTGTGGTGGTTCTGCCTTTCCTGAAGCCGGCTTGGCGTATTGCGATGAGTCCTAGTGATTCGATATGGTTGGTGAGATGGGAGGTGAGTATTCTTTTAAAGAGTTTTCCGATGTGGCTGAGGAGGCTGATGGGGCGGTAGCTTGTGGGGTTGTGAGGGTCTTTGCCAGGTTAATGGATCATTGTAACAATTGCTGTTTTCCGGGGTGAGGGAAAGGGGCGGTCTGCGGCTGCGCTTTTATACACAAGGGGCGGGCCTAAAGGAGGGGGCGGCCGGGCCAGCTAGATAAACATTGCTTCTATATCAACAAAGCCAGTGGGACTGGAGCTTCTCACTCATTGGAAACAGTCATGACTCAGACATACTTGATTTCTGATACATTTAAGTGTGAAAAATCGCATATAGCCTTTAATAACTCACATTCTCTGAAAAATGAACAAAGAAAATACATCATCTGTATCAGTTGTAAGCCTGTAAAAACTTTGACCAATGTCTGCCACGAGGTACCAATCTGATGAACCAATCACACGCCTCCCTGTCTCCCTGCTCGTTCTCTACACCCATGCGTGCATTAGCTCACACTCAAAGCATGAGCTGAGGTCCGCTTCTGGAGAAACGGCACTCGTGCATGTAAGTGAGGGGGCGTGGCTTTTGAGGGAGCACAGAGGGGAGGGGGTGCAGACGGAGCACTGAGGGAATGCTACTTTCAAAATCATGTTAGTTTTAGAAAATTACCAACCCTGCCTTTAATGGAGTTTATCTGTCAAACAATGGACAACGTGAGAGGGGACCATATTGACAACAATGTTCTGACCTTGTTTAGTAGGATGAGCAAGTTTTCTTTAAAAAGATTTTTGAATTGTCGTGGTATTGCCACTCCCGAGTGGATAAATTGCCTCTCTGTGATTTGAAATGGTATGCAGCTGTAGTCTAAATCAAACGCCTTCCTAACAGGAACAGTTCACTTGTCTGCATGTTCATCTTGTATCCAAACAGCTCAAGCAGGAAGAGTGCTACTGGCAGAAAGGTTATTGGGTCAGAACCATAAAGCAGAAGGCATGCTGCATGTAATGAGACTTACTTTGTGTTCCACGGCCTAAGGGTTCCAAGGGAAACCGTCAGGTCCTGGGGATTTCTCAGATTGGATTGATGATATGACGTGTAACCCAAGGTTCCGTTTTTGGATACTAAGCACAGATATGAATAAAGTATAAACTTCAATCAAACCTCTATACAGAGAGGAATTTCAGCTTGGACCAGCGCATCAGAAGTTAGGTTCGCTCAGGAGAAAAGGGATACCAACCAGATACAGGTGAAACAAGACACAGACGCGGGATCATTTGAAAGGTACCGGTAAGTACAATTTAGAACATTTATTCAGTTTTTTTTTCCACATTAATTGGTTTACTAGTTAGAATATTATTTTTTTTCCTTTCACAACTAGAGGTGGGCGATATGTGAAAAATATCATGTCACGATTTTTTTGGGGCAAAATCACGATCACGATTTTATCAAAAAAAATGTCAAACTGTTCTTTAGACAAATTTTTAAGTTACTGACCAGTTCAAACAAACTTATTTCCCTGTATAATATTTTTAAATGCCCAAAAACTGCTGACAAGTTTAATCTATTTGAAAAACATCTTTTTGGAGGTCTGGAGGTCTCACCCAGAACATCTTTAGCAACAGAAATGTCTTTCCCTCAATTTGATCAATATTTATGCACAATTTGAAGGTTTTCCTCGCCACTTTGAAATTATGATTTAGTTATGTGTGTTACGACCCCTAAATTAATAACTCGTTTTTTTTTACCGGGAGTCGAACATAAATCAATCAGAAATTAAATCATTTCAAAGAAAAGGTTTATTTTTACAATCAAACAACGAAACAACAAAACTATAAGCTGAAAACCTGGGGTACAAAACAAAACCAAAAAGAAAGGTCAGCCACCCAAGCCAGCCCACACAGGGCCGTCGGACCTGGCACTCACCCTCTACCACCAAAACCACAGGATCCCTTAAAACAATGAACAAAAGCCGTGATAAAGGGATAAACACTCTACCAGGTTACTCAGACGACACTGATACTGAATAGACATTCTGTAGTGATTCTCAGGAGCCAAAGAAAGAGAGACATAAGAGCCAGGCAGTTCCTGCCTTCTTATTTGTACCATCCTCAATCACCCCCAACCATACACAACCTAGGGCAAAAACAAACGCAATTAGTCGACAGGTTACAAACAGTTACACATTGCAACCAGCAGAAGGGGTCAAAACAACATACAACGTAACACCCCCACCCTGTTTTTGAACATAGTAGACTGAAAGAACCATAGCTTTTCAGGCTGCAGTGTTCAAGAACAATTAAAGACGGGACAGCGCGTCAGCTACAACATTATCCCTGCCACGGATATGTTTGATCTCTATATTGAATCCCTGCAGACGCAAACTCCAACTCATAAGACGCCTGTTCTTGTTTCGCATTCTATGCAGGAATACCAGCGGATTGTGATCGCTATACACAATTAGAGGAACAATGGATGAACCGACATACACTTCAAAATGTTCCACAGCCAAAACGAGAGCCAATGTCTCTTTTTCAACCGTGGAAGACCATTTCTGTTTCACGGTACCCTCCACCAATCATGTTCTGGAGCTTTCTAATGTCTAAGATATGGTCAGTCTATATTAAGGTACCTGTTCGTTAGCGTCTGTTTAAGGTGCCTTAGCGTTGTGTTCAGGATACCCACAGGCTGTTTTAGGTACCCGTTAGTATCTCGACAGTATCACCGATAAGGTGAAACACCACATCAATCTTCATGATGAGTCTCCTTTCAAGCAACGAGCCCGTCACACTCATCCCCAAGACATCCAAGCAGTACACATCTTCAAGAGCTGCTGGATGCAGGCATCGTCCGGGAATCTGAGTCTTCATTCTCCTCTCCCATTGTAGTAGTCCGGAAAAGAAATGGTGATGTGCAGCTCTGCATTGATTACCAGAGGTTAAATTCTCAGACAGTGAAGGATGACTGTGCCCTGCCAAACTTGGAAGAAACCTTTACAGCACTCCACGGTTCACAATGGTTCTCTGTGTTAGATCTCAAGTTGGGCTACTACCAAATAGAAATGGATGAAAAGGACAAGGCCAAAACTGCATTTGTGTGCCCTTTGGCATTCTGGGAATTCCCAACGGAATTGGAGAAGTGTATGGGCGACATGAATCTGAAGGAGGCTATTGTCTTTTTAGATGACAGCATCATATTCTTAGAGACTCTGGAGGAACACGAAACAAGGTTGCTACGGGTCCTCGACCGTCTCAGGGAGTACGGCTTGAAGCTATCATTAGACAAGTGCAAGTTCTTTCAGACATCTGTAAAATACTTGGTCGCATATTGTTTCCAGAGATGGTGTTGAAACAGATCCTGAGAAGGTCAGCGCTTTAAAGACATGGCCGAGCCCAAAGAACCTCAAAGAACTGAGGTCATTCTTGGGGTTTTTAGGATACTACCTGCGATTTATCCAAGATTGTCAAGCCATTAAATGATCTAACAGTTGGCTACCCTCCTCTGCGAACAACCAAGAGAACAAAAGAAAAGACCGGGGAGTACCATAACCCAGAAGATCCTTTCAACGACTGCTGGACTCCTGAATGCCAGCATGCATTCGAAACAGTCATTGACAAACCCACCACTGCTCCAGTATTGGGCTTTGCTAACCCCACATTACCCTACATCCTGCACACAGACGCAAGCACCACAGGCTTGGGGGCAGCGCTCTATCAGGAGCAATATGGACAAATGCGACCTATTGCATTCGCCAGCAGAGGACTGTCTCACAGCGAAGCACGCTATCCTGCACACAAGCTTGAATTTTTAGCCCTTAAGTGGAGCGTGACAGAAAAATTCAGCGATTACTTGTATGGAAACCATACTATGACGCAGTAGTTAACACAGTTGGTTGGCTTTGCGGTGTCCAGATCAAGAATGGACCTAGATCTGCATCTGCAGACCTGCCCGCTACCGGGTAGTAGAACCAGCTGACCGTTGTGATCAGCACAGTTTCTGTGCTGGATGGTGAGCCATTTCTCCCCCACAGGAAAGTGTCCGGGCATTGGGGGAGGCTTATCAAGGTCACCGCCCATCTTGGATGCTGCCTCTTCAGCAAATAGCGGGATAAGTGACTGAGCAATGTCCTTGAGAACAGCACGCTGTTTTTTCCCCGATTCCAGCCCATAAATCTTGAACGGGTTCAACCCATCGAGTCCATATTTGCGCATGGCTATCAATGAAGAGACTTGTCTAGCAACGTGGTCCAGGACCTCCGAGACAGTACCTGGCCCTACTTGCGCATAACAGCTGTATTTGTTGAAGAGATAGGATGCATTTGGGCTTATGCCTAGCGCCTCTAGCATCACTTCCCTGAGACTCAGTGAACGCGCCCTCCGCAATGCGAGTGCCTGGTAGACAGCTTGATCGGGAATCGGGGCAGGGTCAAGGTACATGCTCTGTGGCTTTAGAGCACTACCCACAAGATAAACTTCATCTGTGTATGTACCCTGTGTGGCGTCAGTGTAAGCATGAACCGTTACGAAGATCCTCACCATGATGGAACACAGTTCCCTCTACGGTGTCGAGGTGTTCGCAAACACTTTCACTATCAATAGACAATCTGTATCACAGTGACCTTGGAGCAGTGTTTGAATGTTGTTCCACACAAGCCTGATTTCTGATCCCATTGCCTCTGTCCTCGAGGTCACAGTTTATCACACCAACTTTCCTTTCCCCTAGAACCCCCAGCACTGCCCCAAGGAAGTCTGCCGTGCGAGCATCAGTTGATGCTATGGTGTTCGCGCAGACAAACTTGAACGGAGGGGGGCTCTCGGCCCTTAAGCACCAATAGGTGTAATCAGTGGGATGGTAGCTGAGGCCCCGATCATCAGGGATGTCATCAATGCTAAGCAAAGTGTTGAAGATCACCTCTGATGGCTGTAGGAGTGATGAGACCAGTGCACAAAGGGATCCGGACCCCTCGCCAATGGCTAAGTAGACCTTGCCTCTGGAGCATGTACTTGTGAGTAAATTCACAAGTGGGAATAACTTCACACAGGACGTGGAGCCTAGGCCTGATAGCCGTGTTACATAGTGGACCATGCTGTGCTCATCTGGTGGGGCCGCTACAGCATCCCCCAACATATACTCATCGCCCAGTTGTAAATCGCCCAGAAAAAGCTAACTACACTGAGGGCCCTGTCAGTGTAGGGGGTAGAGTTGGCCTGGGCCGAAAAGCTAGCCGTGGGGCTGGAACTGGGGCTGGCTTGTAATTCCTAGCTCTGATCTCGTTGAAACAGCTCTTAAGTATGTAAAGCGCAGAACATGGATAGACCTTGAGATGCACTGGCTTAAGGAGGTGAAGAGAAACCTTGCGTGCCACGATATCAGAAAGTGACCCTTCGTCCATGCTGGTATATCTGCACTCAGCTCTCGCCAATTCGTCTGCCTTGCTAGCCAGATCTCCCAGGTCCACAATGAAGTAATGCGTGGTCTCAGATAACAGCCTTTGGGAGGGAATCACAGTAGTACAGGATTGCCCATCGGATTGCTGATTTTGCCAACGGTGAGCCATGTTGGGAAAAGATACTGCGGGCGGAGAAAAGCAATCCTTGATCCATGACCGTCATCAAGGCCGAAAAGACGTCTGGGTGGGCCAGTAATGACCCGAGACCTCTGAGTGCGGCATTGTCCATGGCTGATAACAAGGAGCATATTTGGTGGCCCAATCTCCACCCACCTGGGGTAGGATGCACAAGGAAGTAGGGCAATCAGTTCCTCAATAGGCGCCCCACGAGCCCCTTTAAAACTTTGAGCTTGTTGGAAAGCTTTAATTCTGTCAGCATCCCACTAGAGATGGTGCCAAGGCCATAGGAGTCATCACTTGTCCCTGCTCCCTTAAGTTGTTGGGTTATTTTTTCCGCTAGAATTGATCCCAACACCTGAGACCCACAGATCAAGAGCTTATCATCTGACCAGAAATGGAAATGGTCATTCATAGGATAAAGTGGAAAAAGGTTTTCCTTGAGTTTTGAGATTTTTATAAAAATTTAAATCAATTTAAATCCAACTAAATTTGTTGATCTCTTCATCCACTACATGTTTCTGAACTGGACCACTGCGAGTTATTTAAATAATAAAATTAGGAACGATTTTAATCCACCACTCTAAGGGACGATGTTAAACACCTTTAACAAGGAGTCAAGCGTGCTTGGGCACCGTACAGTGCCCAAGCACGCTTGACCCCTTAAGTCCAGTTTGCTAGACTAGTGTGAGTGCTCCGTGATCAAGCTTGATACGCTTCCTTGGCCCTGGCACGCTTGGAAGAGGTGTGATCATGTGGCATGGAACAGTTCATGCACGAGCACAAGCACACGGGTACACAACGTGGACAGCCTTCATTACGGAGAAATCGCATCATCGGTATGACTTGACCGTGTGTACCTTCTACTTTTTCTTAATAGTCCACCTGTCTTGTAAATTGCGCACTCTCCATAATAACACTTCATGATCACGTAAAGCCATGCATGTGTTTTATTACGTCGTTGTGTACAAGAGGTAAGTGATCAACATTAAATGCAAAGGGGGCGTCTTACTGAGATCTGCTTTTCTTTGTCAAAACATGCAGCAACACCAGGCTGGTGAACGATATGGCTTTAAATTGGGATGGGCTTTTATTTGAAGTTTTACAGTTATTCTGACTATGAGAGAGATAATGATGTCAAACACTTTCCTGTAGTTCTTCCAAGTTTTCTACTGTAAACACAGAATTTGCCTCTATATCGATAAAGTCATTCCTGTGTATTTAATGATGTCTGAACGTTTACACACATCAGTCACTGTTAGCTGTTTAAATAATCAACAATACAATCAATATATCGACTGAGATGTTCAATCGGCAGTTTGTCGCTTTTGTCACAGTCGGGTCAACCTGCTGCAGGTTTGTAGAAAATATTCAATTCACTGTAAGATTTCTCTGAACAGGTTGGACTCAGTGCTGTGTTGAAAGTGACCGACTGTAAACCTGCAAAAACCAGAAGCTTCACTGCCGTTTGATGCAAAAACAGACAGGAAACAGATGCTTTTTATTTTGTGCTAAGATGACACAAAGTTCTGTGGATGTTGAATATGTACAGTCTGAATACTAACTCTACTCTAATTGTCTTGATTGCACTGAAAGCACATAAATCTGTTCCTCCTCGTCTCCTTCTGATTTCAGGTGTAAATCTCTTTGTCAGTTTGTTCAGATTTTTGCAATATAAGAGTAAATAATTTATTTTGAAAGGGGGCGAGGGAGGATGTAGCATAATTACAAAGATGTCGCTGTGTCTGTATTTAATGTTCTCCAGCGTAATGGAAAAAAAATAATTTACATGATTCTGATATGTAAATCTGATGTTATAAAGTTTCTGCAGAACTTCAACCTTTGTCTCAGTTTGTGTGTATGAACATGTTTTACGGGACATAGATCTGATCAGTCACAGTATGGGGACTTATATTCCTTAAAGGGACACAACACAAATCCCCTGAGCATAAATCTTCGCCTATATTGTTTTGGTGTATTTACATCAAAACAAAAACATGTCACTCAAAGAAGTGGACATGGGCAGAAGAAAAAGTTATGTTTTAGGTGTACATGTGTAAAGTTTCTTTCGATCAGTAGAAAGTATTGCTTGAGTAGTAGAGAGTTTCTGCTGCTGTGTCTCATAAGCAGGTTAAGTCCCACTCAGAAAACAGAGTGAGACTTTTAAAATCCTACCCCATTTTAAAATCGTGTAGCATTACGCACTTATGGAGAAACAGATCTTCTTTATAATCTCAAGCATGCAAACAAGCAGTGTTGCCAACTCCTCAGTAAGGAAAGTAGCTATTGGCTGTCCTAAAAGTCGCTAGAAGTCACAAAATGACGTCATCGCATAATTTGCATAATTAGCCATTTGCCAAATATGAACTCCAATTTTTTTTTCTGGTTTCATGACTTTATTGCTTGAGACCCACTTTACATGGACACATTTTGTCCTGTATTGTTAAATGTTAGAATATAAAATTTAATCAAAAGAATGTGTGAGTCAAATGCAGTGTTTTATTTTTGTGTGAAAATGAAGAAACATTTACACAAAGCTCTGTAAGCCAGCAGCGGCTTCGTTGCAGTCTGGACGCAGAGTGGTGTGGGTCTCCTCTCTGCTCTCTGACTGCAGCTGGGTCTGCTGTGCGAGCCTAGACTAACAGCCTGTGAGTGCTTTTGGAAGGGGGAGGGGCTCACAGCAGCACCCACTGCTTGTTGAGGACAGTAACTGATTTCACGTCAGTTTCTTACACCAAAAAAGTCTCCAATAACACCAGAAAAAGTCGCTAGATTTGTCACTAGTAGCTGTTGACAAAAAAAGTCGCCAAGAGGGTTTGGAAAGTCGCCAGATTTAGCAACAAAGTCGCCAAGTTGGCAACACTGCAAACAAGATATGAAAACAATGGCACATCAAGCACTACAAGATTTTATTAAGATTGTTGTGCCCAGCACACCAGCTCACGTGACCTCAAGTAAACAATGGAGCTGAGAGGAGAACATAAAAGAAGAGTTTGGGTGTTGTTTTGTGTGTTGCCTTGTTGCTCATGGTTATTGTAGTTAAGTGTGACTACCACCAGACCCTTTTCATGACATTAATGTCAAAAAAAAGGTTTTTCCGCTAGAAAATTCCCTCCTCCAAGGGCGTCTCCTACGGAATTATTATGAACAATAAGGAGATTTATTTTTAATGAGCTTTTTTTTCATCCTTGGAAAAGTTTATATACACACATCAAGGCCAATCCCATATTCTGTGTTTCTGTCTTATATTAAAGTAAAAAAACTGAAACTTTTCAGTAGTTTAGAAGAATACTGTGGTATTTTTGGCATACTTCAGATCTGGCATTTGTTCACATGGCTCAGCAATATAGTGGATCACCTCTCAACTGGAAGGTCTGGGTTTGATCCCCACCTCTTGAAGCTACTTGTCCGATGCGTTCTTGGGCAAAACACTTCTGCTGCTTCATCAGTGGAATGTGAATGTGTATGAATGGCTGAGTTAATACTGATGGACTCTTTGTGTAAATGTGTAGGTGTGACCTGCGGCATTAAAGCGCTTTGATTAGTCAGAAGACTAGAAAATACCGGCCGACAGAAGTAAAAAGCTAACGTTATGCTAAAGCGAACTACACCACGGTCGGATGGTATTGACGTCACTCTCGTTATGCTTCAGACGATCTCCAATAAACTAATCCATGTAGTTTAATAAATTGTTTATTAACCTAATATTTGCCTTAACCTAAAGATTAAACCTACAGGAGATCACAGACTAGTGAGGGAGTTCCCGGCCTCTGTGTCCGGCATGATGACGTTTAATGTCCCCGACAACCACTGTAGTCTCATTTATCCACTTGTTAGCAACCGAACGCGTAAAAATTTCAAAATTCGCAAGTGGGGGTATTACCTAACGTAGTTTATGTGGTCTAACAAAACGCCAACATCTCTTAAGCTTGTGTTAACCACAGACCTTATTTCAGGTGTCTAACCACAAACCCATTCATAATTCCCATTGACTTTTAGACGTTAGTCCCCATGGCGCTCAAATGCAAACTTACTTCGGGGTTTTAGAACTCATTCCTGTGGCGCTCTATACAGGGGTGCAAACTTGTCACCTTTCAGCGAAATTCGCCGTTTTGGATCCCAATTAGGTCATTTGTGTGATTCATTTATCATATTTACTGTTTGGTATCCATAAGTAAAGATATTGAGAGAAATGTGTGCTAGCTTGAAGATAACATCATACAGCGTTCTGGTTCATTATTATCTCAGGCAACTTTAAAATGCAAATGTGACAGTGTCAACACATGTAATAAGGTAATATAAGGTAATATATATAGTAATATATAGGGAATATAAACTTAATGAGAATCAGCAGGAGCAAAACATCAGGTTCATATATTGCTAATGTTTCAAAGTCAAAGTCAAAGTCAACTTTATTGTCAATTTCAAAATATGCCAGACATACAGTGGAATCGAAATTGCGTTTGTTTCCGTCCCGCGGTGCAATGCAACCAAAAGAAGGAGCACATGATGGATGGGGGGGCTCGTGCTCTCTTCAGCTTGCGGAGGAAGTAGAGACGCTGCTGGGACTTCTTGGCCAGTGATGTGGTGTTGGTTGTCCAGGAGAGATCCTCACTGATGTGAACCCCCAGGAACTTGGTGCTGCTCACTCTCGCCACAGCAGCACCGTCGATGGTCAGTGGGGGTTTAGGAGTGGGGACTCTCCGGAAGTCGACAACAACCTCCTTGGTCTTGTCGACGTTCAGGAAGAGGTTGTTGTCTCTGCACCATGTGGCCAGTTGGCTGACCTCCATCCTGTAGTGCGTCTCATCGTTGTTGGAGATGAGACCAACCACTGTTGTGCCGTCTGCAAACTTCACAATGTGGTTGCTGCTGAAGGATGGAGCGCAGTCGTGGGTCAGCAGCGTGAAGAGCAGGGGGCTGAGCACACAACCTTGGGGGGCCCCCGTGCTCATGACGGTGGTTTTTGATGTGCTGCCGCCGACCCGCACTGTCTGAGGCCTCTCGCTGAGGAAGTCCAGCAGCCAGTTGCACAGGGAAGTGCTGAGCCCCAGCTGGTACAGTTTGCCGATCAGCTGCTGAGGGATGATGGTGTTGAATGCTGAACTGAAGTCTATGAACAGCATTTTGACATATGAGTTTTTGGTGTCCAGGTGGGTGAGGGCTGGGTGAAGAGCAGAACAGATGGCATCCTTGGTGGATCTGTTACCTCGGTATGAAAACTGGTAGGGGTCCAGGGTGGCGAGGAGGGTGGATTTGATGTGGGCCATGACTAACCTTTCACTAAGCACTTCATGGCGATGGGGGTCAGTGCAACGGGTCAATAGTCATTGAAAGTGGATGGTGAGGGCTTCTTTGAAACAGGTATGATGGTGGTGGCTTTGAAGCACGACGGAACAACAGCCTGACTCAGAGAAGCATTGAAAATGTCTGTGAAGACATCTTTGAGCTCCTCTGCACAGTCCTTCAGCACAAGGCCAGGAATGTTGTCTGGACCTGCAGCCTTGCGGGTGTTGATCTTGGAGAAGGTTCTCTTCACGCTGGCTGCAGTCAGGCACAGGGTCTGGTCGTGGGGAGGGGGGGTGGTCTTCTGTGGGGGCGTGCTGTTGTGTGCAGCAGAGAGGTGTTGCTGTCACAGGTCTGTGGCTTTGGTTTGTAGTCCGTGATGGTCTGGATACCACGCCACAGGCTCCGCGCGTCTCTGCTGTCCATGAAGTGTCCGGTCAGGTTGGCCCTCGTTGTTCTCAGGCAGGCTGCGTCCCCAGCTCTGAAGGCGGTGTTCCTGGCCCTCAGTAGCCCGCGTACCTCTCCTGTCAGCCATGGCTTCTGGTTAGGTTTGTAGGAGGTAACAGTGTCAGAATACTCCTCAATGTCTGTGTGGTTGTTGTAGGTGGCTGCCTGCTTAAACATCTGCCAGTCTGTGGTATCAAAGCAGTCTTGTAGTGCAGCAGAGGCCCCCTCTGGCCACACACATACCTGCTTCAGAACTGGTTTGGTGACTTTAACCCTGGATCTGTAAACTCGCATTAGCATTACACTGATATGGTCAGAGTGGCCGATGTGGGGGAGGGGTGAGGCTTTGTAAGCACCTTTAACTGATGTGTAAATCATGTCCAGAATGTTACCTTCTCTTGTGGGAAAGGTCACGTGTTGGTGGAAGTGGGGTAAAACCGTCTTGAGATTTGTATGGTTAAAATCCCCAGCGATGATGAAAAATCCGTCTGGGTGGGCTGTCTGTTGCTCACTGATGGTGTTGTAAAGTTCCCAAAGTGTGTCGATTCTATCAGTGTTGTTGGTGGTGGGGGGAATATACACAGCGACCAGCAGGGTGTTATCTCTCTCGGTTGATAGAAAGGACGGCACTTTACGATCATAAACTCCGCCAGCGGTGAACAGTGTTTACATACCACAGCAGCATCTCGACACCAAGCATCACTAATGTAAACACAGACTCCACCACCTTTCTTCTTTCCTCCTTTAATAAGGATTCTGTCCAAACGGTAGCATGTGAATTGTTCAAGCTGAACGGCGGAGTCTGGGATGCGTTCGTTCAGCCATGTCTCTGTGAAAATGTATGCACAGCCGTCCCTCACGTCGCGGTGCGCAGCTCTCAGTAGCTCTATATGGTCCATTTTATTGTCCAGAGATCTTACATTTGCCAGTAGAAGAGTTGGAAGAGCGGACCTGTGTGGTATTTTAGCCAGTCTCGCTCTCATGCCTCCATGTTTACCTCGCTTTTGTTTCCGCTTGCACCGTTTACGTTTACGTCTCCTCTCCGGGGGGTAAACCGGCTCGCGAAGCAGTCCCAAAGTTTGAAGCTGTTGTCTCAGTGATTCGGGTAATAACTCCACAGAAAGGCTGTTACTGTTTAAGTCCAGTAAAAAATCGACGGCTGAAAATCGATTGTGTTTTTCCATAGTAAAACACGGAGAAAAGTCAAAAGAAAAGTTAGAAAAAGAAGAAAACAACGCTCTATCGGGAGAGAGAGGGGCCGCTGCGACTGGTCGCGCCGCCAGTCAGTCAAAGACATATTTATGATAGAAGATATTTGACAATATTGTCATACTTGATGACTGATGACTGCATTATGTTCTCTCAGACTCTGCTCTGAGAGCTACTTCATAGTGACTGCCCTTTACATCACCCCTTAGTAGAACATGGTACTGAACATCACTGAAGCTTTATCAAAAAGTTAAAACAGAACATAGATATTGACAAGCAATTGTGTTTTTTCTTATTGTTTGCACTGCTTCTTTAGTTAGTCTGATTGTTAAAATTTAGTGTAAATTCACAATTTAAAGCTGATATTTAAAAAAAAAAAATCTTCCCTGTGTCCAGGTCGTAAGAGGAAAAGCATATATGTAAATTTGCTTCTGTCTGTTTTTCAAAATTGACCAATCCTACTTAATTTACATATTTACTTTTCCTTGTACAACATGGACACAGAAATACATAAATAAATATATGAATATATTTATTTATATATTTATTTTTATATGAATTGTTGCATTTATTTATATATATATATTTATATATTTATTGATGCATTTATTTAATTATTTATTTATACATTATTGTATGCATTTCTCCCAACATTTATTTATTCATTCATTTATTTATTTATACTTTAGTCATTTTTTGTCCCTCATACTATAACAGTCAGTGTTGTGTTTTGAATGTAAACATTCCTGATTGATCAAAGGAAAGAGAACATTCTAGAATGACTTTGATATGAACAGAGTGTGTAATAGTTCAGAATTCTCAGAGTGGCTTTGATCTAAAGCTTGGTTCCATGAGAGCTGTATAAAGACACTGACATAAGGATTCAGAAGCAGGGTGTGCAGAAAACACAAGATTACCCCGTCAATAGTTAGGACATGTCCCGAAGAAGCTCTAGGCTAAAATCTACTGGATACTACGACCCAGAAGGAGAACCCCAGATTTCCTACAAGGAGGAATTATCCAGGATTTTCAGGAGACACAAAGCTCCCTGTAAAGAGAGAAGAACCTCCGATAGTGATACGCACAGTGTCGAAAGCTTCGATCTTAGCATAAAGTACAGCATAGACGTTAGCGGTAAAGCAGACGAAGGCCATCTTAGCAGCACAAACAGTGCAAGACAAAGCCCCCACAACTTAAACAGCGACAGCAGCCTGAGCAGCAACACAACCATGTACAGACACAGCAACACAGACACACTTGGAAAAAAATACAGACACAGCAACATGGACACACTTGACAAAAACGGCAGACACAGCATGGACAGAGAAAGCCAGAGCCCCACCATGTTCAACTCAAGGAATCTTGGCTTTCTCTTCTTTGTACTGAGTCTGTGTAGTGGACTTACTTTTTACTACTTTTTTGCTACTCCAAGAGACAACCTTCAGGAGTCACAACACTCACAGTTACCTGTCTCATCAACCCTGACTAATAAGGACATGAATTCAGCATATGAAGACATGGCGGAGCAGCTGAGACGTCTACAAGATGAGCTGCAGAGTCTAAGGAAAGACATAAACATCCTGCATCCTATTGGGAACACTTTACCAAACTTCGCTCTGCATTCACAAGGAGCCAGTATCATACACCACTTGACGTCTAAGACATATTTCTACTTGGAAAATGATCTAACATTCTTTGGGATATCACTTGGGATATCACGCTCTGTAAATTCAAACTGTATAATTCAGGGACGCTCAGAACTAGTTCCAGGAAACTGCTGGTCGTTCAAAGGTGGGCAGGGTCATCTAGTGATCGCCCTGTCCCACCCCACTGCCATTAGTCATGTTTCACTAGGCCACATTTCAAAGACCTTGTCCCCAACTCTTAAAATCACCAGCGCCCCAAAGGAGTTTACTGTCTATGGTATGGAAACTGAAGAAGATCCAGGAACCAAACTAGGAAGGTTTCTTTATGATGAAGATGGAGATCAGCTACAGACTTTCAACATCCCTAGTAAGGAAAACAAAATCTTCAAATACGTGAAGCTGCAGGTCGAGAATAATTGGGGGAATCCTGATTACTCCTGTCTGTACAGCTTCAAAGTCCATTGGAAGATGGTAGAATGAAACTCAGAAGAGGTTGACATGTAAGTCAAGGTGTCTGTGAAGTTGAATCATACTCCAAAAATTTGGCAATTTAAAGAGGAATAATTCAAATTATGTGGAAGAATTTGCAGCTATGAAAATATAAGTAAATGTAGCTGATGAGGCACCTGTGCAGGGTGGTCGCGGTGGGTGGGTGGGTCCTGGGGGGAAATATGGTGAACATTAGTTAGTGTAACGGCGCTTCTTGGATGATGTTGATTATCCTCGGTTGTCTTGCCGTTAACTATAATACTAAACATACTTAAAATATATATTCGGGTGTGGGTAAGTAAAAGCACGGGAACAACTTCTGCTGTGCGTCTCATACTTTTTTTTTTTTAATCTCCGTCCGTAACAAAGCATAACATATCAAGACTGCCCAACAAACAACAGCAACACCTCACTTGTCTTAAAGCAATATCACTCGTCAAACCGTAACCATGGGTAATCTTAAAGGCATAGTGCATCATATCAAACAGATACTCTTGTACAGTACAAATTGTAAATATAAATGAAATTAGCATTAAATCAAATAATGTATATTATCTCAACCTAAGAAAAATAAAGATCTATAAAATAAAACTTCACAAAAATAAATCTCATCTCCATCTTACATTAGCCTGGGTTACTCCGGGGGCTCCGGTTTTCTCCCACAATCAATAAAATGCCCATTAGGTTAATTAGAAACATAAATCAATAAAGAATTTTGACTGAATTTATTTGTCTCTGCTTGTTTTATACTGAACCTAAAATTCCTATCTGCAGTAACGGTAACTTGGTATATGAACTTATATTATTTTATGAACTTTTTCTCATGTAAGGTAACTCCACGCAGCCACCGTCACTCCGTCTCGTTCCAAAGAGAACTACTCTTGGAGATTCTGCTCAGACACAGAGAAATGTGGGCGGGTTTAATTTTAGATTGGCTAATTTAGTCAACATGACATTAAGACTGACAGGTGGTTTGACCGATCACATATGTTTATTTGCATATAATACCCAAAAACAATATTTATCAAAGCACTTTTCTTGTATTAAAGCTCTCGTTTTACTGCATAGTATAATGCAGCAGTGTCCCACCATAGGCACCGAAACAGTGCAAAAATGCTTAATAAAAGCAAGAAAATAGACGAAATAAAGAAAAAAGAGTCAGAGCTGCTGCAACAGGCTGTCGACTCTCAGCGCTCATAGGGGGAAATTAATTTTGACCATTCTTATTCACAAAAGCGCAGAGTGCAGGCGGTCCAATATAATGAGGTGTGATGATGAAGTTAAAGTGGTAAAACAGGATACTGCAGCTGCAGATAAGGACTGAGAGAACAATCCTGCAGAAAATAATTGTGTTCATTCGTACATGAATATAATGATTTTGCCACGCACTGCACCACAGTGTCTCCTGTTGATTTCTTAAGTTACAGATACTCACAGTTCAACTGTGAAACTTAAACAGTGAGACATGATTTCAGCAGTGTGTGCAGAAACTGCAGTCAGTTGGATTCTTGTGCTTCATGAGAAATATGCAGACGTAGCTTCAGTATTTGGCAAAAAAAAAAGTCAATTTAATGTACTGATTTGGTGTTGTGTGGTAATTACCCATTAAACGAATCGGATTATATAATTTTAGTTTAATTGTCTTATTAATGATAACTATTTTGTTACAACTTACATCAATTTATTACACTATTTTCAATATTTAAATAATAAAAGTGAGAGGATAACAGCACTAGTAACCCTGGGTTACCAGCAAAGGGTGTTTCCTAAGTTGGCCCGAGTCTATGGTGACATCTCCACTGTCTGTCTGTATTCTAGAGCAGAGACATCTGTAGTATTGTTAATTTCAAGAGAAGAGGCCATTTGGTCTTCTATATACTTGACAAATGTATTATCGGAAAGAAGTGTTGAGTTGAAACACCATGCAGTGCCTCGTGGGCTGCGGAGCACTTGGAAGTAGCCATGACATCACAACAGGGGCATGATCCGATATGTCAATGCTCTGTGGTCTGTACAGGAAAAGACTTGGGGAATTAATCTGTTGTCAAAAAAGATATACAGTACGGTAATCTTTTCTGGAGTATGTGTGATGGATGTTAGAAAAGAAGATGTTCTGTCTTGCGTTATGGGTGGAGGAACCTCCATAAATCCAAACTCCAGGAAGGACTGAATACATGAGGCTGACCTACTCCTTACTCCAGGTTTGCAGAAAGAGTGATCCAGAGTTGGGTCCAACCAGCAGTTATGCAAAAAGATGTATATGTGTTGCTTTCAGTGAACACAGATATTGAAAATGGTGGAGGGGATTTGTCACATTCTTAAGGTGTTTTATCCACTATAATGATCGTTCACTATGCTGACAGGGAAACATATTGAAGATATCAATATTTTGAAATAATTTTAAAGACTTAAACACACATTTTTCTTCTTTTTAATTGTCTGTTAGATTCTGCATTAAACTGGCCTCCATAGCAGCATAACTCTGTATTTTCTTTCTAATATAGCGGTTTTAACTCACTTTAAACATCAAATGAAGGTGAACTGGATTGCTGCAGTCAGAACCTGATTTAACTTTTCTACCTTTAGTTTTCAAAGTCTGTTGCCTTTTCATTTTCTATTGTGCAGAGCTTAAACACAGATGCCATGCCAGATCTTTTCTGTTTGCTGACTGTCTTCTAACTACTCAAAGCGCTTTTACACCGCAGGTCACACCAACACATTCACACACTGATGGTAGAGGCTGCTATTTAAAAGTGACCATCAGAAGTAACTAATCCCATTCATGGATACAGCGAACATGTAGCTGCAAGAGCTGGGGATCGAACCCCTGACCTTCCAGTTGAGAGACGACGACGACTCTCAACTGAGCCACAGCCACCCCTAACTAAAGCTTTGTTCTGTGGATGGATATGATGAGATGTGGTTGTAAGATGTGTGTGGTTGTGATTTTAGGTTGGATAAGAGATGTAATTTTCTGTTCTTCATTGCAGTTGTCTTTATGGAAACAGCAGACCAAAGAATGCTGCCTTGACCAGGACATTATAAAACATTTTTCATGCATGTGTTGGTATATTTTTGTCAGTTTGTGTGTACAAAACTTTTGTTCATTTAAAATACAAGATACTTCAATCGTGTTAGAAAACCATTTTTCTGGATTAGTCTCTTATGTGTCCTGATCTTTGTGAGGCATAATGTTAAAAAAAAAGTCTTTCCACATCAACCCACATTAAATGCCTCACCAGACTGGCCCTCATTTATTCCTTTATTACTTTTTTTATTTATTCCTGTAGACACTTTTTATGGCCTGAACAATTGAACATCACAAAATGTTCAAACCACATGACATCAGTTTTCAATGACTCAAACACCTCATCCCTTTTATTAACATCTTCCATGTCGACCTCAAAGTAGTTATACATGGTAAGTGGACTTGTCTTCTACAATACTGAAGCTGCTTTACACCATGTGTCACATCGACCCATTCACACCACATTCACACACTGATGGCAGAGGCTGCTATTTCATCGGTATTAACTATTCTCTTCATAATAAAGTTCTTAAATGTAATAATTTATTTATGTTGATGAATTGTTTAAAGATGTATGCTGCTCCCTCGTCTTGGAATCAGTTGCAAGATACTTTAAATCTTGGGGAGCTGGTTTCCTTGAATGTTTTTAAAGGTCTTCTTAATGATCTGGAGGCAGAAATATCTGACTGTAGATGTTTTAGATAACTCGTATTGCCCTTTTTGATCGCTTTGTTGCTGATGACTTATGACAGATTCTGATGAATGGTTCTTTTTGTGATTCCTGTATTTATGTGTTTTATGTCTGAAACCCTGTAATTGTGCTGCTGCCTGTCTTGGCCAGGATGCTCTTGTAAAATAGATTTTTAATCTCCATGAGACTTTTTCCTGATTAAATAAAGGTTAAATAAAAATGAATAAAAAGATGGGGCGCTGGTGGTGCAGCTGGCGCAGTGGTTAATGCGTGTGGCCCATGTATGGAGGCTATGGTCCTTGAAGCGGGCGGCCCAGGTTCAAATCTGGCCTGTGGCTCCTCTCCTACATGTCAATCCCCACTCTCTCTCTCTCTCTCTCTCCCTGATTTCCACTGTCCTGTCTCTCCATTAAAGGCACAAAAAGCCCCCAAAAAATAAATAAAAAAAGATGCTTTATTAAATGGATGAGAATGGATGAGCTGATCTATTTAAAAAAAAAAACTATATTCTGGTATCTATCTATTTTTTGTACATTTTTAATTTTTCTTTTTTTATTTAAACTGTGTACTGTGTTCACTTTTTTGTTTGCAATCTTTGCTCTTTGCTGCTGTAACACTGTAAATTTCCCCGTTGAGGGATAAATAAAGGATTATCTTATCTTATAGTGATAAAAATTGGAAAAACATTATAAACATAAAAAATGCGAAGCCAGTAATAAAATGTTGTTTAACAAAGAAAAAAAAATGTTGATGAAGTTACTGTCACTATGTAAGTATTATAAATGAGTTGCATTACACTCCCTGTCTCTAAACTGTGTGTGTGGGAGTTGCTGTGTAGGAAGTTTAAAAACATCTGGGCAGTTTCACTGAAGTGGTAGGTGTGTTACGAGAGTGTTTGTATGAGTAATTAAAGGTATTCTGTCTTGCTGCCTTTTTCTCTGATATAAAAGACCAGATGACTGACTGATTGAAAGTAGACTAGAGAGGGAACACACTGAGAAGGTGACTGATTCTGTTTCTGATTCTACACGAGCAAAGTCTTGATCATGAAGATGTTCCTGTGGCTTCTGTTGCTTGGCTTTGGTATGACCTATACGGCTGCTACTGGACCAGGTAAGACACATGTCCTTAACTTTATTCTACTTCATGTTTCTAGTATTGGAAATACACACATTGTATTTTAAATACCCTTTAATGCCGTTCTGATTTAGCTCACTCATAGCAATATAATAATTATAAATGCCTGGATTACTGACTAACAAACTAATCTTGTCCCATATTTTAGTGAGCCTCTGCCTTATTTAAAACGACATTATCTCTCAATAAGGTTGTGACATCATCATCTATTGTCAGATCATGTTTGCGATATCTTATAATAAATATTTGATATTCAGAGATGCATGTATACCTTGTCTAAAGGTGTGTGTTTGATTGATCATTGTTAGACATCCACAGCCCACTTCTTGCTTGTTCAAACACCTTCACTGTGTTTTTTAGACAGCTGTGTGGGTCGCTGTGGTGAGAGCTTCACCAGAGGCCAGCAGTGTACCTGTGACTTCAGCTGCCTCCAACATAATGAGTGCTGCCACGACTTTGAGGCGACTTGCTCCACCGGTAAGACCGTCACTAGAAGAGTTTTACCGATGGATAAAAACAATGTTCTAATCATGGTTATTAGAAATAGCTGTTACTTATAACATTACAAAAAAAGATTGCATTCAATACAAATATTCCATAAGAGTGTGAAATTTAATTATGCAATTATGTATTTTTTATTATTAATGTGTAAGTGTAAATATGAATCCTTCCTTCCTCATGTCATAAAAGGAGCCAAAGACAAATAGTATGTTTTTTAAAGATCTTTTAGCCTCATTTTGACTACTCTTTTCTTTCCTTGACCATCTCTCTACAATAATAATAACATAAAACAGAATCCACCAATAAATAAGACAAAAAAAAACCATACACCATAGGAAATCTGGTAAAAAAGAACAATAACATCTTCAAAAAGGAAAAAGGCAGTAGAAAAAAGTGACTCCTATAGTGATTAAAAAGAGAATAGTGAGATCTTCAGATAGGGAGTTCCACGGCCATCAGGCACGAACTGCAATGCTCGCGTCTTATGACCAGCAGAGTTTTATGAAATACTAGTTGGGTGCTAGAGGAGCAGTCAAGCTGGTCTGGCCTTTTAAGGCTTTAAAAACAAACAATAAGATCTTAAAATCATTTCCTGAAGTAAGGACAGGTGTGACATGTGTCACTTCTCTTGCCATGTTTTATAAGCTGTTTGGTTTTATTTGAATTGTAGTCTTTGCTAGTTCTGCTTGCTGGTGACAGAATGAAGTTCATTTCAGTAGTCGAGCCTGGGTGAAAAATAATGAATTAACTTTTTTAAGTCGGCAGGAGAAAGCAATGAGTTGTATT
This sequence comes from Labrus bergylta, assembly GCF_963930695.1. Lineage (NCBI taxonomy): Eukaryota > Metazoa > Chordata > Actinopteri > Labriformes > Labridae > Labrus > Labrus bergylta. Next base: position 32,484,829 of record NC_089198.1, on the reverse strand, counting down.
ACTCTGTTCATCTGGCTTTCAAAAGAAAGCTGTGAAAGGACCTCATGGGTTGCTCTTTGCAAACATTATTAAATAGAGCACTCAGACTGAATGAGAGATTATTAATGACGCTAGTACAGGATCCAGATGGGGTAATAACAAAGACTTCAGATTGTCTAGTGTAGCTGAGTTTAAAGCGGGCATAGACTTGTGTGTCTTCAATGTAACATGTTTTCACCTAGGGTTAGCATGTAAACAGTAAATGAGAGGGGGCCTAAAGTACACCCCTGTAAGACCCCAAAAGGAGCACAGAAGGAAAGGGCATCTCTACACATTATAGAAGACCTGTTTAACATACAGAGTTTAGTGTTCCTCAAACAGCTGATCAACACATTGTGGTCCACTGTAATAGAAATGGAGTACAGCACAGAATCAGATGCAAACAGTAAATCATTGGAAACCTTGACCAGGGTTGTCTTAGTGCTGGAGCAGTACCCAGACTGAGATTTATTCATAAAATAAATCAGTTGAGTTCTTTTTTGTTTCTAATAACTTAGATGAAACGGGAGCTTGGAGTTTACAGAAAGCATCGGGATCAAGAGAGGGTTTCTTTAAAAATGTGTAAAGTGTTGGATTTTTAAAACCCCAGACGACAGAGAGCAGTTATTAATAGTTACGCTTTTTTAAAAACGAGTAGGATTGCAGACTGAAAGGCAGATGAATGTTTTATAAACAGTGCGTTCTTCGAGCTGCCAGAGAGATTTAGTGATGAGGGAGAGCACGAGTCAAAAGGCTACCTTAACAGTGTTCACATTTGGACAAATCTCTTTCATTTAGTGAGTGAGGTGGATGAGAAGTGGTCCACATTTCTCTGTTGAGGACACAACATCGGGCTAGACCAATCACAGATTTTACTGATTTAAACAGGATTCTGGGTTTATGACCATGATCAGTAAGAAGCTGTGAAAAATAAGTGTTTGTTCCTTTTTTTTGATTTTGTACTTCATATAAAGAGTTCATGAGCAGCTGTTTTTACTTTTCCCTCTTACGCTCTGTAAATCTTTATTTCCTGATTCAGTCACAGCAGAGAGAAAGCGTTTTGTATCTGACTCGGTTATCGAACCTAAAAGATAAGTGTGATACTGAAGAGTCCAAGGTGGAGCTGTTTTTACTCTTAACATGACATCTGTTGAAAGTCGTAAAAGCTTGACAAAAGCTTGGCATCAGTGCATCAGTGGTAGGGTGTTTGGGTCAGGAGAGAGGAGTGAAGCTTTGTGGTCAAAGATGCTATTTTCACATAATCCACACAGAAACCATGTGAGATCACAAGATCGGGTGTGTTCCCTTTGTCATGACTACGGAGCTTCAAATGTTGGGTCATGTAAAAAAAAAAAAAAAGTAAGAAGAAGTAAGAAGTAAGCACCGAGACTGACTGATAAAAGACCTAAAAAAATCCTGAGTAAAATGAGAAGTCATCTTAAAAATAAGACTTTTAAAACGAGGTAAATACAGAAACTGTTTTTCTATGGGGTGGGGGGGCTGAGCTGATTATTCAACAGCAGGGGCTGAAGTGATGGTTTTTACTGTGATCAGGTTATTTTGCCCGTTCCTTGGTGAGTCTTGGTGTTTGAAGGAGAAATAATACCAGCATCAGGTGGACCCCGTTGTCAGGGGGCGGGGCTAGAGAAAAGAAGGTGGGCAGGGTCTTGCAAAGGAAAAATACCACTCAAGGTTAAAAGCAATAATAATGCTATGATGACAATGCTCCGTTTGCCTGGCTGTTGTTCTCAGGTCAGTCCTGTAGGGGTCGCTGTGGCGAGGCGTTCAGGCGCGGTCAGCTGTGTGAGTGTGACCCAGAGTGCGTCCACTACAACACCTGTTGTCATGACTACCAGGGATACTGTGGTAAGCAGATACAGTATAAAATACACTATAGTTTACTATTTCAGACACCACACTGACAGACATGCAACAAACTGACAGATTATTGGCCTGTGAGTTCTCCTCATATTCCTCATGACAACAATGATAAATGTTCTTGAGCTTTATATAGTGCTGTTCTAGTGATCTGAGAGCACATTTTACACGTCATGTCACAGTCACACAATAATGGCAGAGGTATTCATCCATCAGTATTAAAGTCTTTCTATGTGATTTTTCACACTTAAATGTAATAGAAATCAAGTATATCCTCTGAAAATAACTCTGAGTCATGACTGTCTACAATGGGTGTAACACCCGAGTCCCACTGTCTGTGATGTTTTCAGAGTTTTCAGAGTCCTATCTTCACTTTGTTTACATTGCCCAGACGGCCGGTTGACTCCTCCCCTCACGTATAAAAGTAGTTTAATTGAGGGACTAGAGAAAAGAAGAATAACATACTGTACTCACTGCTTATCTGTGTTTCTAGATCACGCTCATTTCAGGTAAATTTACATGCAGTGTGAAGATACGAGCATAATAAAGATCACTAGCATTAGCATGCTAACACAACAATGCAGCGCGAGTTGTTTTGGTTTCATGCTGGTGCTCAAGGGCGACATCTGCTGGATCAAAAAATCACATATAAAGCCATTAAGTGGATAAATAATAAATACATCTTCTAGCACTTCAGGAAGAGAATGTCTTAAATAGAAAAGTTATCCTGATTTAAAAAGTTGACAGTTTTCAGACACTAAGTAAAATTCCTGTTCTGCTCTCCACAGATACAAATGTGGCATATTCACACCCGAGGACCGTCCAGGCTCTGAGGTCTGCAGTTTCAGGTAAAAGTCCCCTTTCCTTCACTACCGGTGGAGCTTTTACTTCACTGTGTTGGAACATTTCTGTCCAAACCAAAATGTAGCCTTTTCCCCCCCATCCCTTTTATTTTAAACAAGTCGCTTTTATCTGCTCTTGACACTTGTAATGAATTGAGGCTATACACATAATGATTGATTGATTGATGTGTAATCAAACCTTCCGATTGGAAGGATGTATGCTAATTTACCAAGTTTTGAGAGGAACACTGAAAATAGATTAATTTGTCTCATTTGCTTTTTAAGTAATAAATAACGATTACAAATCATTTTTGAATAAACTCAATCAGAACATTTTTAAACAATGTCACAAAGTCCTTCAGATATAATCAAAAAGTAAAATAAATTAAGTTAAAATACATCTCTCTCTGTTCATTTTCACATACTTGTATTTATTTCTTGTTCTTGTTTTTTTTTCCACCTTCTCAGAGAAACGCAAATCAAAGAGAGGCAAGAAAAGCTCCAACAGTGAGAGTGAGGAATGGTACACAGGTTAGTTGAATTATATCCAAATATCAACTTCAAGGCTTTAAAGTGGGCAACATTGTATTTTAACATGATAATGTTCATAACTTTTGGTCTGTGTCGGATACGGGCTCCTCTTTTCTTTGTGTTGATCACAGAGGTGTTTTCTGATTAATATAAATACACCTTTCTTTAGACAGTTTATACTGTCCTTGCAATGAGTTGCTTATCTTCAGAGCTAGACAGTTAGCTAACAAGTGTAAGTCCTCCAAAAAATGACAAGGCGTAACTTTTCTCGTTATTTATTGAAGAACACAGTATTTCCGTTCTTATTTACTTTCTTTCTTTCTTGTAAAACTGTAATAAAGCACAAATTGCAAAAGTACATTAGAAACTAATAAACAGAAAATAGGGCACAAGAAACAATTACATAACCGAACATGCTTAGTCATGCTGCTAGCTTACTGCTCTGCTAACTATCAATTTATTAAAATCCAATCGCCTAAAAAGAAACAACTTAAAAACGTACATTCTGCCTCTGTACACCAAAGAACACAAAATAATAAATACTTATGGACAATTAGTGCCCATGGCAACAAAGTGGAAAATCATTCTGCAGGAGGTGAAGAACCTGCTGTCTGCACTCTGCACAGCACTTAAAGGTCTCACATGCTCATACTACTCAGTTCACTTTAACAACCAGGAGGGGGCAGTGTAAAAACAAAACTTAACTCAAACAATATGAAATGTCCTTCACAGAGGGCACAACACAGTTTATCATTTTACTCAGTGTGGATTATTACAAAAAGCTGTATAGTGTGTTTACATTAAATGTTTTTGACATTTAAATGAACTGTGTAGAAAAAGACCATCTTCATGCTGATGGCCTTGTTTGTTTTTTTAAAGATCATAAAGAGGTATCACTATTAACTTCATCCTGTTTCACAACCACATAAAGACTCCTCACAGGGCATTTATAGACTTTTATAAAAAAAAAATATGTCACAGAGATACTTTAAGACCGTGTCAAATTGGGTAGGTCAGAGTTATGAAATCATAAAATACACTTTATTGTCCCACTAGGGAAATTAGTTTTGGACTCAGGAACTAAGTGTCTTTGAAGTTTTCATCATTCACACAGTGTCGCCTTCTCAGGTATTTTACTCACTGACAAATGTGTCATTTCAATATTGAATACTTAATCAAACTATTTATTTTATATTTTTAATTTGATCCAGTCTTTAACCACTGAGAACACAATACTAAAGTGAATCCTTGATGGGCTGATAAATGCTTATATTGTTGTTTTAAACATATTTCTTTGTTTAGCACGCAGTCACTGCTCACAGTACCCTGGGGCTCCATGTTCAAGGACATCAGGTGTCATTAAGCCATCCACTGCTAGCTCCTCTGGCCCGACCGCTCCCGCTAATCCATCCATTCCACTTCAACATGGTTTGTGATAATATTTTTATTTTATTTTTAAATCACTATTTTTCACTCCAAAGATGATTCAAACAACATTGTTCTCCGACAGGTGTGAGAAACATCCCTACCTTTCATGGTAGAGCTCCAGAATCACCAGCATCAGGCTCATCTCTGCCAAGCTACAACGCTCAGTCTCAGGGCAGCAACACTCCTGTCCGTCCCTCTGCTTCAGGAGCTGATGGAGGTACACTGAACGTCCATCTGTTGATACAACCTGGGGAAGTCGCTCCATCTGCACCAAGTCAAGGTAAATCAAACATTAAAAAATGACTGCTTTCATTTCAAATACAACTTTTTTTTAAATACAATAATACATAAAACATAATAATGGATTTTCTAGATATGTAGGTGCACCTAGATTTTGAAAAAGATAAATTACATGTATTATGACATCACCACTGCACAGCTCCTACATTGCACCTTTTGTACATTTTGTGTTTTTAATTTTTTATATTTTACATTTTTAAATTCTATTTTATATATTGTAATATCTTCTTATACTGTATTATTTAAGTTGTTGCTAGTTCTGCTTTATTTCCTTATTAATTGTTTAGCACCAATACACCAAGTCAAATTCCTTGTATGTGTAAAAGTACTTGGCAATAAACCCCGATTCTGATTCTGATAATGATGAAACGGAGTGTGTTTTGTTCCAAGATTACAGTGACCCTGCAGGCCCTGCAGACCCCAGACCCAGCACCCTGCAGGACGTAGCGCAGGCCTTTGTTCAGTCTTTAGTGAAGGAAGACTCTGAGGGACCAGTGACAGGTAAGACTGTAGATTTACATATCTTTACATGTACACATGTCCTTTTCTTTGTTTTAGTTATTGACAAGTGCACAGAATTCCCACATTGTAAAAAATAAATGTAAATGGCTTTCAAATTCTTGAAGTATGGGATTCATAAAGCACATATGGGTAAAAAAGTAGTAGTCAGTCAAAGTGTTGCTTTGATCAATGAACCCATTACTAATACGTGAATAAGCTTCTGGATAACTGTTTAAACACCTTCAGTGAACAATAAACTGTGTTTGTGTAAAGGAGTATTTGCTGATCAGAACCTCTGCAGTGACTCTCCCATCAATGGACTGACGGTGCTCAGCAATGGGACCATGCTGATATTTAAAGGTTAGAATTTGTGATGTTTTTTTTTTGTTCTTGTTGCACATTATTATTTCAAGTTTCTAGTGTAAGTAATGTCTAACCCAATGCCAGGAAAGAAACTATGCAGTTAATCATAAGTTTTCAACAACAGAGGGGTTTTTGCAGTTATGGGATTCTAAAGAGGGCTTCAGGAGTTCTGTTGAAGCTCTCCTTTGCGTTTGCAGGTGAGCTGTTCTGGTCAGTGAATCCTGTCAGTCGCTCAGTTGGTCGTCCAAAGAATATCCTGGATAATTTAGGCGTCCCGTCTCCCATCGATACCATCTTCACACGCTGCAACTGTAAGGGAAACACCTACATCATCAAGGTACAACTGCTGCTGTCAACACAACCACAACGTTACCTTCAGTACTAAACCTGAACCTTCTTATGGCTAACTGTTGACAAAACTAAATATTTAACTTGTTTTTTCTTATTTATTTTTTGTTGTCTCCTAGTGCCCCCCTTTTTACTGTAAAGTGTCCTTGGGTTTCTTGAAAGGCGCTATATAAATCCAAGCTATTATTAAAAAATTGAATTAGAATAGACTTTATTGTCATTGCACAAGAGTACAACGAAATGTACTGTGCCAAGCCTGAAATATAAAAAATATACATATATAGAATAACAACAAATATATACGTATACACACATGTATATATATACCTCCACAAGTACAGTAGAAAATATCCAAACACACCCATTCTATTCTAATTCTACAAAACAATTTGTTACAGGAGCACATAGAGCGTTTGTAACGTTTTAGCACATTCAGGAAAATGAGTCAAGTTATCCACCTAACATTGATTGATTCTGCACGTTTGTGTAATCTAAATATATTTTTTCCTTTCATTTTAAAATCTCAATATGTTGAATTTAAGTTCTTCCATTGTTTGTCATCCAACGAATATTTGACCATTTCTCTGTCACAAGCTGCAGAGAGAGAGATATCTTTCTATATAAGGGAAATTCCTGTTTGTTTTCACAATAAAAACTCACTTCTAAACGACCGCTACAGTATATATTGCAGTGAGTACTTTCCCTTATCATTATTCCTATCATTGCTCCAGGGAGACCAGTACTGGCTTCTGGATGAAAACATGGTGATGGAGCCGGGCTTCCCTAAACCTCTGGCCTCTGAGTTCCCAGGTCTGACAGGAAGCATCAGTGCTGCACTGGCAGCGCCTGCCACCAGGAGCAGATCTGAGACTGTGTTCTTCTTTAAGAAAGGTAATTTAAAATGACTGTTAAACAGAGAAACAGAGGTGCTACGAGGGATTCAGATACGTGATTCCAAATCTCAAGAGCTCAAGAGGTGACTACTGGCCAAAAGAACAGTGTAGAGATCAATCAATCAATCTGTATTTGTAGAGTACCAAATCACTAGACTAATATCACTAGACTGTTGTTTCAGTATATTTTTACAAAGTCCAACATGAGCAAGCACTTGCAACATTTGGCAAGAAACTTCTTTTTTTTGATTTTGAAATACTTACCTGTGGACATGCATTAGTGGAGAGATGTCAGAGTGGGGCTGCTACACAGGGAGCGGTTGGGGGTTCGATGCCTTGCTCAGGGGCACCTTGGGCTGATAATGACCGTTGTCATCGTGTAGCTGTTTTTGCAGCACGTTGACAGGTATAATAGTAACTCTTCAAAGTTATTTTTATTGAATTATTACACACATTAATACAAACAGATCCCACCCCCCCCTTGCTGTCATTCACGTCTAAAGACTCTCACTACCTCGCCATATTCTGTTGACGGCGAAGATGAAAGACTAGTTGTTGAGACACTTGGTGAAAAATAAATAAAATAAACATAAATATACACACTTAAGTATTAATAATAATATTCTGATGTATAGGTAAGGTGGAATAAAAATAAAATAATAAATAAAAAGCCAGAAGCAGCACGACCAGGTCAGAAGATAGAATGTGTCGAGGGTCAAGGCAAAGCAAATTCACTATTTAATCCTGTACATGTGTGGAGGGTTTGCCAAAGAATGTCAGGTTGATTTTCTCAAGTTTCAGGTTGATAAGTACATCCCTTATCCGATGAGAAAGTGAAGGTGGGGCAACTTAAGACTGAGAGTAATAGTTGTAGAAGTTGGAGTCAGGCAGGGCCATGGCAGCAGGCTGTCTGCAGAATCATCCAGATTCAGGGTTAGTAACACTAATGGGACAAGAAGATTTAGTATTTAGTGACATGATGTTTATAACATGAATGAATACGGGGGTGCACCTTGTTCAGGTCTCCCAGCAGCAGTCTGAGGCCTGAGTAAGCCCTAACTACAATCTTTATCTGAAAGAAAAGTGTGAAGCCTTTAGTAGGATTCGAAATAAAATCAGGATCTTGTTGTTTTCTTTTACAGCCTTCTCAGTTCTGATTGTGTTCTCGGTTTGTAATTCCACAAGACTGAAAATAAACTGAAAGAGTTTGAAATGGTCTCATGACCCAAATGCAGTTGGGTGGAATTGTTTAACCTTATCTCGAGTATCAGGTGGGTAAGAGGCTTTATTGAAAGGTATAGGTGGAACCTGAGTTAAATACTACACCCAAAAGTTAAAACTCAATCTCCAATCAGAGCTGCTTCTCGTGTTAGTGAGCACCCTGAATGTGAGCATCGCTAAGCTTTTTCGATTTTATTGAAATGTCAAATGAGAGCTATACCCTTTTTGTCCACTAGGTGACGTCATTCAGAGGTTTACCTTCCCATCAGGCAGCACTCCCTCCTGCGGCAACAGACAGAGTCGTTTCTCTCTCCAGGCTGGTGAGTAACCCGTCTCAGCAGCTTGCTCAACAAATGACAAATCACTATCAAGCATTTCAGTTTTCAATTCATATCCAATTTAAAGTAAAATGTTTGTAACAAATGTTGATATTACATTAAACATTAGAGAGTAATAACAGTTCAAATAGCTATAGAATTTGTTTCCAACTAACTAAATGTGGGAGATTTTAAATGCTGTTATTTATTTCTCTCATCCAGAAGTTCTTCTTAGTAAAGAGATCAAAATCAAATCCTCTCTGAAGGGATTCCCCATCCCGGTCACTTCTGCTCTGTCTATACCCAGTCCTCGGAGAAGTGATCCATACCAGCACTACGTCTTCTCTGGATGTAAGAACCATTCCTTCATTGTCATCAAAAATCAATGATGAACTCAATGTTCACTGAGAGAAAAGGATTAACATTTCTCCATTTTAAAGTCTTTATATGCGACTTTTTGAAACCAAAACAACTCGCGCTGCATTGTTGTGTTAGCATGCTAATGCTAGTGATCTTTATTATGCTGGTATCTTCACACTGCATGTAAATTTACCTGAAATGAGCGTGATCTAGAAACACAGTTAAGCAGTGAGTACAGTATGTTATTCTTCTTTTCTCTAGTCCCTCAATTAAACAACTTTTATACACGAGGGGAGGAGTCAGCCGGCCGTCCTAACGATGTAAACAAAGTGAAGATAGGACTCTGAAAACTCTGAAAACATCACAGACAGTGGGACTCGGGTGTTACACCCATTGTAGACAGTCATGACTCAGAGTTATTTTCAGAGGATATACTTGATTTATATTACATTTAAGTGTGAAAAATCACATATAAAGCCTTTAACTGTTTTATGTTTCTTCTCCACGTTCTTTGAAAGTGAAGCTGAATTGTGTTCCTTGTCTCTCTCTACAGCTCTTTTCTTCAACATCAAGATTTCTGGTAACCTGCCAGCTCTGGCTAAACCTGACCCAGACTCAGCCTTTGCACCTCTACCCCTTTCCAGCCCTGCTCTTGCGGCACCCAACACGGCTGCTCAGAATAGAAATCCTCCCCAACCGACCAACTCCATCAAAGTTTGGCTGCAGTGCCCATAGGAACACCCTGAAGAGGAGAAAAGAACAACTCCTGATACTTTCTGCATTTAAACTCAAATATCACAAATGTAAACTGCTTCACCCTTCATCCTGCAATAACATTGAAAATCTTTCAGCTGTAAAGAGTTTTTCTTATAAATAAAAACCTCTTTCATGAATAACTATTTTCTATTGTTGGCAGTGTTATTATTCAATCTTTAAGCTAACAAATATGTTTTTGTAATTCATTTATTTTCCACAAACATTTTTTAAAGAAAAAGTAGCCAAAAATCTAAACAATTTTCCCAGAGCCCAAGGTGATATATTTGTCCAACAAACATTCTAAAAACTACAAATAATGTAGAAGTTCTTCATTATTAATTAAAGAAAAGCAGCTATATGTTCCATTTAAGGTGCTTAAAACATAGAATTTGTTAAAATACCATATTCCAAGGTGTCTGCTTAGGTCATTTCCTGATCAATAAACTGACCAATCACAACTTAACACAGTGTCCCACGGCTATGTTACTTTTTCTTATGAAAAAAATAAAATAAAGTAGGAACCAAGTCCTAACAGCCTTTAAAACCCCAGTGGTAACCATTTTAACTGGGAGGAGTGAAACAAATCTGTTATTTGAGGTATTTTCTTATATGATAGAATTTAATAAAAATGTTGTGTTTTATGTTTATTAGGAGCCTTATCAAACAGATTTATTAAATAGTTTCCAGTGAATGTTTGGCTTCAGTTAATGGAAAAGGTGATACTGTAGTAGCCACACTAAAAAAAGGAACACCATGGCCCTTTCCGAATATCCACAGTTCAGTATGCAGTGCGTACTATTCAGTATGGAGTTTCAGTATACTGAACTTTCGTGGTCATTCAGTATGCATTTTTTGTGTCCACCTCAGTATACTGAACATTTCAGTATGGATACTAACTTCCTGGTTTCATGCAGTATGGATCGGATGTGTGCTTTCAGGAAATGAATTGTATTTTACCCACAATGCTGTGCGAAATTAAACGTAAATCGTCACGTCACGTCCGCCTCCAAATCAAAACAAACGAGCGTGGATTAATTGAATCAATTTTTAATCTAGAGTTAAAGTCCCGACTGAAATCACTACTTTTAATTAACAACAGAAAATAAAACAAATGTCTGCATTATTATAAAACCTTTCTCCCTCTATTTAAATAATGATGTCACTATTTAAATGTGTCTTTATTGGTTTATTTTATATTCTGTATATTACTGTCTTTCATCTGTACTTTCCTTTATGTACTGTATGTTATTTAGTTATTTAATCTGTCTTTTACTTGATTTACATTATGATATTGGCTTTTTTGTTTACCTGAGTGTATATGAGCATTACTCTTCTTGAATAAAGCTAAACAAAACAAAACAAAAAAAACGGGTGGATGCGGCCGGTTCAGGAAACGTAAATGACGTCACTTCCTTACTGAATGAATCAGACTAAGTAGGGACAAATATCTGCCTACTGTGTGTGCATACTGAATAGTAGGTACTAACAGTATACAGCATGGATAGTACGTACTGCATACTGCCTACTGCATACTGAAAGATTGAGTATGTACTTGGCAATTCAGATGCAGCCCGGGTTGTACACGTAGCATAGTGTGTCGAGTGTTTCCTAAATGACTGCTGCCACTTTTAGGCACTTTATTCACCCAAACATGGACATGCTGGTATTGATAACAGGGAGGGGATGTGTTGATACTCATCATATCAATCAATCTACTTAGAAAAACAAAACAAAATATCCCTATTACAGATTGTGTAACTTTATTAATAAAACAAGTGTACGACCAGTTCAAAGACACAGGAAGTGAACAAACTGTCAATAGTAAAACCAGGACAGATCTAATACACAGAAAAAGAAAACATGATTATAACATGAGATATGTGAGCATTGCAAACACAAAGGGTTTATAACCCCTCACATAGCAGGATTATTGTCTTCAACTAATCAGAAACTGTTATTTTGAAAGTCTCAACACTACGTATAAAAATTAAGGAAATAAGCAACACATTTTATAATCTTATGAAATGAGAAGCCTAAGCTGTGACTGGGGATCATCATTAGTTCATGCCCCCTCTGCCCATGGCCCCTCCCCTTCCTCCATGATACATCGTTCCTGAAAGAGAAAAACGTGTTTATGGTGAATAACTGAGATTATTAAATCTCTCTGTTCATGTTATGAATCACCCCTTGTGTTTGCTGCTCTCTGTCTGTTTCACTTAAATACTCTAATCATTACCTTTTGAATGATTAGGATTTATGAATCAGATGAAGGTCTGTAGACCTGCATCGTCTTTACTGGCACACTGAGTCGACTGGTTCAGATACTTACCTCTGCGGCTGAACCTTCCTCCTCTGCTCCCTCTGATCAGAGGTAGAGTGGTAGGCAGGCGCCGCTGAGGAACAATGATGGTGTCTATGGATACATTGAGAGATAAGACAGGGTATTACTAACAATAACAGGAATAATATGAGAATAATTTAAAAACCACAACAGGCTGCAACCCTGAGCCGAGGAATTTAAAAGGATTGTTTTTGCACATCAGAAAGGTTTTGAAGCTTCTTTCAACGTCTTAAAATGGATTGTAAATAGAGCCTAGAGGGGTTCTTTATTTTTCACCCTCTGTTCAAATAGCAGTTTCAATATTTATCCAGTACATGCACCAACTATGTGACATATAGAAGTGAGGAGGGTTGTCATTAATCCGGGAAACAGCATGATAGAATAACTGAAGTAGAATATGAATGCTTGAAGTCATACTCAATTGAAGGGCTGACTGTTGGTTGATAAAACTTGTCACTACACTAAAAATCATTTTACTGAATTTTTTTAAATGTTCACAATGTAAGATTACAGTGACTTGTTTTTAAAAGAGGAAGGAAATATAGAATTCACAATCTAGAAACGCAGCTTCTTGGGAGGAGACAGAAGAGAAGAAGGTTGTTCTGGATTATCTGACCAACTGTTAATTTCTTATATGAATGCAGTGATTTATGATTTAATTTACCCTAAACATTCAAGTTTTAATCTGATTTTGTGAACTGTGTAAAAACAGGGTCTAACATGTTTTTGAGAGGCTTTCAGGTGCAGCTAGTTAGCGCTGGTCGATACGACCTCAAATCAATACCACCATTAATTGAACATTTTACCTCGATTACGATTAATGAACGATTATTTGTTTTTGTTTTTTACCCTCATAGTTCACTGACGAGGTCTCTACTGTAAATATGCTCATCTATTGAAGCTGGGATATGTTTTCTAAGGACAGAGTGTATATCTGATGAACTATTTTGTGGTTATTTATTTAATATTTCAAACTGAAATCAAAGCATCGCTTGAAATGAAAATGTTAGGTGTAGTTCATGATGAAAATCCAGCAAAGAGAGTTTAAATTCTACTTTTTAAAGGCAATACATTAAAACACATTACCAGGTTCTTGACTAGTAGACGGTAATGATGCATCATCACTTTGCTGTCCTGTTGACTCCATGTCTGTTTGGCTCTCCAGAGATGATTCAATACCAGGACTGAACAAGAACAAGCAGTTACATTAGGCTCCATCCTCACATAAGTTACATTTCTGGAACAATGATTTTGTTGTTATCTTCTAAGAACACACACGAACATATGAGGAACGGGTGTGTCAGTACACCACAGGGGTTTTCCCTTTGTGCAGCTTTAGCTCTGTTGGTGTCAGAGAGGGTTTACATTTTGTTCACCTTTCTGTTTCATGCTCCATGAAGACCTCATCTCCATCATCTCCACCAGAAGCCATCCCGGCAGTGGCAGTTACCATGGGAACCGACTGGGATGCCATGTTGTCAGCGCTGTCTGAGGGCACAGATTCTGAGAAGACCGTCACTGACAGAGACAGAGGGGACATGTTGAAGCATTTTCAATAAAAAAAAACAGATACACATTGAATTTATTAATTACAGACTGAGTGTCTTACCTGGTGCAGCCACTTGTAAAGGTGTTGTGGGGACACTCCTTCCTCCTCCATCTTCATCATGAGCAGCCAGGAACAGAGGAGACTCGTACATTCCCAGACCTACACACACACACACACACACACACTCTTTAGTGTAACAAGTGAACGATAATGGAACAATCTGCGCCTGGCTCAGCTGCATGTGCTCATGGATGTTCATACCTCCTTGGGAGGCCAACTGTCCCAGGTCAGAGTGGGAGCCTGATGTCTGACTCAGCAGGTCTTCTGGAGGTCCAAACCTGAACCTGGTCGACAAACCTGCGACCTGAGGAGAACTGAAGAGATGGAAGTGGAAACGTGAGAGGGTTTAAACGGCTCAATATGTTTCCTTTTTTTTTTCTTTAAGTGGAGAACTACTACTACTTTATCTTTAAACATGGTAACAAGAGACATCTTCAGTGTGAGCTCTGCTTCTTCTGCAGGACTGATATTTTCTATCACATCAGCAGCTGACTTGAATGACTACTTAGATCTTACTGTATAGCCTCTGCAAAGCCATCAGTGCGGTGTGGTACGACCAGAGTGGGAGTGCTGGGAACCATTCTGTCGTCATCATCAAAGAAATGTTGCTAGAACACAAACACAGTCATCGTCACAACAGGTGCAGAATTACGTTATAAGCACCCATTTCAACTTGGACACCAAAACCAACACACACACATCCTGTCTCTTACCATACTGCCTATTCCAGGTGTTAGCTGGCGTCCCACTGATGGTCTGCGCAGCTGAGATGACTGTCTCTGCTTACAAACACATTTCACTACAGTCAGAAAGTGCTCTCTAATAAACACAATTTTAATATTCATAAAACCAAAGTCCTTCAAACATCTTGGATAATGGGTAGCAATCAATCAAACTTTATCTGTATAGCACTTTTCATACAACAAATGTATCACAAAGTGCTTTACATCAGCATTTCATTAAACAGCAACAACATGACTCCCCCCCCCCCCCACCCCTAGCCCACAATCTAAAAACTATCATTTATTCTAAATGAGGAAACACAGGAGGTTCAAAATGTAATAAAATGAGATTCAGTTAAAAGCTCGACTAAAAAGGTCTTAAGCGATAACCCATTCATCAGGAGCATGCTGTGTGTGTGTGTTGTGTGAGTACCTGTGTGTGTGGGGGTCCCAGCTCTGGAGCGGCTGGTTGAATATGGAGCCGTGGGGGGACGGAGTGTGGGGACCTGCGTTGGTGGTGCAGGCAGGGTGTGAGAGAGGAGGGGGTTGGGGGGAGGTGTAAAGTTTCTCTTTGAGGGTCGGGCTCTGATGCTGTACTGTTGCTGCCTTCACCTGGAACAGGAAAGTAAAAGTCACATGAGGCGTTTTTTTTAACATAAGGAGCGGTGAAAACAAACGTAGACTACAGGGGGGCTTACTGCTGTGTGACGGCTCAGAGGGGCGCTGGGAGCCTGAAGACGCTCCACATGTATTGGTCTCAGCCTCTGGGGCTTCCGATGGTTCCTCCTCTTCTGCATTCCCGCTCTCCTCCTTAGCGTCCTCCTGTCGCGCCATTCCGCTGTCACAAGCATCGTCGTCATCTTCATCATCGTCATATTCTTCCACATACTGATCCAAAGACAGAAATCTGGTTAATTTACTCAAAAAGGCAAAAGATCAAATCTTAAAGCATTTAGAGCAGGGGTGCCCAACCTTTTTTGAACCAAGATCTACTTTTAAAGTTACCAGTCTGCCGAGATCTACCAGTCCACATAGTGAGCCATAGCCGTTACCAACAGCCTACAAACGCATTTAATACTCACACAACAAACAGAAAATAATAAATGAGAGTTCTGTAAAAAATAATGCAATATCGACATACTTTTTTTTAAACTCTTATTTTAGGGTAGGCTACATTTTAATATTACGTTTGTATTTATATCACATATGTTTTCCCCTTAATTTAGTTTACAACAAACAACTTTAATCTGTGTGGAGATGTTCACAGACTACAGCAGGCTGCTGTGAGATGATGTTGCTTTTGTTAAATTAGCTGCAGACACGGTGAGAGTGAACGGAGTAAAGTCCAACCGACTGTTTGACCGGGTCACGTGTGTTCCTGCCTCGGTCCGTAAAGATCACGGATCAACTGTGTGCTGTAGCACTAAAAGTAAAGTAAAAAGGTTCGCGTGGTGGCTGGCGCTCCAGTGCAAGTGTGTGTGTGTGTGTGTGTGTGTGTGTGTGTGTGTGCGTGCGTGCGTGCGTGTTTGCGTTGTATGTTGGTCTGCCTTGTGCCCCGCGATGCTCACAGTCATGACAGCAGAGAGGAGCAGAGAAAAGTAGCTGCAGCTTCATAAAATGCGCTTAATACTCGTAGCATAGTTTCTATATATGACTTTTTGGTAAAACATTTACCCCCCCGGTTTTACCTGCACGTCCTTGCACATGCCTGCACACTCTCTTGCGCGCGCGCTCTCTCTCTCTCTCTCTCTCTCTATCTATCTCCGCCGCTCGCTCTCTCATGCACACAGCAAATTCATGAATAAATGAAAAATGAAATACAAACAGGTCGGAAGTATACTTGGGCTCCCAACACAGGTATCGTGTGTGGGAAACAGTGCAATGAGATGAAATTGAAATAACTTTTCTATTTTACAATTGTATTTTATATTGACAAAACATCTCGCGATCAACTGAGAATGAGTCAGCGATCTACCTGTCGATCGCGATCGACTGTTTGGGCACCCCTGATTTAGAGACATTTCAAAACAAAACAGCACCTCATCTACTTCTTCCTCGTCGTCGTCCTCCTCCTCCTCATCTTCCTCTTCCCCGTCGTCCTCCTCCTGCTTCTCCTCCCCTTCTCTGCTCTCATGGCTTTCACTGTCTGTGTCAATCACCATGACAGACACGACCTGAGAGGACATCTGATGAGAGGCGTCCATTTGGGACACAACTTCTTCCTCGGTGTCTTCATCGACTCCAGGAAATCCCTGTTCAGGAAGCGCCTGCATCGCAAAAATATACCCATTATCAAATGTTTTACCCAACAGAAGGTGCTTTTATTACTTAGCAATACAATCACATTTCACAAAAAATATCTTGTGTTTTCCTGGCAATGGAAACTACTCAAAAAACAGATTTTAGTCTGTGTAGATGAAGATAGATCTTTTCATCAGAGGCTACACACCAATTTATTCTAGAGCAGCCTTTCCCAAACTAAAGACTGCTGCGGCACACTTTGAAAAACAAAATAACTCCAGGGCCCATTATAAAAAAATGCTATGACTACAGCTATAACTTTCAGTAGGGGTAAATTATTGAACATTACAACATGATCGTAGATAGACACCAAAGTTTACTCAACATTATGTCCATGAATAGTCATGACACACCTTACTAATCACTTAAAGGGTTGACTCATGGAAAATCATCATTATTGTGATATTTCTTTTATTTTAAATTGGTGGAGGGCTTTTCGCGGCCCACCTGCAGTACCCACACGGCCCATTAGGGGGTCGCGGCCCACACTTTGGCAAGCACTGTTCTCGAGGAAACATATTTTGCTTGCCTTAACATATTTTTCAAGTTATTACAAGATTCCTTCAAAAACAGTGATGAAATACAGAGTGAATAGTCCTCGATCCATTTCAACTATATTTCTAATCTGAGGCCAATATGAAGCTTCAGATACAAAAAAAACAATAATTATATGTAAAGTTACAGTTACAATGTTAAATTTACCTTTGACTAAATGTGATTCTTTCAGATCTTAAACATGATCTATGGCTGTACTCCGAAGAGAGGGAACCTTGGATGGTAGAGAATTTGGGAGATCTCCAACTGATTCAAATTAACCTCTGATATTTATGTACAGAAGGATAAGGTTTGATGAGCTTCAATCCAACAAGAATGTTTTTACTGTTGTGGATTGCAATACAAAAAAGCAATCCATTAACTGACACTTAGGGCACAGTCACACTGGCCATCCGTACAGTGCCCAAGCACGCTTCAACCGTGCTTCAACGTAAAGTTCGTTTGGCCAGTGTGACCGCTCCGTGCTGTGCTCAGGCATGGTACACTTCCTTGGCTTTGGTACACTTCAAGCATGAGCACGTGGGTACACAACGCAGACAGCCTTCATTATGGAGAAATAAGTTATGCCAGAGTTTAATGGCATAACTCTCTCTCTCGCTCTCTGAGACGCTGAAACTGAACACGCTTCATAATAATGTGTTGTTGTTTTTGTTTTATAAGATATATTTTTGGGCTTTCGTGCCTTTAATGCAGAGAGATAGGACAGTGGATAGAGTCGGAAACCAGGGAGAGAGAGTGGGGAACGACATGCGGAAAGAGGCCACGGGAGGGATGCGAACCCGGGCCACACAAAAATAAACAAATAAGCAAAGACTGATATGTACAAGGCTAAATAGGATAATATACGATAATAGTGCAGTGGTTAGTGAAGTAAACATGAGGTAGTTTTTACACTATTTAGATTAAAAAGTGTGTATATGATCATTTAAATTAGTTAATAAATAAGTGTGAGCACTCTGAATCACATTACACTTCCTTATCCCTGGCACGCTTGGATGAGGTGTGCTTCAGCATGGTATAGTTCGTGCACAAGCACAAGCATGGGCATGAGACGTGGACAGCCTTCATTATGGAGAAATCCCTGAGTGTTCTGTCTGTATCTGACGAACATGACTCAAAATAAGCCTCAAAGTCAGTAAAGTAGCGTTCATGTTCTCTGTGTTCTTCTCTCATCTCAGATCACACCTACCCGTTTACACACAGATGGCGGCAGTGGCTGTGTAAAGTGAACATCAGTATTAAATATTCCAAAGCCCAAGACCACCACCGGACACCAGATCGACCCCCAGCCTTCTAGTTGAGAGACGACAGACTCTACCACTGAGCCACAGCCGCCCTAACCTTTCCCCATGTGTGGTGTCATAAACTTCTTGCAGCAGGACTCTGATTTTCAAGTCTGACCACCCCCCACCCCCCCACCCCCTTCCTCCTAAGTCACTGATTGGTAACCAACCTGATTGTCATCAGTTGAATCGTGTTGCTCTCCCTCTTCACTCAGCTCTCCTTCCATCTGAAATGAAACAAAGAGCAGTAATCATGTGAAGTTATAATGAATGGATTAAAAGACAAACACATAAAAATACATTCTTTAAAGTCTGGAATATAAAAGTGCATTTTATACTGGTGTATTGGTCGCACCAGTGTATCAGACACAGCCAACTTTTTACATCACAAATAGGTAAGTGGGTTACACCGGATTTTAGGGAAAAAATAAATAAAACAGTGACATAAAAACAAACTTATACAAAAGACAAAGTTTGCTAAGTACAGCAGCTTCTGGGAGCAACAATGTAATGTTGGCCCTCTTATTCAGGAAACATTCACCTCATTATACCATGCTTAGTTACACTTTTGAATTGTAATACATGAAATACAGGCAGAAATACAGGCAGACAACAAATCAGTCATTAAATGCAGAGTCCCTTTTACTAGACTTGTCCAACTGCACTTCTGAACATTAAAGGAGCAATATGTAAAATATCTACTGAAATAAATAATGATTACATTATAACCATAATTATACATTATACCTGTTCTTTATACTTTTACTCAAATGCTTCACATCAGATTATAACTACTCTCCCAAAACCAGTAGGACATGAATGCTGTCAGAATGTCAAGCTTGGGGAAGAAAAATCAAGGGGAGCAATTTTGAGACATTCAGTTTCCAATGATCATAAGAGAGAGTGAAAAGCTGTGAACATGAAGCTCCAACTGATTGTAAAAGTTATTTCTTCATTGATGCCTATTACTTTCCTTCCCAAGATGATGAACATGAAGGCTAAAGAAACTTGTACCTCAGTGATTGTCAGGTTGTTGTTTCTGGTTTTAAAGATGGAAATAAATACTAGTACCTCTGCACTGTCTCTCAAGTAAGGTTTTAAACCACATGCCTATAACAAAAACAATAAGCTGATGTGCTGCGACAAAAAGTCCAAAATGCCTGCACAGCTCTCAAGAGTGATTATTTTGACAGGGGGTCTCTCCCTTTGGCCTATCTCTCTCCCTCAGGGAAGCATGTAGGCATGGACTCGCTGTCCCACAGAACATCAAATCAGTCATTCATTAGAGCCTAACTTTGCATACAATAACACATCCTGGTTTTAAATGAACAGTGTTATGCTCAAAAATAAATATTGATATTATTAATATTGATCATATTGAACAGAAGTGAGAGGGTTTCAGCTAAGTCAGCACAGAGAGAGCGCAGCGCTGTGTGTGTGTGTGTCTATGTGGAGCTCCTGCAACATTAAATGTGAATGTGAATTTACAGACTGGGACACCATTACAACACCGTGGCAGAATCTATATGAATGTACACAGACACAAGTTACAACACTTTAGTGAAAAAAGGCAGTCTGAAAGGGGCTTTAGACATCTTTCCCAAAAAAAGGGAGGGTGCCTTCATGAACAGAAGTATATGTATTACAGATCTAAGTTAAAATGAATTAAATTACTGATGGTTCTAAGATTAAAAAGGCAATTAAATTAAATTATATCTATATATTGAAGAAAATTTTGGGCAAAGGTGCGGCTGGGGCTCAGTTGGTAAAATAGAATCGGCCAAAAAAATAAAAGGCCGACGGAGCCGGACACACCGCAAAAACTAGAGCGACGACCGCTCACCGATTGTCCAACTACTGTAGGACCAACGGCCAACGATCTCCTCGGTGTGTCAGGGCCTTAAAAGCACTTTGAGTAGTCAGAAGACTAGAAAAGCTTTAAATAAAGCTCAAGTCTGTTTAGCATCTTTGTTAAGGTTTACCATTGTTGGTTTCAGTCGTAGTCTTTTATTGAATGGATGCGTGTGTGAACTCTCTGGTCTTCTATTCTCCTCCTCTTCCTCCTCCTCCTCTCTCTCTCGCTTTGATCCAACTTAAAAAAATCAGAGGATAAAAAGAATACCAGGATATCAGTGAACATGATTAAACAGTTGGTGGTATGCAGGTTTTCAGTAAGGCATCAACAGTGAATCAGAACGTTGTGATCTTGGCTGCATAGGTTTGTAAAAGTAACATGTAGAAAAGTTTTACATATTTCTGTTGAGAGAAATCTGATATTTGAGGAAACATAAAAAGGTCACATATTTTTGTGTTCTTTTGATTTTGAACACTTCTCTGAACTTGCACCATAAATTTGTCCAATGGTGAAGTGTTCAATCACTTCAGAGAGAAGATCTTCAAACATTCAAATAGCATGAGACACATTTTAGGATTGAACGACCAAAAAACAATCATGTGAAAGTTAACAATGTTAATAAGGACAATGATCTGTTAAAACACACTGCGCTGGACTGTGATAACCCTACAGTAATGCACAGTGAATTATTAATGATTGACATTCTTCATTGAACAATTTCATACATTTTAAATATTAGGGGGGATATAGAACAATTTCTACGGCCAACTTGTGGGCGCTGCCATCACTTCACCTCAAACCCTGCTATGTGCCCCCGCTGATGAAGCAACGGGAGCAATTAGAGGTCTTGCCCAAGGACACATCGGACATGTTAGCTGAGGATCAAACCCCCAACCTTCCGGTTGAGAGACGACTGACTGTACCACTGAGCCACAGCGGGTGGGTTTAGGACAACGTTCTGCTCACCTGTTCCAATCTGAGACGAGGAAGTCGATGGTAGCTCAGCCTCCATACTGGTTCCTGCATCCTGGTTGGCTGCCTGCTGCTGGGTGGGCTGTACAAAAGCTGTGGCCTGGGTGCTGGTTGGCTGAGTTAGTGATACAGGTGTGTTCACTGAAATGGAGCCAGTAGAGTGTACAGAGGGTCCTGAACTTATCTGCGCTGTAGAGAGACACAAACCAAGACTTGACAATCAGCATTTAAACACTAACTGTCCATCAGCTGCATGCTGTGCAATTTACACCTGGACCTTCACTGTTGTCCTAATGCAACCAAACCCCACGGTTACCTCATTATGAGGTCACAGCTATCACCTGATCGTATTCATAATGACACTGTAACCTTGACAAGTTAAATAACATGATGTAACACGTGGCTAAACACATGAGGCCTACAAATACACTGACCACAGATACATAAAAATACATATAAAACCAATAAACCATACATACAGCGCACCCGGACAGTTTCCACATTTTGTTATGTTACAGCGTTATTCCAAAATGTATTGAGCAAATGCTGCGAATACGTATGTATATGTTATATATTCGTTCTTTATTCTTTTATTTTTTCACTTTGTCATTATGGGGTATTTTGTGAAGAATATGCAATCATGGGACATTTACCCCAAGAGACTAAGGAGAGCCAGTATGTACTATAGATTTGTGTCTCTGCAAGCTAAAAGAGCAATTGCTATAGGATGGAAAATGTGAGCAAACCAAGCATGAACAAATGCTTGAAAAACTAAAATACATTAAAAAAGGAAAGTTCTGAAAGCCTAACGGAGCTTCTTAAATTACATTTTGGTGATATCACAAAAATATGACTGTGTTGGGACTTCTGTAAAAATAGAAATCCACTTATTTGTCAAATCAATTATGAATTTTTTTTTTTACCAACAGTGTTTAGGCAAGAAGAGAAGGCCAACAGCAATATATTGACATTCAATGAAATAATAATCTATCTACTTGTTCTAATTCTTAGTTTGATGTCTCTCTCTCTTGCTCTCACCTTCCTGGCTGTCGGTCTGGGTCGTTGGCATGACAGTGGCGGTAGGTGTTGGGACAGGGACTGTTGCCGGGGTAACCATGGGCCGGATACTTGCACGAGGTGTAGCCTTACTACCCGGGGAGGGACTTGGCTTGTTGCTAGGAGATGGAGTGCTCGGGGTGGGGCGGATATTGGCTGTTGGAGGGTCAGACGAGCTGGAGCTGCCAAAGAAAGCATGAAGACATTTTAAAGTTACTTACGTTAATATACTTTAATGTTTTTGTGATCTGATTGGTTATGACTGACAGAGTTTCCAGGGGTTGACTTTATGCGTCTGTTTTCATCCATTACCTTCCCCTGTCTTGGGCAGGACTCTTCAACGATATGGGTCTCTGGTCTGAAGATCTGGGCTGGTCCCCAACCTAAAAGAAGATACTGGTTTGTTATATTGCAATGAGAAGACAAAACACTGCTACTCAGAGAGTAAGTCATGCAGCACAGTAAGATATTTGTTTTTAAGCCCCGTTTCCACCAGTCAGTACCGTTCAGTACGGTTCAGTTAGGTACCCATTTATTGATGTTTCCACCGTCAGAAGTTGGGAATGGTACCAAAATAAGGGACCCGTCCTACGTTTTTGGTACCCTTCACAGAATCAGAATCAGATTTATTGTCCAGGTATGCTTACACACACAAGGAATTTAACTTGGGTGAACTGTGCTCTCTTATGAACAGGTACAACATTAAACATCAACAATAAACATAAGAAAAGACTAATATTTACATGACTAAATAAGAAACAGTGCAGTGGTGAATAGTGCAAAAGATGCTGAAGTAACATGATAAGTAAAATGCAGTGATAAGTAAAATGTGACAAATGGGTCAATTAAGATGTCAATTACAGTATTTACGTAAATAAGTGTGTGTATATTGATCATTTAAATTAAATAATATATATATACATGTATATTCACAGTGATGGTTCTGTTAGGGTTCCAAAGGTACCAATCAGACCCTAAAAGGTCATTTTGTTTACCTGTTCTTCTTCTTTGTTGAACTTAATTAACAGCTGGCTACTCTGTGAGACATCATAGCAGCCCAACACAATTACATAGCTGACGCAGCTTACACACCGCTTAACAAGTAAGAGTACGGTTGGCTGTGGAAACGCAAGCAAGTTCAGCGTTTACCGTACCAAAATGACCCAAACCGGACTGCTCGGTGGAAAACGGGGCGTTAAGAGACTTTTGTTACATTATTTAGAAAAAAGTTAAATGTAGTTATAGTTAAACAATAAAGTTAAAAAAAATTAAAGAATAATGTCAAACCTTTCTTAAAAGGTCATAACATTTCAAGAGGGTGGAAATGTTTTTTGGAAAAACAAACAATAAAATAAAATAAACAAAGCAATCAAAAACAGATGTAATGTATGACACATGCATGTTCTTGTAGAGGACCGGTGTTAAGATTTGATATCTACAGAGAAAGGATTAAAACACAATAGTCAGATTCTGGTTGTGCTTTCTATTCTTTATCATGTCCGCAGGTAAGATGAGCGTGTACCTTGGCTCCGCTGGTGTCCTGTAGCTCCTCTTTGGGCTCAGAGTGAACTTGTGTCTCTCTCAGTTCCCTTAACTCTCTGTCCATCCGTTGAAATCGTCCTTCATACTGAGACTTGAGAGCATTCATTCTAACCTCCATTTCCTCCTTACTTTGTTTCAGTTCTTCCATCTCCTTACTCTGCTGCTCATTGGAACCTAGAAGATATGGATGTCTTAGTTGCTTTGTTTGCTGTGTTTTGGTAGCATGTCTGTGTATTATAGTGAATCTTACTTATAAGCTGATTGAGTTTTGCCTTGGCACCCATCATGGCCTTCTTAGTCTTCTCCTTTTGTTCAGCTATCTGCTGTCCGAGCTGCTCCTCTCTGTTCTTGCCCTCGGACAGCTGTAGGGAAACGACACAGCACTATATCAGCTATAGGGAATGATATTTAAGGACTAGAGACAGAAAAAAACAAACAAACAGAAAGATGAAACCGTGCCAGTGAGAGTGAGCTTTGCATCGATTAGAGTGAGGCTTTTGAACAGTTGACCGTTAATTATTATACATTAAAAGAAGAAAATGCGATTTTTTGATCCAGCAGATGTCGCCCTTGATCACCAGCATGAAACCAAAACAACTTGTGCTGCATTGTTGTGTTAGCATGCTAATGCTAGCGATCTTTATTATGCTCGTATCTTCACACTGCATGTAAATTTACCTGAAATGAGCGTGATCTAGAAACACAGTTAAGCAGTGAGTACAGTATGTTATTCTTCTTTTCTCTAGTCCCTCAATTAAACAACTTTTATACAAGAGGGGAGGAGTCAGCCGGCCGTCCTGGCGATGTAAACAAAGTGAAGATAGGACTCTGAAAACTCTGAAAACATCACAGACAGTGGGACTCGGGTGTTACACCCATTGTAGACAGTCATGACTCACAGAGTTATTTTCAGAGGATATACTTGATTTGTATTACATTTAAGTGCGAAAAACACATAGAAAGACTTTAAACTATTTAAGAAAATACTAAAAGGATCTTTGCCTCAATCATAAAAAGTGTAAAGAGTATTTTAGTGTTTTTAGTTTTATTATTCTGAGGCTGGTTAGTCTCAAAGACAGCCTCAAAGGCTGACTTAGCTGCAACTAAACCTGAGATGAAAGATAATCCATTTATTGTTTTAAAATGAGCCTTTATGAGATTAAATATTAGATGTTTTAGTCACTGTTTGTTTACCTATTAGCTACTGAAGCTTCTAAGTATTTATTTTCACACATCTGAGATGTGTTAAGTTGCAGCAGCTTATAACACCCAACTTCCTCATACATCTGCTTCAAAATAAAAGCACATCAGAGAGATGGCAATTACGGACTTTTATTGTGAAAAACTTTCCGTAACTAAATGTGTTCATCGCTTTTTTTTTTTCATCAGTAACGGATGTGATTTAAAATGTAGCTAATTACAATACTTAACAGAAAACCTACTTAAGTAAAAGTAAAAGTACAGATTTTAAAAACGACTTAAAAAGTAGTAAGTACAGCAAAAAACTACTCAATTACAATAACGCGAGTAAATGTAATTCTTTACTTTACACCTCTGTTCAGAGGGTATACTTGTACTTGATTTCGGATATATTTATGTCTAAAATGTTGCACATTCTGCCTTTAATGTAGTATTTATACATTGAATAAGAACCTTGATAGTTCTGGCTGGAAAATGGTTGACAAACTACTCAACTAGAATTCATTGCATCCAGTTGGCCACTTGTCACTAATGTAAAAACAAAAACAGAATGTGTTGATTTTCAAAAAAATCAAAACCCCATATTAATGAAAAATACAAAGACAACATATGTTAAGAACACCTAGCGGAATGTTTCACTATCAATAAGGTGAACTGTGTAACAGGTTAGTAACATGACGGGATGAAAAGAACATCTCAGTCTTTTTAAAGTTCAGATTGGCGTCACCATCCTGTGAAAGACTGCCCAGACAATCAACACATATGGACAACAGTATGTGCACAAACATTCTGTAAGTTAATATAGAAACTATTATTTAAATTCACTGACTTGTGTAATCGTGTACAAAACTGATCTTTCCTTTCTGGATAATAAAGTTTTACATTAGCATTTGACTTTACATTTACTAGTTTAACAATTTTTTAAAGCTGCCTGCCCGGCTGGGTCTTGATCTTGAAACTGATCTGTCACTATAACAAAATGAAACATTTGATTTTGACAGCTGGACTTGGAAATACCTCTTGTCTGAGTTTTGTCAGTTCCTCCTGTAGCTCCTTGTTAGCCTCACTAGCAACGTTAGCATTGTTGGCCTGGATGGATTGGGAGCTCTGGCTCTGGTTGGCCTGTGTAGCTTGAATAGTTTGATTAGCCTGGTTAGCTTCTGTTAGCTGCTCCTGCAGACACTTAATGTCTGCGTCACGGTCACCAATGACCTTAAAAAGCAGAAATAGAAAAAACAAAAAAAGTTATTTACTGTTACCTGAGAAATTTAGGGAGAAAGAAGGCATTGTGCATGAATGAATAGAAGAATTAGGGTAAGGATAGAAGAAGAATAGAAGAGTCAGGTAGGATTGGGAACATTTATTTAGGGAGAGATATTTGTAGAGTTACACAATCTGCAGTGTTCAATCAAGTATCCATGATAATTCAAAATCAAACCATGTGAATGCCTTTCCTCAGAAAATCTCCAAATTAAATATCAGAATTTATGCAGATTAAGCTTAACCCATAGTAGCTAGTTCCTTCAATCATGCATTATGTAAATAAAGTATGTTATATAGGAAGCATTACAATGATCCTTAAGAAAACATACAACACAATACAACAGGTATGAAGATAACTTAAAAAGATATTCAGTCTGAAGCTTTTCCAAACCTTCTGCACGCTGTCCAGAGTGCCTTGAAGCTCAGACACCTAAAAGGAGAACAATGGTGCACTGATTAGCAAACAGCAGTATTACACAAGTATTACACAGAGGTTTAAATATCAGCAAGCGAAGTATCATAAGTATATAGATGCACTTAGGGTGTGCAGTATGGTCTAGATCTGGGGTTTTTTAAACTATGGATTTGTATTATTATTGTTTCAAAGTGTTTTATAGTCTCTGACTGTTAAACATGTGAGGCCCTTCTTTTAACCATTAGGTTATTTCTTTATTTTTTTATTCAATGTGCCTCGTATTCTGCCTCAGTGGCGCTGCGAGCAAAAACTCCTTTCCAGTCTTACCGGGAGGCAATCTGTTAGAAATGTGTAAACAGAAAAGTCATATTTAGAGACATTTATTTTTTTAAATAATTCTTCTTGGGGGTGTCTGTGTTTTATAGACAGATTTTAAGGGGGGTGGGGGGGTCTGCGGGCAAAAATGGCTCTTTTGATGGAGAAGGTTGCCATCCCTTGGTTTAGATATTTTTTCTTTAAAGACAGTCGAAAAACTTGTTGAAAGTGAAAGAAAGAAATGCAAATATGGGCAGAACATTAGTTAGAAAAACAAATATATGGAAGAACATACCTTTGGGAAATTTTTAAAAATAAGATACATTGTAACTGCCAATTAAGTAGTCTGTAATTTAATCTTTTACATTTTATGATTAATTTGTTTATAGATCAAATTGGAAATTGGACAGGAAGCTGCATTCAGCCCTTGCAAACTTATATGATCTCTAAATTGAATAATGTTTTAAAGTAATAATAGGATAGTACTTTATTGATCCCCAGAGGGGAAATTCGGGCATTGGAATAAGTATTGAATTAAAGTAAATAAATAGAGTAAACACCTTGTTCTCTGCTTGAGAAAGGGCCCTCTTGAGGTTGCTGACTTCTTGGTTGTGGCTCTGTTGACTGCTTTGGTGGGTCTGCTGTAGCTCCTTCTGATTAGCAAGGTTCTTCTGAAGAGCTTCTTTAGCCTGCTGGAGCTCCCTCTGGAGCTGCTGGATCTGGTTCAGGCGGGTTTGAGCTAGAGACTGAGTTGATTTTAACTGGTTCTGTACCTTTAAATGTAGAAGGTGTTTAGTCAGTGGTCGGTTGATAGTTCTGAAATGACTGTGACACTTGATCCAATGGTAATAAACATTTTAAGTTCCTAAGATGATAACAATTGATTTCAACTCAAGTAATGAACATCTTTATCAGGTGTTGTAGTTGTGGCACTACTTCTTACCTGTTGGCTGCTGGTCTTGTTTTGCTGAAGCTCCTTCTGACTCTGGGTCAGCTGGTTCTGATTCTGTTGAAGTTGAGTCTTGGTCTGGGACAACTGGGACTGAACCTTGAAGAGAAAATATGTGAAAAAAAATGTTCAACCATTTTTTGGCACAGTACAGAATAAAGAAATAGCAGTAAAACACACATACATTATTTATTTTTTATTGCATTAGCTCCATCTCTTATTGAATTTGGGTTTTTGAAGCCTCACTGAGCGTGTTATTTGTTCCATTTCATACACATCCCACAATGTCTGTATCCGTAAGTCATAGGTAGGGGGTTGGGCTTCAGCCAATTCAGCGTAATACATTTCGCTGCTGCTGTAAACAGAATTTGAAGTAAATAATTTTGGCTTCTTTCCCTCTATAAAGATGTGAAAATTGATCAATTATGTTTTTCCGCTTATTTTTAAATCTCCATTTCCAGTTTTTTTCTGGCTGAATCTATTGACATCTAAGACTTTAACATCAAGAGCTCTATAAAATAAATAACAGCAATTGTGGGCTGACTGACTTGTAATGCTCGACGAACTGACATTTTTTTTTAATTTTTCTGCCTTTTGTCTTTTTATCTGTTGTGTTTTTTGTCCACTGCTGTAAATCAAATTCCCCTTCCAGGGACGATAAAGGTCTGAAGTGAACTGGACTGAACTGGTGTCAGAGTACCTCTGTCAGCTGGTTCTGGTTCTGTGATAATTGGTTTTGAATCTCCTGGAACTTTTCTTTGGCTTGCTGGTTTTCCTTCTTGGCCTGCTCCAGCTCCTTCTGGGATTTTTGGACCTGTGTGAAAAAACAACAACAACCTTTATAAGTTGAACATCCTGTTAGAAAGATATGATTACTTCAAAACAAGAACATTGCACACACAGAGATGTATTTAATACAATCTTGGTTGAAAAATACTGTATTTGATATTTCAGATGCAAATGTTGTGCGATGACTGAAATCATTATTAAGTACATAAAAATAAAAAACAAGCATTGGCCATAAATATTATAAATATTCATTCAATAACAAAAAGCAACAAGATAGGAGTTTCTATTGTGAAAATCTATCAACATCGCTCTACAGTGTGAACTAACAGGCAATATTTCAGAAAATGAAATGCAAACCAGTAAGCGGGGGTGATGTTGATTACATAATGAACCATCTTGGGAAAGTTGTAAGCATCAAATTACAATATAACTCAGTTTAAATATGTACTATAAACCCCCCCTTATCTGATAAAGTTGTTTGTTTTTATTCTGGTGTCCGAGATATTCATAAAATGTTGTAGGCGGGGCTAATACGTCTTCCAGTTCTCCTGCTCACCTCCTCGTCTTTATTTTGAACCTCGTTTTTCAATGTATTGAGCTCCTCTCTGGCCTTGTTGAGTTCCTCCTGGGTTTTAGTCACTTCCTGAAAAAAAAAAAAAACACACAAAAAATGTAATTTTTTCCATACTTAATCCGACTGGCTCCAGAAGCCGTTAACTTAGACCAATGTATAAATCAGTCCCACCGTGTCATGCTGAACTTTGAGCTCTTCATACTGGGTCTTGTAGCGTCGTCCAATCTTCTTGACCTGGTTGATAGTCTTGATCTTCTCCAGAATATCACCGTTTTTGGTTTCCACGTCTTTCTTTAGCGAGTCGCGCTCTGACGTCAGACGGGCGACAGAGTCTCTGAAGGCTTGCAGCTGGGACTGAGCAGAGTTACTGCTCACATTGGCTCTAATGCACAGATACAAAAATCTCACTGAGTTTATTTGAATCGATCAATCTGCCTTGAAACAAAACAGCCGTCTGTAATTGCTCCTCTGATTAATTAATGGTTTAAGGTCAGGCACAAACCAAAGGATAATTATAGTCAGTCTGGATTAATTTAATGTGCTTATGTTTTTTTGTGTTTTGATCAAATCTGGGCATGTCAGTGTCATGTTATGTTTTTGCTTTAAACCTGAGCTCATGTGCGTCTGAGTAGGTGCTCTACCTTGTCAGTTCAATCTTTAGCTTGGCTGTTTCCTCAGCGAGCTGTGCGATACGTCTCTGCTGAGCTTCTCTCTCAGAGGCAAATTTCTGTCTCTCCTCATCATTGCCATCTTTTTGCTGACTGATCAGTTGCTGCACGGGGACAAGTTTAAATGAAACACACAACAAAAATACAACTGTGAAAAAGAGGATAACCTGAAATATTTGAATACTATTCAAATAGAAAGTAAGATTTTTTTCTTTAAAGTGCATCTGTAGTACAATTGAGAAAGAAAATTCATAAACCAGGTATACAAAAGGCAGGTTTGTGAGTTTATACAAACAGTGAAAGTACCTGTGCTTTGGCTTTCCAACGCTTTAGGTCGTCCTCTAGTATCTTCTTATCAGCACACAGAGAGCCATTTTTTTCTGACAGCTGAGACATAGAGTGGTGTAGAGGACCAATGTCTGACTGCAGCTTCATAACCTGACGGAGGCCGAAGAAAACAGAAGAGGAGGCATGTTGTGAGCTTAACAGAAGATTAAGAACATTGAAGGGAAATGTCCTCTTCTACTGACTTTATTCTATGTTTTGGTCCGATCTGCTCTATTTATATTTATTGGTGAAACAGCAACGCTCTTTTCAATCCCCAAAAATCATGAGAACGCACAAAATGTAAAGTACCGGTGCATCGGAGCAGTAAAACTCATTGGGTAGCCATTACCTGATGCATCAAAGAGTTTTTAAAAATCAAAACAGACGGTCAAATAAACATTTCTCTTTAGCTGTATTTAAGGAACTCTGCCTGAGGATCAGACCCTGTGTGAGGGATCATGGTGAAAATGGAACTGAAGTTCCTTAAGTGTAAACACCAGGCATAAAATAAGACCTCAAATCTTTATAAAAGTTTGAAAAACAACAGTTATTAAAGCCTATTTTTTACATTTATCTTAATAAAACCTACAAATAGATAACACAAATTGTAAGTTACATGCTTTAAAAGTAAAACTTATATGGACAGATATTAGTCCTCCTTGAAAAAACGTTATCCTGAATGAGCTTCAGCCACTTCATGAAAGCAATAAGCATGGATTGATCAAGTGACTGAACCCTCAGACATACTGTAGCGACACTTAAAACCAGTAAGAGGAACAAGAGGACAAACATTCAAATGTAAAACTTGGAGTTTACTTTAGCCTGAAATTGCTTCAGCTCTTGTTCCAGTTTATCTCTGTCCATTTTCAGCAGCCTGTTGGTTTCTTGGAGGGCACCTATCGTCTGCATCTTCTTCAGCTGTTCCTCCTGCTGCGCCAGCATCTTTGCTGTAGCCTGAGCCGAAGAAAAGACGTTTAAACAGACAGCAATTATCAAATAGAGCTTTTTTTTTGCAAATTGCTCGTGGCTACCAATCAGTAAACTGTCCAAATCCCCTGAATTTCATTGCCCATCCTTACTTATGTCACTTTTTTCCATACCTGCATTTTCTCCCTCTCAGCGTTCAGAGCTTCCTTAAGCTCCTTCACTTCTCTGTCCTGGTGTTCCACTCGCTGTTTGAGACGAAGAGCTTCTCCCTCTGTTGCCTCAAATTGAGCGATGGCGATGTCTTTCTCCCGTCGCACAAACCTATAACACATAAATATGCAGAGCCACAGCATATCCAATTACAATACGTTGGGATACAGAGTGCATATATGGAAAATGTAGTTTAAAAAAATATATAATAAATATATATATAAAATAAAAATATAATTAAAAAAATAGTTTTCATCCATTTCTACAAAACGGTGCGTTTCTGTGTGAAGGGAAAAGACAAAGACATTACCTGAGTATTTCAAGTATCTGTTCAGTGGTCTTCCCTTCCTCGTTGAATGACAGGTCAAGCTGCTGTGATTGCGGTTGTTGTTGCGTCTGACGACTCCTGGTGGACACTTCCTCCATCTGCTGGTGCAGGAGCGCATTCTGCTTTCTTAGGTCTTCACAGACACGACTCTTGTTGGCGAGATCCACCTGAAGGAGAGCCGTCCCGTTATGACCAATCAGAGAGGCAAGACATTTTCAAGAGCAGGGTTCTCCCAAATGACTGTACAAACGTACCAGGGACCTGGCTGCTGAGCACAGAGCTGTCAATCAGACTGGAGAGCCAGTGTTTGTACTGGGAGATTTTAACAGGTGTGGCATAACCCCACATCTGCCCAATATGTAGCAATATGTCACAACCACCACCAGAATATCTAGTCGAGAAAAAAATGTATTTTCTTACAAGGAGACAAGCTCAGGGTGAAGGAATTAGAGAAAGAGTTCAGAAGGATGGCTAGGCTGGCTAAGATCATCTACAGAAACAAGTAGGAGCACAAATTAACCTGTGGAAATGCAAGGGAGGCATGGCAGGGTTTAAAAATCATGATGGGCAGAGCCCCTAAACCTGCCTACTTTGCAGAGCAGCTCAACACCTTCACCCGGTCTAACAGCAGCAGCACACCAACCAACTGGATCTGCTCCACCCACAAAGCCCTCCCTGTTGATGAAAAGCTGGGCCCTTTTTCAAACCGGCCACTACCCCTACCCACTACTCCTCCGTTTGCGCGTCCTCGCGGAGGGTCCGTCTTATTAAGTCCGTCCCAAACCAACTAGCGAGGAGTGGTAGTGGGTTATAAAACCCTCCACCAGCGAGTGTGCACCGATGCCGACTTTAGGATCACGTGCAACGCCTATTGTGTCCGGTCGTCATGGAGACAGCAACATGTGAGTTCAAGTGTCAATAAACACTGCTCCAACTAAGATAGACATTTAATATCCTCATACAGACGTTAACAACTTCACATGTGTTTTGAGGATCAAATTTATGTTTATTTATTGTAAAGTGTTTTATATTTACAGGGACTGTCGCACTATTTATTCTTTATTTTTCTACATTTGATGTCTTTGTGAAATCTTAATTCAACAACAAAAAATACACTTTTTGCTGCTCTGATGTTCAACAATAATATCCTTGTCTTTGCATTAATTTAGGACACCCTGTTCTAAAAATTACAATAAATTAACTTAAATGATAAATTACAATAAACAATGTAGGAAAAAAAATTTGCTGCAAAAAAAAAAAAGCCGTTCCCGCAAGATACTGCTGAGTAACCATGGTAACACACAGTTCCTGTTTCCACCTGAGAGAGGGCAGTTTGTCCCAAAGCCTGCCACCTGTTGGATTCTGGGTGTGTCCCCAACCAGTGGAAGGAAGCCTCCATAATCCCTATCCCCAAAAAGACACATGCTAAGGACCTTAAGGACTACAGACCAGTGCCCCTGAACTATGTGTTGTGTAAATGTAACCTAATGTAAAAATCTAAGAATGACACAAGTCTATTTGTAACGTTTGTATGTTTCAGGGACCCACACTGATCTCTTCATATATTCTGAGAGTACTCACATCAGCCAGCAGTCGCTCTCACTCTACAATATTATTAATCAAAAGTCTGCACTCTGACTAATTATGAGGATATATAGGCCGTAGTCGTCCTACCTTCATCTGTCTCTCCACTGTGTTCCAGGTTGCACTTTTCTCCAGCAGTAGACCCGACGACTTGTTCAGTTGATCTTCTAACTCCCTCTTCCGCACTGCTTCTTGTTGGAAACCGTTCTTCAGCTCTTGCAAAGCTTCAACGTCAGCAGCGTGAAGCATCAGCTCCCGCTCATACTTAGCCTGTGCTTCTCCAGCTAGCTTTGTCTGGGTGGTAGACAGAGGGGGGGAATAGTTAAGGCAAATATGTTTATGCTGCTGCTTGCAGATAGGAGTATGATGCTCTGAATGATATGCATGCTTACTGGGGATAAACACAATTATAAGGGTTTTAGTGTATATGAATGAACCTGCAGCAGGCTGTCCTGTATGGCTTTTTGCTCCAGTGTGACAGCAGCAGCAGCTCTCTCCAGTGCCTCCTGCTGCTCTGCCTGGCTGGCTTTCAGAATGCGCTGCAGCTCCAACACCTGGAGAAGATGGCAGGGAAAATAAGTTCAGACACTGGGTTCTCAATACTGTGTAGGCTGAAAGGCTGGTGCAAGGGTGCACTGATGTTTAAGTGCTGAAGTAGCTGGTTAACAATCATATCACAGAGCGTGGAGAAACAGCTAGGCTGCTATCTGCATAGTTTGCACAGTTAACATTTGCAC
The DNA here is from genome assembly GCF_963930695.1 of Labrus bergylta. Classification (NCBI taxonomy): domain Eukaryota; kingdom Metazoa; phylum Chordata; class Actinopteri; order Labriformes; family Labridae; genus Labrus; species Labrus bergylta. The sequence goes on along the minus strand of NC_089198.1, from coordinate 32,450,551 downwards.
ATTGGACGGCGACAAACAGAACCCTTTTAACAAGCATCTCAAATTGAGGCTCGACTGTTGTGATAACGGAATCGAGAATGAAATGAGGTTATGTAACGGCGGGAGGCGATGATATCAGTGAGGTCCAGACCTCGGTTGTTTAAACAATTTTTGTTTGTAAAGTCATCACAGATGTTGTCTGTTTACAAAAAGCAGGTAAAAAACCTTACTCGTTGCTTTATTAAAAAGGTTAATTGCTAATTGATTCCTATTAATTTTAATTTAACTTACAGTTGCTTTAAGTTATTTAAGGTCCTAAATTATATTGTAAAAACTGATTGTATTTGTGTCCCTCCACCTCAAAACCTTCATAATGAAAGACGCAACAACTGTTTAAACAATGGACCCATTTCTGCTGCAAATGTTTCATTGTAAAAAAGTGTGCAACGGGCTTACTCGTTTTTCAACCACATCGACAGCTTGTCTGCTCTCTTCTTGCGCCTGTTGCTTCATTTTCTCAGCTTCTGAAATCCTCTCCTCCAGCTGCTGCTGCACCTCCTCATACTCCTTCAGACGGATCTCCAGAGGTAAGCGAGACTAAACAACAGGGAATGATCACTTGACACGTGTGGATGGGTGTGCATGAATTGAAAAAAAGAGTGGATTGTAGGAGAGTAAAACAGATATGAGGGGGGGACTCTGATCCTCCTTACTTAATAACTTATATTAAAACATTTGACCTGTACCTCCTTTTCTTGCTTCAGACTGTCTTCCAAAGCCAGTACCACAGCCTTGTACTGCTGTACATAAGCAGTGGCATTCTTCAGTTGCTCTGCTAGTTCACTTTTTTGTTCCTCAGCAGTACGCAGACGACCTTTCACGTCTACAAGCTCCTTTTCTGATTGGCTGGCCTGCAGGGAGGCTGTTGGCACTGGAGAGCATACTGAGAGCATGGACATATTAAATAACATATTACATGCTTATCCAACATATCATTCATCAATATATTCTACATGTTTAGACATCTCAGGATTTCAGAGGTCTGACACTTGTTGAAGTTCTTATTATTGGTCCAAATAAAAAATAAAAAAGGTCTTGGCTCCTGTACTGCCGATTACCTTTCATTGGTGCTTTGAGGCTTGACGCTTTAGAAGCTGGAGTAGCTGTGCTGCTCGAGGTGTTAACAGCATCAGAGGGTGAAGCAGAGGACAGTTGGGCTTTCAGTCCAGCAAGCTGCTGCTCAGAGGAACGCAAAAGATCCCTGGTCTTCTGCTGCAATGTGTTCTGGGTCTCCAGCTGTTTCTTAGCTTCTAACAACTTAGCCTGGTGAGGAGGTGGAAGTTAGAGTTGGATGAGGAGAATTTATAAAACGAGATCACAAGCTGTGTCAGACAATACGAAGGACTGAACGTAATTACATAACAATGTACTCAACATACATCCATGGTGCGCCCCAGGGTGTGTCTCTCTGCGACTTCCTGGTCCAGCCTGATCTTCATTGAAGCCAGTTCTGCTTCCAGCTGCTCTATCTTGCTGTTTAATCGCTGCCGTGTGTCTGTCTCAGTACGCTCCATCGTCAACTACATCAATGTGAGAGAAAAGTCCATATCATTTATTTCCTTATAAAAGACAGACACTGCAAGTAAACAGTAGACAATAACAAGATATGGATCAACAGATACTGTTGGCTACATATTATATCTAGTGTGGAAAAAGTACCATGGTCTTAAATCTTTATCTATTAAAGAGGACATATTATCCCCCTTCTCCACCTTTTCAAACATTCCCCCTGTGGTCTATATGAAACATCTGTGCTGTGCTTTGGTCAAAATATAACCTGAATCAAGCACCAGAGGAGGTTTGTGACCCTGTATAAACCAGCTCTCTCAGAACGCTCCATTTTGGTGTGTCTGTCTCTTTAAATGCAATGACCCCCTCCCCCGAGTTTTCCCTGTACACATCACTCCTCTGTAGAGAGAATAAAAATGACATGCGCAAATGTTTTGTTCTAGGCTGGGGGTGGAGTCCATGTGGATTGGAGGGTATTTTTTTTTTTTACCAGAATCCCACTGTGACATCACAAGGAGAGCAAATTTGAAACGGAGAATTTTTCTCTGTGTTATAAGACTTATGCAGACCACAAACAAAGGACTGGATGGGTTTATTTCACATTTTGTGGGTCAGTAGACACTCAGGTTACACAGATATATGTTGAAAAACACAAAGTGGATTTTTCACAATATGTCCCCTTTACCATCCTAATACATTTATTGTTACTGCAGTATAGCAGTCAAAATTAGCTGAATAAAACAACATATTACTCTATGCATTAAATGTTACCTGAATCGTCTTGAGGTTGGTGAGCAGAAGGTTCTGGTTCCGCTGCTCTGTCAGTATGGCTTCCTTCTCTCGACCGAGGCGACTCTCGGCTTGTCTTAGCATGTCTCTCTCTTTAGTCAGATTCTCTACACGCACCTTTCACAAGAGACAACAGCGAGGTGATGTTCAGCTCAAAGTTTTAATAAATCCAACAAGTATATATGCTTCATGGAGTGGTGTAAAGGCAGCTCTAAAAGAGGTAAGAGTACAGCACATCATTCACTCTAAACTATGTCCAATAGGGGACAAACAACGACTTAAGGCTGAAATGATATTATCAAACTTAATGACCGCTGCTGTCTGCCTCCATGTCATGTCTTGTATGTGCTTTCAATGTGGCCTCTGTGATTATTCTTTTCCCTTGTTGCCTCAGTATTGTCTTTATTGCATGAACTGCTTTGATTATGCTTTGTTTGTGCCTGCTCCAATTGTGTGTGAATATTTAAAAAATGAAAGAAGATACTTTGTCCAACTTTCAGTCAATTTGTAACGTTGTCTCACAGAATTTATAAAGTTCATACCTTTCCAACATCATATGTAAATGTGAAATCTATGTCTCTTGTCCTTTTGCTTAGGCCTGTTGTAATTATAAATGTAATGTATTTTATTGTATTTTAAATCTTAATGATTGTGTTTTAGGTTGCTTACTGACAACTGGCAGGGGACTACAGCTGGAAATGAGCCGAAAAGGCTAAAGCTGCTTCCTATACTGTACAAATAAACTAAACTAATACTGTTTGTCTGTCTTCATTTCATTGTTCTCTACCAGTTGTTTTGTGTGTACAGTTTTAGCCTCAGGTTCCTTCAGTTTTAACATCCTCCTACACATAACTCACTTCTCTAATGACTTTTTCTCTTTTAAAGACTCAGTTACCATGTTGGTAGAAATCCAGCTAGATTTTTGTGTTTGGATTTTTTCTGTTGTCTGCGGAAATCCAAAGGAGACACAAAATCAATCAAGAGCCGTGACTTGTTTTCCCCTCTGGTTTTGATGGGCCTTATCTGTCCTAGAGCAATAAAGGGTTAAATGTTAAAAGGACTTGAGTTTGTATAGTGCTTTTTTCTAGTCTTCTGACACCTCAAATTGCTTTTACACTGCGGGTCACACCTACACATTCACACACTGATGGCAGAGGCTGCTGAGTAAAGAGTCCATCAGTATTAACTCATCCATTCATACACATTCACACACTGATGGTAGAGGCTGCTGAGTAAAGAGTCCATCAGTATTAACTCATCCATTCATACACATTCACACACTGATGGTAGAGGCTGCTGAGTAAAGTGACCATCAGAAGTAACTAATCTATTCATACACAGGCAAATGCCACTGACGAGGCAGAGGGAGTAACTTGGAAAAAGTATTGCATGTTGCTGAAGGAGCTGGGGATCGAACCCCCAACCTTACGATTGAGAGACAACCGACTCTACCAAGTAGCCCCAGCCGCCCCAAATGGTACACTGTTTGAAATTCCCTACCACAATGCACAACAAGAACATGTTAAAAAAATGAAAGAAAATACTTTGTCCAACTTTCAGTCAATGTGTAACGAATTTATAGAGTTGATACCTTTCCAACATCATATGTAAACGTGGAATGATATATAGCTTCCCTTCTTTCTCACCTCTTCAAGTGCGAGTTTTTCTTTAGCCTGTCCCAGGTCCTGGCTCATCGTGTGGATGATGTGCTCGTGTCGCTGGGCAGTTGCAGCCATTTTTTGATTCTTATCCTGAAGTGCAGAGATTTCTCTGCGGTAGGCAGAGACAGTCTCCTGGAGCATCTCGTGCCTGAGAATCAAAGAGACGACCAGAACAAACACAGACTTTAAAAATACATCGATCTTCAAATCCTGAAATAGGGAGCAAGAAAAAAAGCACCAGGAGTGGTGTAACTGACCTCTTATTGCTGAACTCTAGTTGAGAGTTCAGCTTGGCATGATTTATGCGAAGTCCAGACAGCTGATTCTGCAGTCTGTCATTTGTCTCATTCAACATCCTGTCATTCTCCGCCTTCTCTTTCTTATACGAAGTGAAGGCATCATTCAGCTGGGGAGGGACACACACACACACTTTTTCACTCAATTTATACGAGGATGTGAAGGCATTGACATTTAAGGGTGTTTGTAAACGCTTGCGCATACCTGTTTTAAAGCAGCTTTAGCCTGGGCAGTCTGTGCTGAGTCAGCAGCTGCAGCTCTTTGAGGAGTAGAGCGAGTAGCTGGGACCGTGGGCCTCACGCAGGCGGTGTGGGATAAAGAGTCTGGACCTGCAGATACACACAAAGGGCTCTTATTCCGTTAACATCATTGCACTGTCAAAGTAAAATAAAGTCACAGAGACGTCGGCCTCTTTGTGTCACCTTGAGGAGGCAGGCTGAAGCCGGTGCTCTGCGTCAGCAAGGCTTTGTACATGTCTCTCTGTCTGCTGTTGGAGTCAGCCAGTTGTTTCTGTTGGTTCCTCTGCTCCCTCAGCTGCTCCACCTCCTTCTGAAGCTTACTCACACATCCCTCTAAATCTGACACCCTGAAGAAAACCGAAAACATTTGTAATCATTATCAATGACACAATAGAGCTTCACCTGAGCTTATATCAATGAATTGGCTTGTTCAGTAAAAAGAGTCACAGCTTCTTCCACACGATAGTAAGTTACTCTTGTTAAGGAGAGCTATAGTAACTTTCAGTACACCAGTCGTTTTAATAAAAATAAGGATGTTAGAACTCATTTTTGTGATGACAGTAAAGTGTAAAATGTTTAAATAAAAAATTGGACTTTTAATGTTTGTAGAGCTGTTAACAGCGACACAAACACACAACTTTTGCTCTGACATCTCCCTCTAATGAGTACTATAATATTAATTATATGATTTAATAATGGGTGCATGTAAAAGATTTGTATAGTAACTTGGGTTCGCTTAAGTTGATTCATTTCCTGAAGTGAAAGGTCGCTGGTTCAAGTCCCGGTGCAGATCAAGTCTGGAAATTGGTCCGGTAGCTGGAGAGGTGCCAGTTCACCTCTTGAGCACTGCTGAGGTACCCTTGAGCAAGGCACCGTACCCCCCCAACCAGCTCTGGAGCTCTCTGTGGGCAGCCCCCTCACTCTGAAATCTCTGCATTAGTGAATGTTCACAGGATCCTGTTTGTGCATGTGTGTGTATAGCATGTTCAACAACAGAGTGTAAAATGTAATTTCCCCTCGTGGGATTAATAAAGAATATATTTATCTTAATTCTAAGATACTGACAAAGACAGTACTTCCTAAATACTAAAGACATTTGGGGTTCCCACTCTTTTCTAAAGATCATTTCCAGGACATTTTTTTGTTAAAATGTAGGTTTAGATCAATGGATCAATCCCATACACCAATATGTTCCTCTATGTGGAAGTCTGATTCAAAAACTCTTACACACTTATTAATGACGAAATGGCGGTTTAATAATGTAAATTTGTCTTTATGTTTCCTAACTCTCAAACATGTGATGGTTATACCACCATTATTTCATGAAAAACAACTCACAAATCATATTATTGCTCTCTCTTTATCCCACTGAAACTGAAAATGAATAGAAATTAATTTCTTCTTTGCACCTATCACTTGTCTTTAACCTTTGGATTTTGGACCTGGGTGTGACTTGTACAGAAACAGTCAGTTGGAAACATTACCGCTCAGATGTGTGCTGTCTCTGCTGTCGGTCCTTCTCCTCCTCCAGCTCCCTCAGCCTCCTCTGAAGGTTTTGGTTCTGACTCTGCAGCTCATTCACACTGCGGAAGGTCAGCTGGCATGAACTGATGACCTCGCTGGTGCTGGAAATGTTGGCTGAGCTGCCGTCTTCCTTTGTCACCTGATTACCTCTGGCTTCCTCCAACTCCACCAGCAGAGTACACACCTAGATACAAGAAAAATGAATGACTGGAAGCACTTGCATCCATGTTTAGGGTCCTCCTGTTATTCTCTTATTTTTTCATTATTACTAAAACATTTTAACAATCCTGTTCACCTTTTTGTTGAGTACTTTAAAGAGATAAAGATATCACTGAGAACTCCTTTTTAACTTAAGTTCCTCCTAGAAACCGATGGCTGAACTTGTTAAATAACCCACAAAGACAGAATAAAGAGTATGTATTAAATAAATTGATTTACTTAAACCCAACAGACAACCTTTCTCTGTAGATATCAATAACTTCACACAGCACACCTCAGCAACATGTGACTAATGTTGGCACATGTCGAGTTTGCCTACAAAAGCAAGCCCATGATAGGATTGTCTTCCATAAAAGCTTTGTAAAGGAAGTTGAGGATTTCTGTATCTCTTGTCATGCTGCATGTCTTCTGTCTTATACCCCTTTTGCACACACAGTTTCTCCTGAACATTCCCGGCCATCGTCTGTGTGAGCTTCTGAAAACTTGAATTAGCAATATAGTATAAAATACATGTTTGTATGTATTTGTCCATATGTTCCGTTTTGAGTAAAACATCAAATAAATGTTGCATGTTGAACTCAAAATCGATAAAATAGTGAATTTAAAGTTTGAGAATAAAATGTTTTAAAATATCAAATGGAACTTGCTTTTGTAGTTTGCAGCAAACACTTAAGGGACAGTTTATTTTGAACCTGTTACAGAGACAGTGTGTGTGTTGTGTGTGTTTTGTGTTTGTGTAGGAACCTGTGCAGATGTGTCCTCGAGCTGTCTCTCTGCCCTCAACTTGTCTCTCTCCATGGCTTCACAGCCCTGCTTGGCCTCTTCTTTGTCTTTCTGCAAACTGTAGATCTCCTAATGAGAAAAATTTAACAAAATACATTTTTTAACAACAGAACGTGCGGTTATATGAAATAAAAATAAATGTACTTGACAAAACACTAGAATGAACACTCACACTTCGAGCCAGTTCCAGTTTGTTACACAGCGAGGCCATGGATCTCTGCATGCTCTCATACTCCTCCCGCTGACGTTTGAGAACAGGAGCCTTGGACTCCACCTCCTGGACGATCTCATCCAGCACTCTGCTCACTCTCCTGACCTCCTGTTTCTCAAGCTGAAGCTGCGTCTGACACTCTGCGTATGCATTGTACAGCTAAACAACAAGACAGAGGACAAAGAATCAACACATGCTACAACAACCTAAATCAAGCAGACTACTGTTACTTTACCTTCATTATAAGTACTACACAAGCTTCAGTCAGCCAGATTCTGTTCTTAAATTAAGAATACTGGGGGTTTTTCTTTTTAACAGCTAACTGCCACTTGTTTTTTTTTTTTTTTTAAATCACTGACCATTTTCAGAGGACATCTTTCTAAATGTTTCTTCTTACTAATACTTTTTTATAACATTTTTGGGGAAATTGCTTGTGAGAACAATTGTAAACAGTGTACATCAGCCAAAAAACTATCAGTCATATTATATAATTACTAACATTGTATGTTATTTTGTGATTAATTTTGAAGCTTCTAAAGAGACAATGAGTTTCCTGTAGTTATGAAAGCCTTGTGTGATATCTGGACAATACATACATTACCATTTGTAAACACAACTGTTTGCAGGATGCATAGCAATAAGGTAAGGGATGAGTAGCTATGAGATTAACAATGTGACACAAAGGCTTAGGTTATAGATTACAGTAATGTCTGTGTGAAGCTGTATCTTAAAATGTGATTAATCATTAAAGCTATACTAACTCAGAGGAAAAGGATCAGAGACTCAACGATGCTTTATCTATTCTTGCTTGTTCATTGTCTTTTTCCAATCCAGCCCTGAACAAGCGTGTCTAGACTTCTCTAAAGAAAATCTCCTCATAATGCCTTTTAAGTGGCAATGCACTACTCTAAACAGAAGGTTTAAATACCGTAGTGTCTGTTGCTTTGGAACAGAAAACTGACAAAAAATACATCGAAGCAGATGTGGTATCAATATGAAAGCGTTAATATGCCTTAAAGGGTTAAAGTGCTGAGTTTGAGTGCTGCAGGAGGTCTTACAGCCCCAGCATTGGCGTTATGCCAAACAAAGTAAAAGAAGCCGATTACAGTTGAAGGTTTTCTAATATTAATTTGATCACTTGTTGTTATGCATGTGTGTTAACTTACATCAAAGAACTTCATGCCAGGCTTGACGATAGCAGCAATGGCAGCTGCTGTTGGACACATAGAGTTCAACTGTTCCTCAGACAGAGAGGGGACACCTAGAACCATACATGAACAAAAAGGTGTGTCCAGTCATATCTTTACACATACCAAATACACATACAGTGAGGTCAAAGTGTCTGAGACCATGACTCAAGTTTAGGGTTGCAAAATTCAGGGAATTTTCTTAGTTGAAAACTTTCCATGGGAATTAATGGGAATAAACCAGGAATTTACTCAATTGAAGGTTGGCCCTTAACAGGTAAATTAAATATAGTTGGGGAAAATATATTTTAGTATAATCTTGACTAAAACAACCAGATGTCATGCCAGTCCACTTGAATATCTCTGCTATTCCACAATCACATGCACACAGCACACTGCTTACTGCAGGGCTATTGAGGCCACGCCCCCTACATGCACTGTGCATTCCTCCATCACACGCACACATGTCATGATTTTAAATCGTAGTATTTTGCATGGATGTCTGCTCATGACAAAACTAAATGTTTAGATTTATGCTTGAATATGATACAGTTCAATTAAATTAACCTCAATTTCCCATTAATTCCAATGGAAAGTTTCCGATTTGGAATATTTACAAAATTCCCCAGCTTAACTGCCCATGGAAAGCTTCCCCCTTTTGAAACCCTAATCAAGTTACCTTTGTACTTTACTTGTTGTGTAAGACACAACATTCATTCTAAATGATAATATTAGCCCAACCACTGTAAATATAAATATTTGATAAATGCACGTTGATTTCAGAGAATCTTAGGATTCATTTGTTTCTTCAGTCTCTTCAACAAAAGTATGTAATCAAGCTGGCAACGTCTCCACTGATTTGATGAAGAGTGGCGTTATAACATGTGAAAAACTGGCTAATTAAACTAAGATTTTCCTGATCAACCTTTGCATAATAGATTATCACCTCTCGTTCTCATGTCACTTCCTTTTTTCAGTATACTTAATTATATTTTGACCAGGATATTTTCAGTCTTTTTGATCCAACTTTACGTGAACACACACACTTTACAAATATGAGAATACATTGTGCTGAAATCACAGGACAGTTGTGTGTGTGTGTGTGTGTGTGTGTGTGTGTGTGTGTGTGTGTGTGTGTGTGTGTGTGTGTGTGTGTGTGTGTGTGTGTGTGTGTGTGTGTGTGTGTTGTTTGTTCTTACAGCATTGTTTGCTAGCCGCCTTCATCATGGAATTTTCCAGTTCTTTCTCCATTTTCTTGATTTTTTCTCTTAGCTCTGCCTCAAGTCGCACTTTGAGTTCTTCTCCCTCTGACACCTTCTTCTCAAGAGCCTTGTTAGCTATAAAGACAGATCACTCAAACAGGTCAACACTTATTGGATGGAAACATACACAGAATATGATTTTAAAAATAAAAAAGACAGTTTATAATGTAAAGGGGGAGTACAGTTTTATCAGAATCCTCATTGGACAGGTGGTTTTGTGATGGAAGCTGAGAGGGGCGAGCATGAGGCCAGTGAAAAGGGAGGCAGGACACTGCTCTCTGATGATGTCAGTGGAGTTGGTTAAACAATATTTAACCAGAAGGTGTTAACTTTGTAAAACAACCTGCTCTGATGCCATGTGAGACACCCGGGGGGTTCTGGGTTTATATCTGAATAAAAGCAGCATGCATCATTTTACTTTCCCCGACCTGTTACATCACAACATGGATGATGTAACAGGTTTAACATCAGATACGTGTAAGTGTGTGGCAGGGCTGGACCAGATAAATGTCAATAGGCCCAAACTTAATCCTTTTGAACAAATGTGAAATCATCCAAGGACAAAACATTGAGAGGGAGCAATCAGCCATGATATTTAAAAGCTGCATCAACATGTGGCATGTGTGAAGGAGGATGATGATGATATTACCTTCCCCTGTGTTTTTAACCAGTTTGCTGAGCTCCTCCACAGCTCTGCTCAGTTCTTGGTTCTTTGTCTCCATTTCTGTCGCTGACCCCTTCAGGAAGAATAAAGATGTTACATACAGTCTACCTGCTGGGCTGCAACATGACAGGACAATGGCTGAGTTTAACTCTTACCTTGTAGAGCGACGATAACTTGACATGAGCATTGAGCTCATTGCGGTATTTCTCCTCCATGGCACTGTGCTCATCTTTAGCCTACAAAGACATCATGTGCATATAATGTGCAAATATTTACAAAAAATATGAACAAACTAAAAAGTGAAAAGTAAATTTCTAAAGCAACTGTTGGGGTTCTTATATCTTCAATAACTTAGTGAACCCGAGGCTTAAATGTAGGTTGTTTAGAAGTCTCCGACTACTGTAAATTCAAACTTTATTATTATCTTAGAGTTTAGGGTCTTCACAGTGGTCGGAGAATCCTCAGCTCTATTTTAGAGACGTCGACAATAATCATTTACACATGGCTGCAAACATCACGTGTGTGTTTTATTACCTGTTTCAGTTTATTGTTGAGGTCTGCTGCTCTTTTGTTTTGATTTTCACTGGTATCCTTCAGAGAAGTCAGCTGACTTTCAAGTCTTGTCACCTGAAAGAGTGAAGTTATTCAAACGCTAGTAGAACTAAAGATTTAGATATAGATTCATCCAATTCTTCATAAAATATGGATACATTGTTTCCCACTGTGTCGTTGAGACATGTTACACGCACGCACAATGTTATATACATGAACAGTTGTTAGAGTGAAGGTCACTTTTTGGACCAATGGTTGTCCTGTGTACAGCAGCGAGAGTAATTCAGCACACAGCAGGATTGTTCAGACTGACTACATTGGAATGCATAAAAACTCAAATGTTTTCAATGCTTTTTACACTCATTCAACTTTGAAGTGGTGTTCCCTGGATTGCTCTTATCTTAAAGGGATACTCTAGTTGAGGCTGTTGGAGGAACAGGCAGCGGCTGTGCATTCTGGAAGTTGTTGTCTCTCATCCACATGAGCCAAAAAGACACTTTCTGCCTTTTCTCGGTCAAGAAGGATATTTACATTTCTATTTCATGACCCAATTACAATACAGATTCATGTTTCAACTGGTAAAGTATCCCTTTAATGTTTTTGCTTTTAATAAGTTTTTTCAGTCAAATCAGAGTAGAACGATCTAGAACAGTGAAAGCTGAAACTGGTCAACATTTGATGTAGTCTGTGACAGACCTGATTGGACTAAACAGTTCTTGTAAAGGTAAATCATAGATCTGGTCCGGCTGACAGACAGACAGTGTGAAGCCCAAATTACATTTTGTTCACATGGAGGAGAAGAACACACAAAGTGCCACAATTGATTTGATGTAACTGATTGAAACATGAATACTCAATGTGTGCATATTGTTTGAGTCTCACCTGCTCCTTGCTGTTCTTCAGATTACCCTTTAGCTCCAGTATCTCTTTGCCTTTCTCTCTATTACTGTTCAACAATTCCTCCGTTTTTTTCTTCAGCTCTGAAGTTAACCACTCGATCTTCTTCTCCAGCAGCTCTTTCTCCTGCTCCATGCGCTTCTCTCGGTGCTACAACATACAGAGGCAGGACATGGAACCAAAAAAGCACATTAGCAACTTAGCGTACTGAGGTTCTGTGCCAACTGGATCAGTCAAGAACCAAACACAGATTCCGAATTTTTTGACCCTGCTTTAGTAAATAATTTGGTGGCCGATGTAATAAACATGCAGTTTTCACATGAATATGTTAAAAGTTGAAACACTGGAAGAATACCATTGAAAGCAAACATACTGAAATATTAGCCAAGAATTTGTAATCATACGTGCCATCATTGGAGAAGCAGGAAAAGGCTATAAAGAATGCATACTGCGGTGGAAATACACAAACATTACCTGCACAGACGCCTCAGATGACTGTATATCATCCAGTTTTAACTGCAGCTCCAACTTGACTTTGCTGGTTTCTGTCAGCTTCTCATTCAGACGCTTCACGTCCTCTGTAAACAAATCACATACAGGAAGTTTAGAAAAAACATTAGAAATCATAATCTGATTAATGTATATATATGTAAAGCCACCTAAGGACAATTATGATCATTTATAAATTATAATTGTCTCAACTTTTTGGTTTTGCACTAATTAGGATACTGAAACAAACTAGGAAAATGTATGTTTTAATCCAAACAGATCCAATGTCCATGGCCTCATTCAGAAAAATCTTAATAAGAGTTAAGGCAAGTATCTCAACATCATCAATGTTCTCTAATGTGGGATTTGTTGTTGCATGTAAACAGAATCCATACACACAGTATTTCAAGTGTTTACTTGGGCACACTTTTTGCATCTAATCAAATTGAATTCTGGTTTTGAATTTGATTGAATTCTGCAGTTGTGTTTAAAGAAATGTTATCTTGATGATGTTAATTAAATCATTTAATTAATCTCAAGAAATAAATTCCTGACTAAGGAAAATAAAAAGTCTCTAACAAGTTTAGCTTAATTTTTTTTAAATGTTATTGTATTCATTTCAAGTATCTCAAAGATTGTGGCCAGAGATCATGCTGTCTGTAGGAGCGTTTGGCTGTTCTTGATCTTCCAGGCTGTCTTCAGATATCTGACCTGCAGCAGTGTAACAGATCCACCACTCTATTTGGCCTTAAACTGGAGATAAAACAAACCCCTGTTTTTACTGCTTCAGGATATTCTTTGGGATGGCTTAATCATTGTTTACAGATTATACAAAAAAATCAATTATTTCTACATGCAGGCCATAGGTTTTCTATGTTTGTAGTCCAAGTAGTATAAACAAATCATGAATCTTAAGGCTAACTTAAGACGGGAACCCTTCAAGTCATTTTTCTTACAGGCAAGACTCTACTGACCAAAAAACAAATATTGGAATGTTTATTTATTTTATTCTCCTCCTCTTATTTCGCTTGCTCCTTAAGTTGTGACGTTAAGAAAGGAAGATTCTGAAAACAGCAAAAGATGAACTTTAAGATGATAACGTGTGATGTAACAAAGAGTTGTGTGTGTGTGTGTGTGTGTGTGTGTGTGTGTGTGTGTGTGTGTGTGTGTGTGTGTGTGTGTGTGTGTGTGTGTGTGTGTGTGTGTGTGTGTGTGTGTGTGTGTGTGTGTGTGTGTGTCTTATATCTTACCAGAAAGGTTTTCCACTTCTTGGGTTCTCTTCTCCAGCAGCCGATCCAGCTCCCTCTTCTCCGCCTCAATCTCATACTTGGTCTTGGTCTGCTATACTCACACACACAAACCACAAAAATACAGTAAATAAAACAACAAACATCAGTTCATGAACACTATTTTTTTTCAGCTTCTAGAAAGTACTCGTAAAAAGGATTTAAATTAACAATCAGTCAATAAAAAGGGGTCTGTTAATTTTTTTGTTGTTGTTAAAAATAGAAACAACATTAGATCACTTTCAATTCAAATGCTTATTTCTCAAACTATGCACACACAGCTCATTATGACTTCAGAGAAATAGGATTTTATGGTATATATGTTCTAGATCCAAGATGTGCTGTGACGCATCAGAGTGTGATCCTTGACTGAGCGGGACAAAGCCTCTCAGTACTAAAGTTATTTCTTTGATCTTTCTAAAACATGTTTAGATAAAGTGTCTACAATGTCTGAATCAGGCAGTATCCCTTTCTTAAACCTTTAGTGACAGCAGCCCAATCATATCAACAAGATAATAATACATGTACTTTGTACAACAGATCAACATCTACATTCCTTCATCATGAAGTGCATTGGGTCCATTTACCTGTTGTGGGAGTTTATCTTCAGGAGTCTCCGCCTCTATTCCCTTCAGAGTGCTCAGCTCTTCATCTGTACAGACAGAAATGTTACAACTCTGAGGAGAGAGCTACAGCATTCTTCCATCAGTAGGTATGTTACTGTGAGCTCGTCCTAACATGAACTGTGTGGGATGAGGGTCCAAAAGTATTGACCTTTATCATTAAATTGCAAATAAACAATATGGACTTCTTTTACTTTTAAATGTGAAATAATGGAATTTTAAACATGCTAATAATAACGATTAACTTATCAAATTTAGGGACTAATCTATATGCTGTCTGCTTGTCCTCAACAAAGGAGATTTAAAATGAGCTACACCAGCTGTTAGCACACTAAAGCTGTAGTTATAACTTTGGATAAAAGCATCTGCTAAGTGAACTTCATTGAACAACGCTGATGGAACAGATACTGTACTATTAACCTTGTCCTGTGTTCATATGGACTTGAAACTTGCAGCATGAGAACATCTGCTGTAGCAAAATATTGTAAAAGAGTCTACATATCGAAGACATTTCATTGATTTTAAATTGTACATTTAAATAAACAAAGTGTGACTAGTGTAAATGTGCCACAGTTGCCCACTTTATCATTATAAGTGTTAACTTGGGTTTTTTTTAATGGCATATTGCACCCACAAGTAAGAGACACATTTCTGCCATTGTATTCAAAAACAGACAATAATGTATTTTGTATTCTTAAGCCATGAGTGCTGTTGAACACTACACTGAAACAGCTTAGAGGATGGAAACAGAGAGCATAAGGCAACCATACAAATAATAATGCTGCTTAGGGTTCATTAAGAAGTATAAGAGGGGTACTTGAAGGTTATTAGGTGTGTTTATAACTTACTTAGTTTTGCATTTGTATCCTTGAGTGCCTGCAGGTCTCTGGTGGCAGACAGAATCTGTTCCTGACTCTCCACCAGCCTCTTTTCAATTTCAAAGTACTGCTGTTCTGTAGTGAGAGAAAGTATTCAACAATGAAACAAAATGACACTGTACAGTAATAGATTTAGAAATTGAAGACACACCACCGTCTTTTAAATCAGAGGTGTGGAAGCATTTTGGCTTTCCAAAGACAGAATATAAAAGAGGAGAGAAGATAACAGAAACCGGTTAGCAGCCCCTAAAGGAATCTGTTTCAGTCATACTTCGTCTTCAGTCTGATTTTGTAAAATAAATCGGGAGAGAATTGTATCGTGAACCCAGTATCGGGAATCGTATGCAGTGTTTCCCCTAGGTTTACAGCATTGGGGACATGCCGACATGCCGACATGCCGACACAAACACTTGAAGGAATCTTGGTGTTCATGTGTTACTTTTAATGACAGCTGTCCTGTTCTATCAGAAAAGGTATCCTTAAATGACTTCTTTCCCTGATTTCTGACTCTATCCACTATCCTATCTCTACAATAAAGTCACAAAAAGCCCAAAAATAAATCTTTAAAATATATATATATATATTTAATTTTATTATTATTATTATTATTTATTTTACTCGACCTTCAATTGGGGCGGGCATAGTAACCCTGATATAATGGTAGGGGAAACACATCCCTATTTATTACTGATGAATATCCACACACAAAAATATTCATAAAAGATTTCATACAAGGAGATAGCAGCAGGCCTTAAACATTGAAATATTTCTCAATGGAAACAACGTGGAAACTAAAATTCTGGATTTCTTCAGCTGATGGTAAACAACCACAGAAGTAAAGATGTGTTTCGTCGCTCAATTTCAAGAATATAGTCTAGTGCTTTCAATTCAACACACCATACAGAAACTCTTTAAAGCATCTCCAGCTTTAACCACGTTAGCTTGTTATCTTAAAGCTAGCCTCCGTGACGTCACAGCTAACGTTAGCCTGTAGTTTACGCATTGTGGATCCACACGTTTACTTTTTAGTTTATTACTTTATCAAATTCGCATGAAGGCATTAAAACTAGTATAATGTGACTCGAGGTGTCTGTCATATAGCTCACATGTTGACCTGCTGATTGTAAAGTTAGTAACATACCGCTGTCAGCTTTGAATCTCTCATGCTGCGTCTTTAGCTCCTCGTTAGCTTCCTGCAGCTCCGTCACAAACTTCTCTAACTTGTTCTGGACGCTTTTCGATAGTTTATTCAACTCCGTCCGCTCCAGAATCTGCAGCAGGACGGCCGCCATCTCCACCAATCCACCCGAAAATGTACACTAAACTCAAGTTATTCTTCTCTGGGATTAAACTTAAGTTATAATAACGTTTTCCGACCTCCTACTATGATACATCAAGCCGGTGTCAAACCTGTGGCAGGAAGTAGTACGCCGACCACAACCCTTCAGAATAAAAGACAAGTACAGAACAACACATCGAGGATGCCTTGAACTGAATGAACTACTTTAATAGAAATTATTTTATCATGTTAAACGTGATTATTATATAGTCGACCATTACACTTTGAAAAGAGGATGTTCTGGGTAACGATGTTTGCTTTTATTCAGGGCGCAATCCTCCAAACGTCCATTACTGCAGCGTGCAGTTCGGGGTTGAGCGCTCCTCATTTGTGTTTTAACTTGGTAATTTATTATCTTACTTACTTTGTCTATTTATGTTTTATATGTAAATATACTTTTTATTTTTATTAATACTATTGTTTTTTTTGTTTTGTTTTTTATCATTTATTCACTTGTTTCTATTTCTTTTCCTATAAGAAGGTAATTCTTATTGCTGTTATCTTTTTATTTGCTTTTAGCTCTTTTCGTTTCTTACATCTTTTTTAATCTTTGCTCCTCTTGGTCTCAGCTCGTGTTGTTGGGTTCTTGTTTTGTCTGGGTTCTTGTGATGGTTCTTGTGATGGTTCTTATGATGGTTCTTATGATGGTTCTTGTGTTGTCTGGGTTCTTGTGATGGTTCTTATGATGGTTCTTATGATGGTTCTTGTGATGGTTCTTGTGATGGTTCTTGTGATGGTTCTTATGATGGTTCTTGTGATGGTTCTTGTGATGGTTCTTATGATGGTTCTTATGATGGTTCTTGTGATGGTTCTTGTGATGGTTCTTGTGATGGTTCTTGTGATGGTTCTTATGATGGTTCTTGTGTTGCCTGGGTTCTTGTGATGGTTCTTGTGATGGTTCTTATGATGGTTCTTGTGTTGTCTGGGTTCTTGTGATGGTTCTTATGATGGTTCTTATGATGGTTCTTGTGTTGCCTGGGTTCTTGTGATGGTTCTTGTGATGGTTCTTGTGATGGTTCTTCTGATGGTTCTTGTGATGGTTCTTATGATGGTTCTTGTGTTGCCTGGATTCTTGTGATGGTTCTTGTGATGGTTCTTATGATGGTTCTTGTGATGGTTCTTATGATGGTTCTTGTGTTGTCTGGGTTCTTGTGATGGTTCTTATGATGGTTCTTATGATGGTTCTTATGATGGTTCTTGTGTTGCCTGGGTTCTTGTGATGGTTCTTATGATGGTTCTTATGATGGTTCTTATGATGGTTCTTGTGATGGTTCTTGTGATGGTTCTTATGATGGTTCTTGTGATGGTTCTTGTGATGGTTCTTATGATGGTTCTTGTGATGGTTCTTACGATGGTTCTTATGATGGTTCTTATGATGGTTCTTATGATGGTTCTTGCGATGGTTCTTATGATGGTTCTTGTGATGGTTCTTATGATGGTTCTTATGATGGTTCTTGTGTTGCCTGGGTTCTTGTGATGGTTCTTATGATGGTTCTTATGATGGTTCTTATGATGGTTCTTGTGTTGCCTGGGTTCTTGTGATGGTTCTTGTGATGGTTCTTATGATGGTTCTTATGATGGTTCTTATGATGGTTCTTGTGTTGTCTGGGTTCTTATTATGGTTCTTGTGATGGTTCTTATGATGGTTCTTATGATGGTTCTTATGATGGTTCTTGTGATGGTTCTTGTGATGGTTCTTGTGATGGTTCTTATGATGGTTCTTATGATGATTCTTATGATGGTTCTTATGATGGTTCTTGTGTTGGTTCTTATGATGGTTCTTGTGATGGTTCTTGTGATGGTTCTTATGATGGTTCTTGTGATGGTTCTTACGATGGTTCTTATGATGGTTCTTATGATGGTTCTTATGATGGTTCTTGTGATGGTTCTTGTGATGGTTCTTATGATGGTTCTTATGATGATTCTTATGATGGTTCTTATGATGGTTCTTGTGTTGGTTCTTATGATGGTTCTTGTGATGGTTCTTCTGATGGTTCTTGTGATGGTTCTTGTGATGGTTCTTGTGATGTTCTTGTGATGGTTCTTGTGATGGTTCTTGTGATGGTTCTTATGATGGTTCTTATGATGGTTCTTGTGATGGTTCTTGTGATGTTCTTGTGATGGTTCTTGTGATGTTCTTGTGATGGTTGATGGTTCTTGTGATGGTCTGGTTCTATATGTCTGTTGTGTATCGTGCACTTTGGGTTCTTTTCTGTTGAATTGTATTGAATTATTTTTAGTATTTTACATTTGTTATGTTCTTGCTGTTGTTTATGTTCTTCTGTGTTTGGTTTAGTTTGTTCTTGTTTTTGCTGTTTGTCAAAGCACTTTGTAAACCTGTGTTTTTAAAAGGTGCTCTAGAAATAAAGTTATTATTATTATTATTATCATTATTATTTGGTAAGTGTTTTTAAACTGTGCCTCAAATATTGCTATCAGGCAGAGGAGCAAACGAGGTGTCTGAAAAGATTGCAGTTGCTGTTTGTCAAATTATAATCTGAAGAGAATTGACAATGTTCTGTTTGTTGTTTGCCTGTATCGCTCTAACTTGACCATTTGGCGCCTCGACGTCAGAGGCATGCGACGGAAGTTTGTCACCCTAGAAAGCACCGTTGTTTTTATTTCCTCTGCTGACTGACCAAACAGCAAGCGGTCTGTTTTCTTATTTGCATTACTATATTGCTGCTGTCAGATATTTTCCGTGGTGATTCTGGAGCTGAAGTGCAGTTCTGTAAAAGTGCAAGTTGCACTTTCTCTCGCTGCTTTACATAAAGTCATATTATCTGATTAAAACTATAGTTAATGCTACAATTAGTCATACAACTTCCTGTTAAGCCTACGTGTTACTTGATTTGACAGCTAATTGCTCTTAACACTGTAAACTGCATTTTTGACGCTAACTTAAGACCTGAAGCATTTCTTTTTAGTTAGACCCTACAGCCTACAGATGAAGAAACATTGTGTTGTTTAATTTAGTATCTCTCCTCCTCTTCTTTCAGGTCGGGACATTATGGGTCGTGGCTACATAGTAGACGACACTGTAGAGGTTTATCTGTCTAAACTATGTGAACAGCGTGCATGTCCAGTCACCGGACTGCTTATTGGACAGGTAAGGAAACCCCTAAACCCTAAACCCTAAACCCTGTCCTCTTGTTAGGTTGTCATAACGTTGAGCGGATGGGTCAGTTTTTCATAATCTCATAACAGCTGCTCATTTACTAGCAATGAAAAGGCCATACATTTTTTTTACCCAGCTAACTTTTGCTTCTTAACAAATAACTTTATATTTTAATAAACCTATAATGCATGTTTTTATATTATACTTATTTTTCACAATATAATTATTTATGCTTTTTTGTATTACTTTGTTTTTACATTTCTCTTATATTTATCATTATTCAATGCTTTTTTGTGTTACTTGTATTTTGAATGTAATCTGCAGCACTTTGGCCCTCTGTGGGATTCATTAATCATACTGTGTTTTGAGACTGCACACATGCTATGATCTTGACACATTTTAGAGCTCTGCCCAAAGGGATTTTGTCATCATGGCGACCCGGACACCTCAACGTGAGGAGTCAACTGCAGCATCTAGAAACTGTCTGGACAAGGAGTGGGTGACTGAGCATGCTCGACAGGTTAGCAAAGAAGGACAAAACTCAAACCCTACACTGACACATGTGCTCCTGAGCTTTAAAGGGTTTCCAAAGGGCTCCTGCATGACAAACTCAGTGTTTTAAGGGGTTTTAGAACACACTTGGAAGTAGTTTGTGAAGGCTTTAAGACTCCTACAGGTGACATTTGCCGTTGTTTTGATCTGTTTTCAGGTGTCCAGAATGTTGCCTGGAGGATTGTCTGTTTTAGGAGTCTTCATCATTGATGATAGCGATGCCAAGGACACACTCATGACGCTTCAACAGGTGGGATTCATGAAAACACACCGTCTGTGTATGATGATCTGTGATGATCTGTGGGGGGTTGCCCATCTACTGATCTTTAGATTTCATGGACCTGTACAGCCCATCAAGTCTTTCTTTCTTTTGGATACATCTTGTATAGTTTCTGTAGGTCACCTCTCCTAACTTAAGTTTAGGTGGATGTTGTTTCCATGTGCTTTTTATCAGCTTCATGGCCGTCACTCGCAAAATATTAAAAAGAGAAATATCAGCAACATTTATCACCTCAAGTAAGTTGAAAATAAATAAAATAAATTCTACCTCTAAATGTGTATTTAACTCAAAAATGAACATAAAAACTTTCTTCCAAAAATGATAATAAAACTGGACATTTCAAGAAAATATGTGCACAGTTTGCCTCTCCACACCGTCTCCAACAGTTTGAACCTGCAAGGGGGAGATATATATGCATACTTTTGCAATATTTTATATATAAATTTGAATGCTTTCTTTAGCTTTTTTTTTATTTTGGAACAACTGCTGCTTAAATTCATTTGTTAATGTATCCTCCTGTATATGTTTGAAAGATAACTTCTCACTTGTAGATAATCATCTATCATCAGCTATCATTTAAAATGAATCTTTTGTATTTCTTGATACAAATTAATTGATTAATTGTGAGTATGTTGTTAGTCCCTTAATCTCCCAGCTGTTTGGTATATTATCCGTCCTATTAGGACTCAAATCAGGGTCACACACCATTTCTCTAAAATAAACGCATTCATTATTTACTTTGAACAACTTGCTGTATGTTTCCAGTTCTTAACAGTGTTTAAAATACAGTAGCTCTGCCCTGTATGTGTTTTCCATGTTCCCTTTCCTAGGAAAGGTTTGACTAATTATTAAGTACATCTATTAATGTAGCACCTTGTAGAGCAGTATACAAAAAAGATATACATCCAAATTTAGAGACAAAATATTACTTTTAAAGACACAAATCAATGAACACGTTACACTGCCTCATGTCCTAACATGTGGGTCTTTTTCTGTTTTTTAAATGTGTCCATAAAGTCGAGAAGAAAAGAGGTTTACATTATAGAGCTATCAAGATGGGTGATACATGAGGCTATTCATGAGGTCCTTGACAAAATTTAAGCAGCAGCATTGTGGACCACAAATTAATGATCAGTGATTACAGTTGAAGAATAAGTCAATATAAGATGAAGTCAAAAAGTGAACAATCATGTCAACTAAAGACACGATACGCCTGAAGTTAACAATGTGTCTCAGCTGGAAAGAAAACTGGAATTAATTAAAAAAGTTAAATGGTCATGTTTCCCTCTGGACTTTGTTTGTTTCAGAGAAAAGGGAAGACCGTTGACACCTTCCAAACCATTGGGATGAGTTGGATAGAAAAGAACAAAGGCCAGTTTTAAATAAGGATATGATAACATTTAAATAAATATTAGGGAGTCGGCTCTGTTTTGACACCTGGAGATGACTTCAAATCATTTATAGAAGGTGATAGAGAAGTCAAACATCATACTCTGGACTTTCCTGACTGTTTATTTAGCTTTGAGTTGTTTGGGGGAATACTCTGATTAAATAGCTCTGAAATTAACACCAACAGCTCGGTTACACAGGGCAATGGGAAGTTCCTGTCTGAACAACCTGAGCCATTCAGATCATGAATTCAACTTTCCTAATAGGCAAGACACTGTCCTTTTAGTCACAGAAAGTATGTGTAAGGAACTGCATTCAAATATTACAGCTGTTATATTGGAGCAGCTGTGGCTCTGTCGGTCATTTCTCAACCGGAAGGACGAGGGTTCGACTTTACACAGCAGCCTCTACCATCAGTGTGTGAATGTGTAGGTGTGACCTGCTGTGTGAAAGAGCTTTGAGTAATCAGAAGACTAGAAAAGAAATATACAAGTTCATGTCCATTTACCATAAATAATGTAAGTACTCATTCAAAAAGAAAATGTTATTAATTGAATGTAACTAAGAACATTTCTGTTTACAGATTTCTTATTGAAAGATTTTTCTTTTACTTATTTTGTCAGAGTGCAGATGCTTTAGCCGGTAGGTAGCCCTCCATGTACTCCAGGAAGGCGGGCCAGGTTCAAGACCGACCTGTGCCTCCTTTCCAGCATGTCATTCCCCGCTCTCTCTCAGTCTCCTCCTCTATCCACTGTTCTAGCAATGAAAAGGCGAAAAGCCCCAAAATAAATCTTAACATTATGTCATTAAAAAAGACTCTTCTGAATCACAGATATTATCCATTTAGACTAATAGGACCGAGCAGTAACAGCTGAGTTGTGTTTATTAATCACGTGGAAAAAACCCCGTCTAAAAATAGTTTCAAGTCTTTTCATCTTTTTTTGAAGCATTCATAAAACTACTGAAACTCACAACATCAACCTTGCTGAATCTATTCATGTCATTCACACTGTTACCATTTCTTTAATTGTTGTATCTACTTTGTACAGTGATTTTCTATAATGTGTTTTAACCAACCTGTGAAGCTCGAGTCATTTAAACTTCCACATTTGTGTGCCGTAAAGATGCTACTTATTATTGTTTTGATATTATACAATGATTTGAATACATTTATATTTTTGTAAGTGAGCTCTGGATGAACTTGGCACACATCACATTTGCTCCCAGTTGGGCTTGCTTGAGTTGCTCTTTGTCTATGTGCATGTATCTGTGAGTTCTGGTCCTCTAACCCTTCTGTGTGTGGGTTCTCTGTGTGCAGCTGGTTTTTGCAGTGGAGAATCTGATCTCCTCTGAGTATCTGTGGTCTCCTGCAGACGATGACGTCACAGACCGTATCACACTGCACATCAACCCTAAAACCAGGAAGTATCCTTTTGCACAGCCTTTTCCATTGGATTAGATTTCTAGCTGTAAGAGTGAGCAGATATTCTTTAACCCCACGTACCAGAACTGTCTGCAGAACCTTAGACATCAAAGATCCAAAGGTAGGATCTTTAATTTTTCACAAAGCTACAGCTTCAGTTTGAAGTTATCAGATCAAGTCTTTTGCAATTAATGTCAACATCTCAAGAAACTTCATTTCTTTAGCATTTGTTTTAAATTCCCCTTAGTACTCCATTCAAATATTTTTTTATTCACATTTGTGATTATTTTAAGATTGACTGATGCAGAATGTAATCATGTGATGTCATGTTGTGGGCGGTTCCAGAGTCCGGCCAAGCCTGCAGACTGGAGGTACCAGTCAGCTGTGTGTTCCTCCTGGTGCACGGTGTCCTGCTGTTTAAACGTTGACATGTTGGTCCCTCTACCAGACGATAGAACGACTTCAGTGAGCATGATGAAACATCTAAAGGTAAAGTGTATACACTGTGACAGTTTGACTTTGAGATGTGATGATCCTTTAATATTTTGTTTTAGGGGGGGCCAGCCAGGTCTCTCACCTGGCTTTTAAGATAAGTCATTTGTTTTTTGTCATTTAAAGTTTTAGTTGAGTTTTTTGTTTGGATTATTTGAACCAAAACGTCACACAAAAAGTCTACACCCTTACATTCAATGACAAAACCCCACAAATAAAAACTCCACAACCAATGTCATTCAAAGCAAAATAGTCTTATATTAATGAACCACAATATAAACTCAAACACTCAACCTACACTCAAAAAATAACAAATACTCAATATCCCACAATCCCTCAGTCCTCACAAAGTAAAAAAAAGAAAGAGTTCAACTCAAAATTCCACTTTGGGTTTTTTACTCAGTTCCAACAAAAAGTGAGGAAAAGATCTTCAGTTCAGTTTCTGAAAAGGAGGCAGACCCGTTACAAAGTTTTGAAGTGACTTCAGTGGAACTTGTTCTCACGTCACACTCTCTCTGATTCAGGAGGGACTGAAGCTGTGGGTCCACCACATCGAGACTGGAGACTGTTTGATAGGCGGACGGAAGCTGCCAGAGGACAGTGAGCTCACAACCGGACAGGTTGGATAAATCCAGTCCCCACTGAGTGCACAGTTAAAGAATTTACACTTTATGTATGTTTATATACTGACGGGAGTTTATTAATAAAAACAGTTTGTTTTCTCTACAGAAGAGGAATGTTGCTCAGACATTCACGGCTCAGCTGCTTGTCACACCGGTAAGACAAAAATGCACACACTCTTCCAAGATTTTAATTGAAATTGAAATTGAAATTCTAATGCCTATATCTACTTAGTTAAATCTGCTTTAGGATTTTTGCAAAAAATCTGGAGACTCATGCTGTGATGTACTGTTGATGTTCATAAAGAGGACGATGATTTCTCTGGTATTAGGACGAGAGGTTCACAGACGAGATGCAGTCATGTGGAGGTAGTCTGTCTGTCAGAGGAGCCGTTCACAGCACAGCTTACATACACAACAACAAACCAAAGGCTAAACTTGCTGAAAAGGTAATTCTTTCATTGAGTGGGAAATGTCAAACTATATCAAAATAATTATTTATGAATTAGTCATGAAATCTTTTTTCCAACAGCTGCTGAAGAGGGATGTGGTTTCTACGGTGGCCACAAGGGTTCAGATGCTGCTGGAGGAGCTGCTTATATCAGAGGAGGAGAGCAGAGGAGGTGGCAAAAAGGAAACGGGTACGCTCACACACACACACACACACACACACACACACACACACACACACACACACACACACACACACACTCGAAGAAGAAGAACTCCCCCATCATACGCCTAAAGATAATTATTGTTTTCTACTAATAGAAAATACTAAGGCTAAGCAATGACTATAAGGTTAAGCAGTGAGAATTTTGTAACAATAAAGAGTTAGTTCACTACATTTGTCACATTTTTGTTTTATAACAATTCATAAATAAGTACTAACAATTCAACTTATCCTCTCACATTAATTCTGTCCCTTTATGTTTTTCTCTTTCAGAGCGGTTCTGCCTGCCTTGTCGTATCTACTGTCCAGTCAGCAGGCCTGTGAGTGTGTCTGACTATTGGTTCAGTGATGAGGGTTTGTCTGAAGTGACAGACAGGCTGAAGGAGATGCTGGACATCGACGTGGCTGAGGGAGACTTAGATACCAGGCAGGAAACGCCTGCTCAATTCATAGAAGGAGTTGTTGCAGAAGGTAGGAACAAAGTCTCCACACTTTCTCCCTAAAAATCTGTTGTTTCTTCATAGCACATTGGCATAAAACTACCAGTTGTCTCTCCTCTTTTCTTTTATGGCATCATAGTCATACATACTGAAACTATATTTAGGTCATAAAAAAATCCCCAAAATGAAATGTGTGAATCTCATGTAGTTACAAAAGTTACAATTTCTCCTAAACAATATTTGTGTACACGTGTTACCTGTAGGACAAGTGAAGTAACCTAAAACCAGATTGAATTGGTTTAAAAAAGTGATTTATAACAAATGTACTGTTGTGTCTTCAGAGCCAGCTCTGGAAACTGTGGATGAACTGAAGCCCAAAAGGAGCAGTTTCATTGGTAATGGAATAATCCTCTAACAATCACTTCGACTTTAGAAAGATTCTCATGACATTACAGCCAAAAATAGAAAATATTTCCTATTCGATATTGAATTCCTGCCCCCTCTCAAAAGACTGCAAAGTTTATATTTGCATAATTTGTGTTTCAGCCCAGTTATCAGCCTTAAAGAAATGGTGCAGGGAAATGCTTTAGCGATAGTATTTTTCAAGTCAAGATTGTGTTGGAGCTTAAAGTCAGGGTTGGTCATTTCCTCCAGATCCACTTTTTAAGATTTTGGTTGAAATTGTCTTTAGGTCCTGACAGAATAATAAGTCATGTTCTCTGAAAAAGGAACAAAGAAAATCCATCATCTGTATCAGTTTGTAAGTCTGTAAAAACTTTGACCAATGTCTGCCATGAGATACCAATCTGATGAACCAATCACACACCTCCCTGTCTGCCTGATAGTTCTCTACCACATGTGTTCACTAGTCCACACTCAAAGCATGAGTTGAGGTCAGTTTCTGGACCAATGGGGCTTGTGCATATAAGTGAGGGGGCGTGGCTTTAGAGGGAGCACAGAGGGGAGGGGGGGTGCAGACGCAGCACTGAGGGAATGCTACTTTCAAAATCATGCTAGTTTTAGAAAATTACCAACCCTGACTTTAAAGGCCTTCTCTGTCAAGAAGTTCCTGACTCATTATAACCATACAACTATAATATACCAGAGGCACGTTTCAATATATTTTATATAAAAAATTAAATTTAAATTAACTAATTTTCAACCTGAAAACATGATGCATGTGCATTTAAAAAAAACAACCTTTCCTGATTCTCTTCTGTTTTTTTTTTAGGAATCGTCATGGCTACTGCTGTCGCCCTTCTCGCTTCTGCTGCCTCGATGCTCTATCTCAGTGATGTTTGACACACATATACACACACTGAATAAAGTTTCTACAAAATGTCTGCTGGTTAAATTATAAATTGCAGTTTTGCTAAAATGCTGTCATGAATTGTGTCAGAAAAATATTCTTGTATAATCTTATCAATACTTTAATATTAAGTGTGTACGGTGGCCGGTAGGAGTCAATCGCTCAGCAACTGATGAAACGACATACATTTAGAAAAACATGCAGCATATATAGAAACGCTGCACATTCAAATGCAAATGCAAACTACCACAACAAATGCAAAGACTGAAATGCACTGCAAAGACACAAACGCGCTGCAAATATGCAAAACAACTGCAGAAGCATCAAACGCGCTGCAAGTACAGAAATGAAACTTAAGTCAAAAAAATAATGATGTAATAAATGCATACAAGTATGCAACCTGGACCTGCAGAGAGTTACTATCTAAGCAAATGTTTAGAAGTGATTTTTGAGAAGAAACAAAAATGGGCTTGTGGAGAGCGATCAAAAGAGCAGGGCATTAGAGAGAGACAGAGAGATCAGAATATTAGAAAAAGAAAACATTGAGATGAAGAAGAAATGAATTTGATTTGACAAACCCAATAAGATAAAAGAGGGAAGACTTATCAGCATTCTATCTAGACCTTAAAGACATATTTTCCGAATTAAAAGACCAAAAATGGTTTGCAATATGAAACTTCTGACTGGCTGTGTAAGGCCTGTTTCCTGAGGAGAGTGAAGGGCTCACCATGAGTAGCAGTAAATATAAAGAGTCTTTGAGGCAGGAAGTAGTTAAAACAGATCTGTGTGTTTGCATGGCCTCACTCCCCCACCCCCCCTCCTCATTAGGTGGAGTTTGAACCCTCAAAGTTTAAAGTTATTGTTTAATTTGTCCAGAGTTCAAGTGCAATGCACCCAGAAACATGTCCACTACCCAGCTCCTCTTGAACTTCAACCCCGGAGAGACTCACTCTGCTCTTATCAATAGATTAAGTTGAGGGGGAAAAAAACGTGTTTTTAAGCAGTTATCCTGTTAACCAACTGCTAGTAAGAAAAGCAGGAGTGATAAGGACGGTCAGCTCTCTGATAACTCCACTTGGAAGAAGAGCATCCCCGTCAGAGTTTCGGACCTCTAATTCAGAAAAACATTCTCTGGCAGATCTTCAGAAAGCACTCGAAAGCTTTTACCCAGGAGAAGCATCATGTTGAGTAAAGATCTTCCAGACATTGAGGTAAACTGCTCTTTGTTTATTTCATTTAGTTTTTAGCACTTTTTATGTTTTTTTGTAAATAGCTTGTGTACTATCAACAAGGTGGCATATACATTCATGTGTTAGCTCTACCTCAGATTTAACAATATTCATCTGAAAAACAGATCATTACAGTTTCAAGCTGTTGTAATATAGGCACAAAGTTATACACTTTCTAAATATTTAGCCTTATTCAATGATTCCTCTTGTTAATCACTGACTGAAGCGGGTTTAATGTTGTTTTATTAAGATGTATATCTGTACTCTTGTGTCAGGATTTTACTGTTAAATAGCATTTTAAAGGATGTCCCAATTGTTGGTCCAAATATGATTGTTAAATTCTAGTCCCCAACTCTTTACATTAATCTCAGTCCCACATATGTGTTTGTATACTGAGTTGCATTAAGGAGTGGATTTGACACTAAAATTTTGCAGACAGCTGATAGAGACCAATATATATTTATACAAATATTGTTAACCTTTCTTTATTCAGGTTAGCCCTAATGACATCAGAGATCTCTGTTTCAAGGAAGACCTGGCAAAGAATAGCAGCAATACACAGTTTCAACAACAAAAACACTCAAACACATACAGTACACATTTCATAATCATCAGTTAAAAGAGCTGCATACAGAAAGTTTAACCATTCAGGGTAACTAAGTTGTTCAAAGCACAAATAAGTTGCACAAAGTCCAACATATGAATAATTAAAAAGAGAGGAAAAGGTAGTCCGGTCGTTCCTAGGATAGCTTTGTAAATGAAGATATTCAAATGCCCGAGTAAAGCAGTCCAGTTGACCTTATGAAGAACAATACAGTTCATAATATACACAGCAGAGTACGCAAACCCTTTTCTTTCTTCAACAACACTTACTTCCACCATATTGCCGTAGTAGGGATTATAAGAAATCAAATCCATGTTATGTAGTCCTAATACAGATTTATGGTGTTGTGCAACAAAGCATGTGATTTGTTGTACAACCTGTAGATAAGTGACGCATGGTCCAAGTGAAGGTATGATTCTGCACATGTAGAGACGGAGCAATAGATCAGAGAACTCTGTACTGAACTCTCTTATATGTTGTGATTCTGTAAATAAGGGATTGGAAGTGTCTAAAAATGTCAATTCTGGTTGGCCTTTTTTGTTTTGGATTTTGAAAATTTCAAAAAATCTGAGAATCGAAAAAGACCAAGTACTTTGATTTTTCTGTTGTATCTTTCATCACAAGAAGTACACTGACTTACACAAGTCTTCATAATGTAACTTTAGAATAACCTACACACTACAGATATTTTTGACTGGTAGGGTAATTAGGAAGGCCTCGAGGTTG
The DNA here is from genome assembly GCF_963930695.1 of Labrus bergylta. Classification (NCBI taxonomy): domain Eukaryota; kingdom Metazoa; phylum Chordata; class Actinopteri; order Labriformes; family Labridae; genus Labrus; species Labrus bergylta. The sequence continues at coordinate 32,421,248 of NC_089198.1, read as the reverse complement.
ACTGGGTTGGGTTGCAACATCTAAAAACTGATTTTTATGATGTTTTAATCCAAATAATACATTTTTTATTATTATTTGAATATGGTTTGATATGTGTTTTAGGTTTTACTCTGTTCAGCACTTTGGCCAGCCTCGGTTGTTTTAGTTGTCCTAATAATGTTGACTTGACTTATTACCAGGACCTAGATACCGCTATCATTAATACCCTAAAGTGCGTCAGTAAATATGGCTTGATCCATTCAGGACAGAGAAGAGGGTGGTGGAATGAACTTCCAAACTCCATTGGGTCTTCAGAGTCCCTCTGCACCTTTAAGAAAAAGCTAAAGACCCAGCTCTTTCATGAATACCTACTAACTTAATGATGATGGTCTCCATATTATTGATGATGATGATGGTAATGACGATGACTTATAAGATGGTTTCTATACTGATTAGAGCTCTCAAGAACTGCCCTCAATGTTGTGCTTTGCCTCTGGTCACTTCCTGTCAGCACCTGTGTGTCCAATCAGATTCAAAGCTGATCGTTTGCTCTTACTGACATTGTTCCCTTTTTTCTAGATCCTTGCTTGTGTTGTACTTACTCTCTGATGTACGTCGCTTTGAATAAAAGGGTCTGATAAGTGAATTGTAGAATTCAGTGGACTTTTTCATGAATACACAACTTGCTCTTTTAATGGATATTTTCATGCAGCTATGCAGCAGGTCACATAACCTTAGTGCAATGACCATTATCTCACCATTATCTTATCACCTTGACCCCGACCTTCCAAACAAGCAGATTTCCCAGAATGTTCCATAGCTTCAATGTTTTTGGCAGCAGGTGTGTGTGTGTGTGTGTTCTGGGACACATGTAGTTTCCAAGCTGAATGAAACACAAGCAAGAATTTCTATTTATACTTTCTTAAGACAAAAAAATGCAATTAATAAAACTTTAAATAGATAGTTTTTTAATCCTGACATTCCTAGAGCCTGCTTAATCATTTATTAAGATTTTTTGGTTTTCAAAAAGGCAGTGTCTGAATAACTTTGTGGCATTCTTAAAATCTGCTTTCAGGAGCAGCTAACTCGTTGTAACTTAACAATGTGTTTCAATGTGTTGACCCATTTTATTTTATTGCATACAGAGCATCCTGGCTCTGAATCCCAGGGTGAAGACACATGCTCAGATCATGTCCACAGAAAACAAGAAGAGAGAAAAGAAACACTGGAAGAGAAACCCTGAGCGGGGCTGTGATGTAAGATAATCAACACTCTCAAACCAGCACATCTTGGCTAAATGTCGGCAGCATTTATTTTGCCAAAAGCACTCATTTGAATGTGTCATCCTCTTTGTCTGTCACCCACCAAGTTTTGTTTTCATGTGTCCTTGTTTCCTTTCGTTTTTTGTCATTAATGTTTTTCTTTCTTTCTTCCTTTTTTTAAAATTTCAGTCTTGTGTTAAATTAGAGAACAACTTTGATGATATCAAACATACCACCCTGAGCGAGCGTGGAGCTCTACGAGAAGCACTGAGGTGAGTCAATATTTTTAATGAATCATTTTTGTAAGTATAAATGTCACTCATAACATATTTTCAACTCCAATCTCACAAGCTCACTTTCTCATATTAAGGATAAAGGTCATCAGCATAGAGAACTCCTATTATTAGCAGATCAAATATGATAAATTGCACCAACAGGAAGGATTAGTAAAAGTAGATCTGCATATGAGGATACATTGAATTTGCCATGGATTAAAGTCATACAAGCAGCTGGTTAAAAGAAGCATGGCTATACATATCACACCTCCATTTTGGTTAAGAGTAAAGAGGCAGCATTTGTTCAACTGTCATTACATTTTGCACAGACGTTTATAATTCCCAGATTATCTGAATCATCTCTCTAGAATCCTCTCAATATTTATTTAGGGTTTTCCTAGAGGTTAGTTTTAGTAAGATACATTCAAAAGTACTATTTGAATTTCCATGTGAGCTTAGGACTGGCGATATGACCTCAAATCAATATCACGATTAATGGAACATTTGACCTCGATTACGATTAATGAACAATTATTTTGTTTTTGGTTTCTGCCCTCATAGTTTACTGACGAGGTCTCTGCTGTAAACATACTGAACTATTAAAGCTGGGATATGTTTTCTAAGGACAGAGTGCATATCAGATGAACTATTTTGTGGTTATTTACTGAATATTTCAAACTGAAATCAAAGCATCGCTTGAAATGAAAACGACACATTTTAGTTTAAAGTAGAAATTAACTTCTCTGAAACAGAAGAAAATAAATAACTTGCATTTCTTGCAACTAGTTTTTCCTCAGTGTTTACATTTGACTTCTTTTTGTTCGGTGTCGTCTTCCCTAAAGACAAAATGTGTCCAAAAGACGGACATTGCTTCCATGTCGAGGATTAGACGTGTTGTCACTTGAATCTGAAAATAATTAACATGGGCAAGATTACATTGATTAGAAGTTTTGAATGTCAGTTTCGATTAATTTTCGATGAATTTCCCAGCCCTAACTGGCACTCACACTCAAAATGATTTGTGATTCGTTGCTGTTCATGGCCATTCTATGTTTTGGATCTATAATGTTCATATTTCACTTCGGTCACCGCTTGATTACAAACCAAAAACAACTAAACTAATGACATCACCCTTTGCCTTAGCTGCACTTATTTCAAATGCTAACGAGCAAATATTGGTATATAATACATTCAGACTAAAACGGGGATCATTATAAACTAAAGTCTGTATCTGCTGTCATTGAGTCAAAGCAACAAGAGAGACAGTGTGTGCCAATACTGCTGTATTGTTTTTGAACATGTTTGATTTGAATGTCTTCAAATGATGTTTGCTGCTGTTTTGGACCAGAAAAGATTTTCTTTCTTTTTTTAAAGTTTTTCACATTTTGGCTAAACCCTCAAATGAAAGTCAAATCTGTGTTTAGGTGTCTTAAATGTGCGGATGCTCCTTGTCAGAAGAGTTGCCCTACTAACCTGGACATTAAGTCATTTATCACAAGCATCTCTAATAAGGTATTGTAAAAAATATATATACATACAAACGCATTTATGCAAACATTCTTGAATGCTGGTTCAATGATTTTAGGGAATAGCTCAGAGGAAGTTAGAAAACAAACAATGAATGAAGAGTAGTCAAATATGAAGAAAGGTGTAAGTGCTATTTCATCATTCATGTTTGTGTATCTGTGTGTGTACTAGAACTACTATGGAGCAGCGCGGGCTATCCTCTCCGACAACCCCTTGGGCTTGACTTGTGGAATGGTTTGTCCCACATCAGAGCTGTGTGTGGGGGGCTGCAACTTATACGCTTCAGAGGAGGGACCTATTAACATCGGAGGGTTACAGCAGTTTGCTACCGAGGTAAAACATTTACAGCTGCCGAGCTATTCTGAATGAAACATTTAATAAGCTGTCTCACTTGTGTCTTTTATCTACATAATTGTCATATAACAATAAAATTAACCATTCAATGGCTCTAAAATTGTGAAGCCTTTACAGGTGAGTTCTGGCTTAAAACTTGATGAATCATTCGGTTTTTATTAAGGTGAATGTTAATGTGAAACTGTCATTATTAAAGGCTTTATATGTGATTTTTCACACTTAAATATAATATAAATCAAGTATATCCTCTGAAAATAACTCTGTGAGTCATGACTGTCTACAATGGGTGTAACACCCGAGTCCCACTGTCTGTGATGTTTTCAGAGTTTTCAGAGTCCTATCTTCACTTTGTTTACATCGCCCGGACGGCGGCTGACTCCTCCTCTCGTGTATAAAAGTTGTTTAATTGAGGGACTAGAGAAAAGAAGAATAACATACTGTACTCACTGCTTAACTGTGTTTCTAGATCACGCTCATTTCAGGTAAATTTACATGCAGTGTGAAGATACGAGCATAATAAAGATCGCTAGCATTAGCATGCTAACACAACAATGCAGCTCGAGTTGTTTGGGTTTCATGCTGGTGCTCAAGGGCGACATCTGCTGGATCAAAAAAATCACATATAAAGCCATTAAGGAAATAAAACATTGACCAAATCCTTTTGATTTAAGGTATGTATTTAATGTTTTTCATGTATGTTGTCTGAGTCTATAGGTCTGTGTTTTCTAGATTTTTTATTGTTTTCACCTGAAGTAAACTAAATATTTTGTGTGTGTTTTGTCTTCTTAGGTGTTTAGTAAGATGGGCATCCCTCAAGTCAGAAATCCTGAACTCCCACCAGCCAATGAAATGCCAGAATCTTACCACTCATCGATAGCTCTGATTGGTTGTGGTCCAGCGTCAGTCAGCTGTGCCTCCTTCCTGGCTCGTCTTGGATACGATAATATCACTGTATTTGAGAAGCAGAAGTACATCGGAGGACTAAGGTATCAGCATCCAACTGTAAATAAAATCATACCAGAGAATGTGAACTGGCTCCAGGTTTCTGCGGTGAATCTGACCCCTTACCTTAGACCTTGTTCTGAGCTGAGCTCTTAAAGATTATACATTATAACAGTTTGTTCAGTGTCCTCTTCTCTGCCACCACTGTGAATGAGACAACGAGGCAATGCACTGGGCGTTTAGATGCAAAGTTTTTAAAACTCTTTTTCTTTTATTTATGATCTTGATAGTCATCATCAGCAACAACATCAAAGAGAATATCAGTATTATCTGTTACAATACCGCTTCAAGGTTTGTTTATTTTCTACTAAAAATCTCCATGACAAACGATAACAGGGAGATCAGGGATGCCGTCATCCTCTTTGCACTCTTTTTTTTCACCCTCATCAACCGCAGCTTCCCAGCTGTTTTCTGTTTGTTTAATCATATCCATTAACTCACACTGACACCAACTAGCCTCATCCAGGCAGAACAAAAAAATAAAACATGACCTTAAGTAACATGACGGATCGTTTCATATCATCATAACCAACGTTACCAACAGCAACAATATCACTGAATGAAGAGGTGTTTATAATGACCTGGGTCTTTAGCTTATACTTAAAGGTGGAAAGGGACTTTGCAGATCAAATTGAGTTCAGTAACTCATTCTAACAGAGGTGCTATAGAGGAGGATAGCCCAGTTAGCGACTAAGGGCCTTATTGTGATTGGAGTACCAGGCGCATTTTATTGACAGAGTGACAGTAGTGGGTGGGAGGTAGTGTGTACCTGTGGTTGTGGTTGAAGACCAGTCCCACAGCTGTGTTCTGGATCTTCTGCAGAGGTTTGGATGTGCATGCAGGCCTGCCAGTAGAGATATTGTCATGAATGGTAACTCCTCAAGAAGGAGCAGCAAGTCTTAGCTGCAAGTTTAACACTTTCTTTATTATCTAGCCCACATGTAGCTGTTATGTTGCTAACTCCGATACAACACTGATGACGTCACAGTTGCCTCTATGGTGGCCTAAGGGCATCAAATCATGACAGATGTAGTTTAGTATCTTCGTGGAATTAGCCCTTTACGTTACCCGAAACCCACAAGGGAGCAGTCATATCCCAAAACTTCAACAGAAAGCAAAACAATGCAGAATCTAATTAAAATAAAGCATGTTAAATCATTGATGCCATATTGTTTGCATAGCAGAGGTATGAGAAAACATGGGAGTGGATCATTGCACCAAGTGAAGAGGTGTTTATTGAAAAGAGAAGGGGACTGAGCACTAAACCTTGAGGCACCCCTGTGAATAAGTTGTAGGTTTTGGACACTTCTCTTTACTCTGAAAGATATCCGTGACAAGTATGACATGAACCAGTGGGGGGGTCGATCCTGAGACACCAAGCTCAGAGAGAGTGAAGTGAGGATTTGGAGGTTCACTGTGTCAAAGGCAAAGAAAAGATCTAGCAGTAATAGTAACTGTCTGTTACTGATAGTACTGCAGTATCGGTAGAGTCAAGGGGTATAGGTAAAACTTGTCTGTAGGCTTCAACCTTGGTTGGGTTGAGGGGCGGGGTGACCTGAGCTTGCTTGATAACATTGGACACAGCGAAGAGTTGTTGATGCAAGTGGCTTTTGGGTTAAGTGTATGGAAAATGGTCTGTGAAGATGTTTGATGGAATTGGTTCCAGCAGACTAGTAGTTGGCTAAGAGTCCAGTAGAAGCTTGAAGACTTTGTCCTTTATTAGATGTGACTATAAAATGCCTTCTCAAAAATGAAACAAGTTGGTTCGGTAGGAAATCAAGGCGGTAGGAGGCAAGATATAAGAAACTGTATCCCTTTTGAGATTGCAATTCTGCAACAGCGCAGTAACATAGCTCCGCCTTCATAATGCTTTTGTACTACATAGATTCCTCTATGGGGTAATATTCCAGTGTGTGGTTGTACATGAAGTGGCATGAAGTTACAGGGACTGCCTTGAACGGGCAATAATTAAAGTGCTATTTCTACACAAATATACACTTGTACAAAAAAGGAAAATTCAACATTAAAAATTCATTTTCCCTCCTGCAGCACAGCAGAAATCCCTCAGTTCCGGCTTCCCTATGAGGTTGTCCAGTTTGAAATAGACCTGATGAAGGACTTGGGGGTCAAGGTAAGGCCCCAAAGGTTTTTTTTAAAGTGCATTAAGTGTTCATGCTGCAAAATGCTGAAATTAATTTTTCCAAAATAAAAGTTAAGTCATGAGGTTTACTCTTGGTTGTTAGAATTTAATTATGATAAGATATATGTTAAATGTATCATAAGTACCATTTTTGAAAGAAAGCTAGCAAAGACAAATTATTATAGTTTCATCATGGTGTTGAATATATACATGATAATGTGATGTTTTTAGAGCATCCTGAACATGCCATAATGATCTTATGAAATGTGTTTCTTTGTGGATATTCCAGGTTCAATGCGAGAAGGGTCTAGGTATCAGTGGGATGACCTTGACCTCCCTGAAGGAGGAAGGATTTAAGGCTGTTTTCCTTGGGATTGGTGAGCTTGAATAATGCTATAAATACACAGTCCATGTGTTTCTCCTTTCAATTCAATTCAATCAATCAATACATTTTATTTATATAGTGTCAACTCATAACAAGTGTTATCTCGAAAAAAGAAAAAACTGTCTTATTAAAAGGCAGAAATCTTCGGCCGGATCCCCGGCTCATGATGAAACAGCCTTCACAGGCCTAGACTGCGCCGGGCTTGGAAAGGGATAGGGGGAGAGATGGGATAAGATGCAGGAAGAGGGATAGGGAGCAAGGGGGTGGGGGAGGCAAGCCTTTGAACTCTAAGGCACTTTATTTCTGTAAACATGTGAGAAACGTTGTTTTAAAGTTTCTAAAAATGTTTTGCATTTGTGTGTCTCCAGGTCTCCCTCAGGCCAACAGGGCCAAGATCTTTGATGGTTTAACCATGGATCAAGGTTTCTTCACCTCCAAAGACTTTCTGCCCATGGTGGCCTTAGCCAGCAAGAAAGGTACTGATGTGAACGAACACAAACAAGCTAAACAAATGTTAAACACACATACTCTCACCCCATGCATGGTAAGAAAGGGAAAATTGTTTTTTTTTTCTTTTGTGTTGTTTTTTTTTAATGGGGTTTTACTAATAAATTACTATTAATAGTAAGTTTACTATGTACAATATATAAGTCAGTACTGACCCTGTTTGGAAAGGGTGGAATGGCCAGAGTTTCTACACAGAGCTAAGCTATGTGTCGCTGGCCCCGGTCAAAGTCCAGATTACACTGAGCTAAAATGACATCAACACTATGCAAGTCACGAAGACCCCATTTCAAGTCTTCAATGAGCATTTTTCTGAAGAGGATTGTGTAAAACCCACAGCAAATAATGAAGCTGGACTCTTGGTAATAGCACTACAGACACTACTTTATAAGTATACTGTTGTAACATGAGTATGATAAATAACTAGGTTTTGAGTTTGAGTATGGGTTTTCCTATTTTCTGGTTGCACTTGAACGCCACTCGTTTTACCCTTGATTGCAGCACGTTGCTGTCTCGTTTACATTCTGCTACCATTCTATATAAAGAGTGAATATATGGACATAAAGTTGTCGACTGGTTCTTCTTAGGAGTAGAAGTTACAACATATACCATACAACCTAACTTCATAAAACCCAAAATGTTAGGCTACTATAATTCAGTAAATCTAAAGGGGAGTAGTGGGCTCAGTGGGTTTAGAGCTAAATATGTTTAAGTATACAGTATAAGGTTTGTAAGATCATCATGTCAGAGACAATCTCTCAGACCGAGTCTCTCCATCTCACTCTGTTTAGGTATGTGTCAGTGTCGCTCTTCCCTCCCAGAGATGAGAGGCGTGGTGATCGTTCTTGGGGCCGGGGACACTGCGTTTGACTGTGCCACCTCAGCTCTTCGCTGTGGAGCCAAAAGAGTCTATGTGTGTTTCAGGAAGGGATTCACCAACATCAGGGCTGTTCCTGAGGAGGTACAGCTAAGGGTTTTAATTGACAGATACTGTATAAAGATAAATGCATATATAGAGTGCTTAAAAACATGGGCTTTATTCTGTCAGATGGAGTTGGCCAAGGAGGAAAAGTGCGAGTTCCTGCCATTCCTTTCTCCTCGCGAGGTCATCATGAAAAATGGTCGTGTTGCAGGATTACAGTTTTGTCGCACTGAGCAGACTGAGGGAGGTGACTGGTTGGAGGATGAGGACCAAGTAGTCAGGCTGAAGGCTGATTACATCATTAGTGCCTTTGGGTCAATACTCAACGAGCCGCAAGGTGATTCACAAACTATCTGTTGAGTAAATGAGCAACAGTGTCTGCAGTTGTTTGTTTTCATACTGTAGTGTATTTGTATGTATTTATGCATGTAGGTATGGATAGATGTATGGATGGATGGATTGATTTATGGATGGATGGATGATTGATGGATGGATGTATGGATGGATGGATGATGTATGTATGTATGTATGTATGGATGGTTGGATGGATGGATGGATGGATGGATGGTTGAATGGATGGATGGATGGATGTATGGATTTATGTATGGATATATGTATGGATGTATGTATGTATGGATGGTTGGATGGATGGTTGGATGTATGTATGGTTGGATGTATGTATGGTTGGATGTCTGTATGGATGTATGTATGTATGTATGGTTGGATGTATGTATGGTTGGATGTCTGTATGGATGTATGTATGTATGTATGGTTGGATGTATGTATGGTTGGATGTCTGTATGGATGTATGTATGTATGGATGGTTGGATGTATGGATGGATGGATGGATGGTTGGCTGTATGTATGGATGGATGGATATATGTATGTATGGATGGTTGGGTAATGCCTGCTTCAGATGAACTATTTATTTATGTTTTTCTACATTGATTTTTTTTTAGCTTCAGTTCATGAAACCAGGAGAACTATCATATACTGTGTATAATTCAAATGACATTGACCTCTAGTTTTTGCTGAAAACACAAGTGGTCCAAATGTAACAAACACGTGTACTCATGCAAATTAAAATTCATATCTTAGTGACTGAGGCCATGGCTCCTGTCAAGCTGAACCGCTGGGGTACTCCAGAGGTGAACACAGACACAATGCAGACCAGTGAGCCCTGGGTGTTTGCAGGAGGAGACATTGCTGGTTTGGCAAACACCACAGTGGAATCAGTGAATGATGGCAAGCAGGCCTCTTGGCATCTTCACAGATACATACAGGTACAATCATCTCTACTTAGATCTACTTCATAGCTCATCCTGTAGCATATACAAGTTCTGTTTTATGTTTAATAAAAGGCAAACTTGTACATTCACAAGATTGGACCAAGGTAGGTCGAAGTTAAACATTTCTGTGACAGATCCTTAAAGCAAAGGCAAATAAACCATTTATTTACTTTTGGAAATGCCTGGTCTTTTACTCATAGAGAAAAAAAAGAGTCCAATTTTGCTTTGGAGAAGAGCTAGATATTACACATAGGAGGGTTAATCACAATGCTATTAAGGTCTGATTAAGGTCAGCATCTTCCTGCAACCGCAGTGATGGGAAAAAAGCGACATAACTGTGTGTTTGAATGGATCATTTCACTTTTAAAAACAGCTCAGTTGACAAGTCAAAAGTTATATGCAACTTGTGTCAAACAGAGGTAAAATATCACCAAAGTACTTTGAGCCTATAAGCTTAGCATACAGGCTAGCAAATTAGACTGATTCCAGCAGTCAACAACATCTACAAAGCCAGATGAGCACTTTTTGGACCTGTTGATTAAACTAAATCAAATAATTTAATGACAGCGCTTGCTAAATGGGTGGCAACTTACTGCAGGCCCTCCATGTTAGATAAAAAATGGATGCTTCAGTCAACGTCTAAGACAGGGACCCTTTGGGACACAGAGTGTTTACCAGATTAGTGAGGAGGAAATACTTTTATGATCCTATTATTTGATTCCATGATATCGTCAGTCTTTGGGATGTAAGTCACCAAAAGCCATCGTCAGTCAGCACATTTTTGTCTAGTTTTGAGGATGCTTTTTTTTATATATATATATATATATTCTGCAGCTAGCTGATCCATAGAGAGGAGTTAGTGTAGTTTCTTCTCGTATGTACAGGTTTTTGTTGTTAGCAGAGGGTTACAATGATAAAGTCCCCACTTGTAGCTGCATGTGTAAATGGCGTTTAAATGTTATTTACTTGTTTTCCACTTTGGAATTGCTGATTTTGCACAAAACTGCGTATATCTGTCTGAATTAATTGTGTTTAAAATCTAAGGACAAAGTGTCTTGACATTGGTTTTAACACAGTTTAAGTACACCCACAGGTCTGAGTAATGAGCCAAAGAGTCGGATTGAAAAATACAAAACTTACTTATTTTGAGAAAATGTTTTATAAGTGATGTCATTTAAATGATGGACTTTTCTCTTCTCTTACTGTAGTCCCTGCATGGACAGACAGTGGACCCGGTTCCTAAGCTGCCGTTGTTCTACAGCGCTATAGATCAGGTGGACATCAGCGTTGAAGTTTGTGGAATAAAGTTTCCAAACCCATTTGGCCTGGCATCTGCCCCACCCACCACCAGTACAGCTATGATCAGGAGAGCTTTTGAACAAGGCTGGGGCTTCGCTCTGACCAAAACATTTGGGCTGGATAAGGTATAGTTCACACAAACATACATAGATGCACCAAGCCTGCACAAAGAGTAGTCACAACAGGAACAAACAACAAATTAGGAGATGAACCAATCCAAATACTGTAGGTAATGAGACATTGAAAGAACAGCATGAGATATTTAATTTCATCTTGCCAAAATAAAGCAAATATTGCCCCTAGTTGGTTAAAGTTGTTTGTGTGGATGTGGGCAACAAGAAGCAAATCTTACAGGGTTTTTTTTTAGTGTAAGGTATACTTAGCATCCAGGAAAGATGTTGAGAATGCCTTAATAATTGTTTTGAGTTTTATGAACATGTTTACTTCAAAATCAAATTAATAAGGCAATAAACTGTGCAGACAAACATCTCTTAGATGTTCTGCGAGACAGCTGTGAAGCAGACGACATGAACAAAAACTAAAACTATGGCAAACAACCAAAGGACAAACTTTACAACAAATAAATAAAAGCTACCATAAAGACAAACTTTGCAGGCTGAGCAATTATTTTATTGCAGGCTGTACAATTTTAATCAACCAAAGATCTGCAGTAACTGCCAAGCCGCCGAGGCCACTAGCGCTGGCTGCCGCTAGCCGCCGGGGCTGCTAGCGCTGTTAGCCAGTTTAGCTAAAGAATGTCAAACACAATGTTGTAAAGCCAAATAATTAGATTTATTTGTCCAGCAAAAAGTCCAATCCCGCACTTTCCAATTCCTCTATTTATTGAGAATTTACAAGATTAATGTTGTGAGGTAATTTCAGCTGAAATACATTTGTTTCAGCTGAAGGGAACCTCATTTACTCACTCTATGAGTAAGATGCCTAAGCATGCCTGCTGATATGAATGAAATAGAGCTGGATTCTGATTCCGTCTAGCCAAAAAAGATTCAAGATATTTGTTTGTCACATGCTCATACATTGGGGCAGTGACATGCAATGTCTGTTCCTCAAGGCCATCAAGTATAACTCTGAGATACAGACATGTAGAAATATAATAATGTGTATCTGTGTGCATCATGTATCTGGTACAGTCACTATACCATATTGTGTTATCTTGATGAGGTACCATTCGAGTAAAGAGACACTTGATTGCTAAGCTCTTCCATTTTTTAAAAACCACTTATGTCAATCTAAGTAATCTGTCTCTGCAGGACCTGGTGACCAATGTGTCCCCTCGTATTGTGCGTGGAACCACCTCAGGTCATGTGTTTGGACCAGGCCAAGGCTCCTTCCTCAACATTGAGCTCATCAGTGAGAAGACAGCAGCCTACTGGTGTCAGTCAGTAGAAGAGCTAAAGAAAGACTTCCCCAATAATGTGAGTAACTTTTACCATCAACCTATTTGTTTCTCAGTGGACATGGTTCTCCATTTACAAAGAACATGAAAAGCAGGAGTTTGTCAAATATGTTCATGTTACCTCAAAAGGCTGCAGGTGTTTCTAAATCCCTTTCAAATGGCCGGAAAATGACTTTTCAATGTCTGGGTGGACCGCATGTGAGAAAGCAAAGTCAAATCTGTTCACCCTGACTTTTCTCCCAGCAACCCCTGGAAGTGGTGGAGTATTTTGAGTTGTGAGAGTGCGTTCAGATCCGACAATCTCACGCTTCAATGTACTTTTGTGAAAGGCAATCCTTGAACATTTCAAGACGAGGATATCCCGATATTATCCTGAAAATGTGAGGAGTTAGATCTGCCTATGGTAGTGGTTACCAATGAGCAGTGACACTCAGCATTGTTTCTTCAAACATCCAAGTGAGATGCCCCCATAGCTTTTGTCAAAGTCATGTTAGATGGATGAAGGGAAAGACCAATATATGTTTTTGACACTCTCTTATATCTCCAAGAAATCTGAAAACTAGCTCTGCCTTGTCTCTCTGTCAGGTGGTGATCTCCAGTATAATGTGCAGTTACAACAAGGAAGACTGGACAGTACTGGCCAAGATGGCGGAGGTGAGTGAAATGTCTAATCCTCACAGAAACTCTCAACATAATTTACAGAATATAACAATTAGGTAATTATTATTAGAACATACAGAGATTTAAACTGTGGTTTGGGAACATGTCAAATCCAATCATTTGTGTGTTTAGAAATCAGGAGCAGATGCACTGGAGCTGAACCTGTCATGTCCTCATGGGATGGGCGAGAGAGGAATGGGATTGGCTTGTGGACAGGTAGATACACACACACACACACACACACACACACACACACAGAAGAGAGGCATATTATATACATCATCATACTCTATATTAATTATAGTACTGCATGATTTACCCCCTGATGTGGTACATTATAGAGGCCACCATCTAGTGAAGCTTTCCAAAATTGCTAAATGCTGTTTATGTTTCTTAATCGTTAGGACCCTGTGTTGGTGCGTAACATCTGTCGCTGGGTGCGTGAAGCCATTTCCATTCCGTTTTTTGCCAAACTGACACCAAACGTTACCAATATTGTTGACATTGCAAAGGCTGCTCATGAAGGTAATTTTTTTAATTCCATTATTAAAAAACTGTTTTTTTGACATTGTAATTACCTGATTTATTTTTAGAACACGTGTGGGTTGTTGTTATAGTTAAGTTTGTTTTGCAGGTGGAGCAGACGGTGTAACAGCCACCAACACAGTCTCAGGTATGATGGGACTGAAGGCCGATGGCTCCCCCTGGCCTGGTGTTGGAAAGGGCAAACGCACCACGTATGGAGGGGTGTCTGGTGAGGACACACACTAACACATAGACAATCCCTTGTACCTTAACTATTGCACTTGTGCAACTTTATTAAGATTTACCTTAAGAGACTCTCAGTCTGGTGAATACCTACACCTCTTGTTTCTTAGTCAGACTTTCTTTTGATGATGATGTATAAACTCCAAGCAAAATCTGAGACAATCCTTATAAACTAAACCTTAAAACCCTCCAATCAGAGGCACAAACTACGGACAGGATAAATGCATTTTCAAAGGCTAAATGGTACAAGTCAGGATGTGTAAATTTATTAAAGTCTGACAAAGAAATAAGACATACTGTCAGTGTTGACAGATGTACGATATTTTCTGTACTTGTACCATAATGTTGCCCTCTGTACGAACAATAATTGCAGAAAAGGCTAAATGTATGCTAAAAGCTGCAGTACGATATTGCTGTATTTTCCATCTGGCAAGACTGCATACTGTTCACAGAAATCCTTACACAGATTCAACCGGGATATGAAATGCACAATTATAAAAGAGTTTTACAAAAAGCTGTTTATTCGATGGTTAACCAGTATTTATGTTTTCAAATTGTATTGGACTACAACTACAGCCTGAAATGTTGGAGACCTAGTGAGACTTTTGGTGTCAGATTTGTTGGTACATGAGAAGACACTCTATCATCCTTAAATAAAAAATTGAAGTTACTAATAAATTACACTTTAAACAGATTCTAGTGAGATGCTACACTAAAAAGCTTACTCTGACCATGTGTGCAGGTAACGCCATCAGACCTATCGCTCTCAGAGCAGTATCGGCCATCGGCAGAGCTATTCCTGGTTTCCCAGTTTTGGCCACAGGAGGTATCGACTCAGCTGAGAGTGGACTACAGTTTCTTCATGCCGGGGCCTCAGTGTTACAGGTAACTTTGTAACTTTGTAACAGCATGGTGAGGCTGATGTGATGTGTTGAGTAGCATATCATTAATTGATGAATACATTTTGTTTGAAAATGAGACTTTAATCTTAATTAAGTTTCAGCAGTAGGTATAAACAGAAGGTTTTTAAAATGGGAAGTTCTGAGAGCTCCTCTCTCTCAGGTTCATACAAACCACTGTTACTCAAAAAGTAAGTGCATGCAGTATTACAAAAGACACTAATGTGGGTTTCATCCCAGAGCAGATTGAGGATAGAAGCAGTGAGAATCTAAGGTCTTTAATACAAATAGACCAATAATATATATTATGATCAGAGATCTATTATTATTAATATAAGGATTGAAAGCTATATACTTCATCAGAAAACAAGCAAACACAAACTTGGTTTAATAATGTGTTTTTATATCTGTTGATTTCCTTGTGTCTGATTACCAAAGGTGTGCAGTGCAGTACAGAATCAGGACTTCACAGTGATTGAGGATTACTGTGTGGGTAAGTAACTGACTTTCTCCTCTATTGTGACACCAGTACCCTGATATCCTCCTCATATACCTTTATATCCATAGCCTAAAGAGTCAAATATCAACTGTTCATGCTCTCAGCCCTCCAGATGCATCTCTACTTTAGATAGAAGATATTGAGACTATATAACGATACCATTTGGATGAACATGTGTGTTCAGGTCTGAAGACCTTGTTGTACCTGAAGAGTCTGGAGCTGAAGGACTGGGATGGTCAATCTCCTCCAACAGTGAAACATCAAAAAGGAAAACCAGTGCCAAGAATTGAAGATCTCATTGGAAAGGTACACAGAACAATTAGTTTTTTATTGACCAGTACAGCTTCTTTGTACAGGTAGACCACTTGGGATTAGAGAAGGAGACACTGGATCAGACCTGAGAAAACCTGTGTCAAATGATGAAGACATACTTTATTTATTACCTTTAAAGGCTATAAGTTATACCTGATAGTTGGATGTGCAAACAACTCCTTTAAAACATTATTCTCTGAAGTTAAATTCAATTTCCTATTAGACCAAAGACCTGTAATGTTTTCTTTCTCATAATAATTATTAAACTCTGGTGCTGGTGGCCCAGGTTCAAATTCGACCTGTGACTTCTTTCCCGCATGTCATTCCCCTCTCTCTCTCTCCCTGATTTATGACTCTATCCACTGTCCCATCTCTCGAATAAAGGCACAAAAAGCCAAAACTTACATCTTTAAAAAAAAAATAAAAAAAATAAACAAATTATTTGTATCTGCATAGTCATACCAAAATTATGTGTGTGTGTGTGTGTGTGTGTGTGTGTGTGTGTGTGCTTGTGTTTACATAGAGCCTCCCTAGCTTTGGTCCATACCTTCTAGAGAAGAAGGAGGCCGTTGCAGAGTACAAGAAGCAGCTCAGAGATGCTGATCAAACTGATGAGGCTGAAGACACCATCAGCAGAGTCAGCACTCAGCGTCCCAAAAAACCTGTTCCTGCTGTCAAGGTATGAAACACACAAAGACACGCACAACGTCCTCTTCTGTGAATCAAGTATTAAATCAGAAAAGTGTCTTATTTCTTTACGTATACCACGTTTGTTTGTGTGTGTGTGTGTGTGTGTGTGTGTGTGTGTGTGTGTGTGTGTGTGTGTGTGTGTGTGTGTGTGTGTGTGTGTGTGTGTGTGTGTGTGTGTGTGTGTGTGTGTGTGTGTGTGTGTGTGTGTGTGTGTGTGTGTGTGTGTTTGCTAATGTTTATGTTTCTACTGTAGGACGTCATTGCCAGAGCGCTGCGCTACATTGGAGCATACCAGGAACTTGACAACATAGAGCAGGTACCCATTTGTCTCTTTTTTGTATAGCCATTTCATAATTTAATATACAATATAAATATACTGTTTATTAAGTCAGGTTAGGTGTATGAGGCAAAACTTGTTTTAAATGGAGATTGATAGTTGGTCATTGCCTGGCTTTGTTTGGGCTGAGCACTTACAGTAAGTTTCCCTTCTGAGCATCAGTAGGAGACGTCAGCTGATGACTGCCTGCTGAAATTCAAGCAAGGCAGGTTCAGGCTTGTAAAAATAAGAAAAAGCCGTTTCAGTTGTGGTTCTCGGGTACATAGGTCCATAAGATGCACTGCAGCTCTCACTGTGTTAAGACCGAATTGGTTAAAGACCAGCGAGTCAACTGAGCCTGGACATCTGTTACTACTGCCCTCGCCTTCATTTCCTCTTGTCACCTGGAACAAATGTCATTATTTCCAAAACCTGGAAATTCAATAAGTTTTCCCATTGAGCAACAACCCCCTCATGCAATCATGGTTACTGCTCCTAAAGATTTTATGTATATGATAGATGCCCACAGACGGCATAATGCAAGACATGATCAACGCAATGGTGTTTTTTGTTTACTCACTGTTTGATGATCTACTCTGGTCCTAGTTGTCTTGACAGATTATTAAAGACTGTCGCGGTTTACTTTTAACTGGTAAGACTGACTTTTGCATAGACAAAATCAAAAACCCCCCAAACAAAGAATTTCCTAAACAAATAGGCTTTTACAAAGAAATCAAACCAGTGGGTAAGTGGAGAAAATGACTAACCCTGCCTTTAAGCTGGGCCAAACTTCTCTACCGTCGCTATGTTTGGCTAGAGCTGCGGGTCATTTCTCAATTGTATTGCTGATTCAATTCAATTCAATTTATTTTGTATAGCGTCAACTCATGACAAGTGTTATCTCAAGACACTTTACAAAAAAGCAGGTAAAATACCTTACTCTTTGTCTGTTAACATTACAAAAGAGCAGGTAAAAAGACCTTACTCATTGTTATGTTACAAAAAGCAGGTAAAAGACCTTACTTATTGCTATATATCCTATCCATGGCCTATCCATCATGAGCACTTTAGCAAAGCAGCAAAATTTACAGTGGTAAAGAAAAAACTGCTTTATTAAAAGGCAGAAATCTTCGGCCGGATTTTTGCAGCCTTCACAGGCCTAGACTGCACCGGGGTTGGAAAGGGATAGGGGGAGAGATGGGATAAGATGCAGGAAGAGGGATAGGGAGCATACCTGTCACCTACCTTTAACACAGTTACCATCAAATCCTCCTATCTACGCTCTGTGAACTTCACAGGATCTGCCCTCTGCTGCTTCATGTCCTACATCTTAGGGAAATCTTTTGGCAGAGTGTCTTGAAAGGGCACAGTTTATCCCCAGGGGTACCTCAAGGGTCAGTGCTCGGTCCCCTTCTCTTCTCCATAGACACCACCTCACTTGGTTTATCATTCCACTGCTGTGCTGACGATACCCACCATTCCTGCCAGATGACATTACAGTCTCAGCTTTCGTAAAGTCTTGCTGTTATGACTAAATGTATGAATGCCCCATTCAACTCAACCTCTCAAAGTTTGCTCTAAAGGGACCCATGTCCCTTGCGAGACTCCGCTCCTCTGTCGCCCCCTGGTGGTGGATTGAGTACCAAACTCGATTCGATCTGCAAAGGTCCTTTGCACCTTTAAGAAATAGACCAAGCTCTGTCATTAACAACAACACACTTGATGATCTTGTTGATGTTGGTAATGACCATGATGATATTTAGGATGGTTTGATGCTGATTAGAAATCTCAAGAGCGATGTTGTTGATGACGATATATTAACTTTGATTGTTTAAAAAAGTGCTGTGCCTCTGTGCACTGCCTCACAGACCCTCTGTCTGTGTCCTCGGACTTAAAGCTGTTTCTTTGCACCTACTGACGTTGTTTCCTCCTCTCTAGATATTCATATATTATATGTTATTTATTATATTCGATATTCAGCCACAAATTTGCACAGCTCTGGAGAACCCCCTATATTGTTATTACATATTTACCACTGTCATCACTGTTTTTGCAAACTTACATCTCTTACCTCCAGCAAGTATTTTGACATTCAGTTGACAAGCCTGAATAAATGTTGTATTTCATTTTTCATTTTTTTAAACCAGTAGGAATGTTAAGTTAAATCCTTGATGTATAAATCTCTTCTTATTCTTATTTTGTTTATACTTTAAGTGCTTATTCACTATTTATCTATTCTTATATTGTTTTATTTGCTCTGATAACATGCTGCTGTAACATCACAATTTCCCAGTTTGGGATCAATAAAGTAATTCTATTCTATTCTATTCTATATATTAACTTTGATTATTTTAAAAAGTGCTTCTCTAGTCCCTCAATTAAACAACTTTTATACGTGAGGGGAGGAGTCAGCCGCCGTCCGGGCGATGTAAACAAAGTGAAGATAGGACTCTTTAAACTCTGAAAACATCACAGACAGTGGGACTCGGGTGTTACACCCATTGTAGACAGTCGTGACTCAGAGTTATTTTCAGAGGATATACTTGATTTATATTACATTCAAGTGTGAAAAATCACATATAAAGACACATATAAAGAGACACATCTTAATTCAGCAGACTAAATGCAGCCTCTCCTTAAGACAGCTTTTACCATCTATAAGGTCACAGTATGAATAAGTATATAAAGCACTAACCTTTTACTTTCATACATAAGCAAACAGACCTTTAGAAATATCTTACCAAGAAAAAGAGTGTAAAAAACATTTATTTTGTCAAATAAGGAAATGGAAATGTACAAAGAATGATTCTCTCTAAGCTTGTAAAAATAACGGCCCCCCTCCTCCCTGTGTCCCCAGGTCCAGGCTCTGATAGATGAAGAAATGTGCATCAACTGTGGTAAATGTTACATGACCTGCAATGACTCTGGATACCAGGTATGTCTGTCTGTTAGATAAAGACATTTCTCTCTGTATTTATTCGTCTCACCATTTACAAGATGTAACTGGTGTCATATTGTGTTTTTCCAGGCTATAGAGTTCGACCCAGAAACCCACTTTCCCATTGTGACTGACAGCTGTACGGGCTGCACTCTGTGCCTCAGTGTTTGCCCGATCATAGACTGCATCAAAATGGTTACCAGGACAACGCCTTATACACCTAAGAGGG
Source organism: Labrus bergylta (assembly GCF_963930695.1). Lineage (NCBI taxonomy): Eukaryota > Metazoa > Chordata > Actinopteri > Labriformes > Labridae > Labrus > Labrus bergylta. Next base: position 32,401,582 of record NC_089198.1, on the reverse strand, counting down.
GTGTGCCAATAAGTCCTGTCTACTAAAGGAAACACCAAAATGTAATCACCACATTTGTGTTTGTGGAGATCAAATATTAGATTTGATGTAATGAAAAGTGAATCTTCCTAATGATCTTTGAGTCATAAGAAAAATGGCTGTAAACATTATAAACATGCATTTAAATTATTATTGATTGTGTAAAATATGTGAAAGAGATTGGACAATGACATCCACTATTTTTATCTACCTGCTAGAGAAGGAAGGTAACTGATATGTGTTGACTTTGGTAAACTGTAAATTGACTGCACTGATCCACCCATCTGGATCAAACAAACCTCATTTACTGTCAGTCTCACACACACACACACGCACACACACACACACACACACACACACACACACACACACACACACACACACACACACACACACACACACACACACACACACACACACGTTAATGGCTATGCCTTTATGGGAAATTTGACTTTGACTTGTAAACTGCCAGAGATTTGGAATTGAACAGTTTTACAGACAACACTACATATAGCACTGAGAAATGAAATGGGTTAATTGCCTTTTTTATGAATCTGTGAATCTGTTGTTGATTGATAAATAAATCTAACAGAAAGGGCTTTATAACTTGCTGGTTTTGGCATTGTTGTTATCCCTGTATAAACACTTTTTGTTTAATGTAATGATGGACACTTGTTTCAATTAAATGTGCATTTAATTGTATTATATAGAGGGAAATGTATCTTTGATTGATCTATGATTCAAATAAAGTTTTGATATTCAGAAAAAAAACATCTTTACACTGGAGCACAAACTAAATCATACTTGGAGGGAACAGTACAAACAGGAGGTCACTGGAAGGTCATGTCCTGTCACATCTCAGACATTGTGGATTATGCTGAGATGAAATTGATGGAGTTTAATTTTATAAATTGTTCTGACCTTCTAATATAAAGGGTTTGTCTTACTTATGGACAATAGTGGTGGAAGTATTCAGATCTTTAATTGAAATTTATGAATACCTTAAGTGTACATAGAAACGTGTGTATAGACAAATGTGTTTAACCCGGGTTAATTTTATTATTGGGTACTTCAGTAAACAGAGCAGTGCTTTATGTCCGCAGTTACTCTACACTTTACAGAACACCATCATTCTATTAATAGCATTCATTTTGCTTTTGCTGATGAAATTACAAAAAAAATTCTGCTGTTAAATTTCTGGCTCCAGTTATTTGAAAGCGCTTTTTGTTCAGATTTTTCCCAAGGATTCATTGAACTCTCCATTTATACTCCACTTATTCCTCAACACATTAACATGCCTGTCATATGACGGAGGATTAGGGCCATGTTCATTTTTATTTTATTTTTAATTTCGAGATTGAACTCGTAAATTTACGAGAATAAAGTCGTAAATTTACGAGACTAAAGTTGTAAATTTACGAGAATAAAGTCGTAAATTTGCAAGATTAAACTCGTAAATTAAGAAGCTCGAGACCAGCCTGCGCAAAATAGATATAGACCAAAATAACGACTTTATTCTTTTATTCTTTGAAGACATTAAGGGTTCTACTTCAATCATTTTCGCACGGGCTGGTCTTGAACTCGTTAATTTACAAGATTAAACTAGTCAATTAACGAGTTCGAGACCAGCCTGTGCAAAATAGATATAGACTAAAATAACAACTTTATTATTTTATTCTTTAAAGACTTCTTCTTTAAAGAGTTCTATTTTAATCATTTTCGCGCAGGCAGGTTTCAAACTCGTTCATTAACGAGTTTATTCTCGTAAATGTACGACTTTATTCTCGTAAATGTACGACTTTATTCTCGTAAATGTACGACCTTATTCTCGTTAATTTACGACTTTAATCTCGTAAATTAACGACTTTAATCTCGTTAATTTACGACTTTAATTTACATACTTTAATGCACATAAATTAATCTTTCAAAAGAATGCATACAGACGATTTAAATTACGTTTTAAATCGTATTTAACTAGACCATAAATAAGATCCATTACTTTGAAGTTAATAACATGATTACTAACACTGCGTTAACCTCCTCAACAGGAGGTGGTGGTAATGCACACACTGGTACTGTTAGGTGTCAAAGGCCATGAAAAGAAGAAGAACGCCCATTTTGCTTTCACAGCCTGGCCACCGACGTGATTTGGAAATAGTATAATCAGATAGAAGAGGACAAAGAGTTGCAATGGACGGGTAAGTGTGTTTCTCTCTTTCAGGGTGCACCTTGCATTTCGGTGAATGTGAACATGATTAGTCTTTCTCTTGGTATTCTTTGTGTTAGCGCAACTGCGAACCTTGATACTGAATATTGAAGATAACATGACGTTAGGAAGCTAACACCCAGCCCCACGGAAGAAATGGTTTATTATTGTCTGGCATATATGGAAACGTGTGCATGCATTTATGACAGAACATGACACAAGAGCTATTTTCGGTAAACTCAACAAGCTCATAGGTAGAGATAACATGTACACGTTGATTAAGAGCTGCACCGCCTCGCCTGTTTTATAGGATACAATGTGATTTTTTTTTTTTTGCAACGTCAGCGTAACTACAGCAACCGGTGTAATATTTAGTTGTACGTCCGGATATGAGGAGTGAAAGAAGCTGTTAGCCCTGTTATAGCTCACACACGTCACCTGTCATTGGGGTGCGTTCCCTTTGTCTCTGTATATACTAATGCCCAAGCGACCTCTGTCTATACATCTCACATTTGACAGATAAATGGATTGACATGATGTGCAATCGTCACATGGGAAAATGACGTAACGTTTCCTAACCAATCCAACAAAAAACGTCAAATTTTGATAAGCAATAAAAGTCTTTCTTCTCACGTTTAAGTGTGCGAGCAGAAGGGCCGATCTACGTAATAACGACCCGACTTAGCTCCGCCCATTAAAACCTAGAAAATAACGGTCACAAATCGGAAATCAGTCTTTGCACATGTTTAAAGCTTTCTTCTTGCAACATATTTAGCGTGCTTGAAGACGTATTACTGATTTTACTTTACAGGGACTTTAAGTATCAATTGTGGAATTGTGTCTGAGGAAGGCTTAAACCTTCATCATAGTGTTTCATCAATGTATGAGAAGGCAGCCTTTAATGTATTATCATTTATATCAGGTGTAAGATATAAAGTAATGACGCAATTACTGTATTTTTGAATGGTTAATTTTTGGGCATCATAAATCAGTCTCCTGAATACTTGGGATTAGTATTAGGGATGTAACGACTCACGATACTGGGTTCACGATGCATGGGTGGTTCTAGGCAGGGGCCAACAGGGGCCAACAGGGGCCAGTGCCCCTGTAACTCTGAGCTCAGTCCCCCCTTTGGCCACCCCTCCTAAAGGAAGAGCCCCCCTCATAACACATACACAGTGACTCAACAACCGGACTCACAATCTAGTATTAAATACTGTTACTGAAACAATTATAAATCATGGTATTTAAAGTTGTGTTATTTAATGATGTGTGCTATTATTTGGCATGAGTGATCATCTTTGTGTATTTTTCACCAGGGTTTAATGTTCCCCTCTGACAAAACAACTGGCCCCAGTTTGGCCCGCTCGTTAAAAATGGTCTAGAACCGCCACTGTCACAATACGATTCTCTCCAGATTTATTTTACAAAATGAGACTGAAGACAAAGTATGACTGAAACAGATTCCTTTAGGATCTGCTAACCTGCTTGTCAGTGTGGTTTGGCCTTTTAATGTTTTTTTCTCTCAACAAGGGGATGTGATTGGAGCTTCTCGTTGTGGTGTGGATTAAAAGCTGCATCATGTTGGTTGTGTTATTAGTGTCATTCTCTGTCTTCTTGTAATATTTGCACACAGTTTTTATCTCGTCTGTTATCTTCTCTCCTCTTTCATATTCTGTCTTTGGGAAGCCAAAATGTTTCCACACCTCTGATTTAAAAGACGGTGGTGCGTCCTCAATTTCTAAATCTCGCTCTGCAACTGCTCACCATATTATTGAGATTCATTTTTCAGAGTACCGATGTGAACCTTGACACCTTTGAATCGATTTATCACGATTTTATGATTCATCTTTACATCCCTAATTAGTATTCCTTAATTTTCTTGATAATATAAATAACAGAATTTGTGTCTGTTTGGGTTTTTCTACCTTTCTCTCCACAGTGATGTTGCGGTTGGTGTGAAGGCAAGCAGTTTTACATTTTACTTTCACTTAGTGAGCACATTTGTATTTACTTTGTCTGTGTACTTCCTGTCCACAAGTTCTGATTAATACCTTGTTAAAACTGTCTGTGAAGTTAAAGGATGATACAAATTGTAATTTTTCACTTTAGTTTTCTTCAAATTGTTACACTGACCTATAACAGGATATCTGTTGATCCCCCCCTCCTTTACTGTCCAGTACAAAATGTTACATAGTGTGTGATAGTGTCTTATTCTACTTTTAGGAGTAATATTGATTATGATTATGATCTTTGTGTTTCTTTCTTTCTAGAGAGGCTCAGATGAGCTCAGCATGTACAGCAGCAGCCCCAACGCGATGACAGGTACGTTTACTTTCAGTTTTTAATGAAAGGGTTAACGGGGTATCATAGTTAACTGTGCTATGAGAAATGAATGGTAATTATACATATATTGTCTTATCTTTGATATTGAATTCTACTGTTGTGGATTAAAAAATAATTACTTGTACCCTTTAAAAACATAAAGGTTTAGGATTATAATCAAGGGTTTGTTCAACCAGCTGCCCATACGCTCACAGGTGATCACAAACCTGGAAAATATTAGAAGCATGTATAAAAGAGCCAAATAACATAACATGAAACCTTAAGATAATAAAAATAATATATTTATAAGACAATTTTAAATTGGAAAACAAATATTAAAATACCACAGGACAAAAATGTGTTGGAAAACAATGAGTCAGGCTAAACTAAGAATAGAAAGGATTTGAGTTATTTTTTGAAGACAAAAAAAAGGAGCAAAAACAGAGCACTTTTTAAAGTCGTAAAAGGACAGGTGTTATTTAAATATGCCTTTAAGCAGTAAGAAACCACGAGGTGACAGTGAGTCAGGCTGCATGAACAATACAAGGACTCTGAAGATTAAGCTCTATGTAGCTGCTTAAGTTTCAGTCATTTATATAACTTACTGTGTGAGTAAGTGACTTACTCTCCTTCTTTCTATTGCTGCGTGTGTGTTTTGTGTTGGTGTGTGTCCATGTTCAGCGAATGGCAGTGACAGTAAGAAACAGCGTCTGGATGAATCCCCTCCCTCAAGAGTTCTTCACATCAGGAAACTTCCCAGTGAAGTGTCAGAGACTGAAGTCATTGCTCTGGGTCTGCCTTTTGGGAAGGTGACCAATATACTGATGCTGAAGGGGAAAAACCAGGTACACTTTAATGATACACTTTACCATCAGCCAATACTTAAGGGTTAAGATCAAACAATACAGTCTTATCATTTAAATTATTTTCTTTTTAAAGGGGACATATGATGAAAAATCTTCTTCTACAGTGTTTTTGAACATTTATTTGTGTAACTGATCCACAAAATGTGAAATAAACCCATCCAGTCCTTTGTTTGTGGTCTGCATAAGTCTTACAACACAGAGAAAAATGCTCTGTTTTCAAATGTGCTCTCCTTGTGATGTCACAGTGGGATTCTGGTAAAAAAAATAAAAAAATCCCCTCCCCTCCCCTGCTATCTCCACACATAGACTCCACCCCCAGCCTAGAACAAAACTTTTGCGCAGGTCGGCCATTTTTATTCTCTCTACAGAGGAGTGATGTCTACTGGGAAAACTCAAGGGGGGGGGGGGGGGGGGGGGGGTCATTGCATTTAAAGAGACACACACACCAAAACGGAGCGTTCTGAGAGAGCTGGTTTATACAGGGTCACAAACCTCCTCTGGTGCTTGATTCAGGTTATATTTTGACCAAAGCACAGCACAGATGTTTCATTTAGACCACAGGGGACTGTTTGAAAAGGGGGAGAAGGGGGAGAATATGTCCTCTTTAAACAAAGAAAAGGACAGTGAGATGTTGTTTTTACTGCTAAAACACTTTGTAACATTTTGTTTAGGCGTTTCTGGAGTTGGGAACAGAGGAAGCTGCCATGACTATGGTGAACTACTATACAGCTGTCACACCACAGGTCTGAAAAACACCAGCATGCATTCATATTATACATCAGTCACCTTTGTTGTTGTTGTTGTTGCTAGTTTATGAAACTGTTGTTATTTCAGGTCAGAAACACTCCTGTCTTCATCCAGTACTCAAACCACAAGGAGCTGAAAACTGACTCCGCTCTAAACCAGGTGTGCAAATTCTAAATATTTGAACATCAAACCGTTCTACGGTCTAAAGTGTTTGTGGGAAACATTTAGCCCTTTCCTTATTATGTATCCATATCCCTTCTCTCCAACAGAGGGCCCAGGCAGTATTACAGGCGGTATCAGCAGTTCAGGATGGAAGCTCTCCATCCTCCGACCCTGGAGTTCTGGACCTAGCTCCGCCTCCAAGCCCTGTTCTGCGAATTATCATTGACAACATGTTTTATCCTGTAACTCTTGATGTGCTGCAACAGGTAAACACACACTAGATAAACAAATCAACCCTGAAGTCAGGTTTATTTGATGTTTTTCATATTGTTTTGACACTGTAAATTAAAAGAGGTTTTATTTAGGCTACACTGGTTGACCTCTTACTTTGACAAAAACTGTAAAGCTATGCATTTCTTACTAGCTTTAAACAAGAATGTTGAAAATGAAGTTTGATAAGCAGTCACTCAGACACATATCTTCCGACCTTCTAACTATCCTCTTATGTTGTTATGAAGCCTCTGGGAGCTCCAGATGTTTACAGGCCAACACATACATTTCCCTCCGGGTAATTGTTCAGTAACTCCAGAAGCTAGAATAGACTTTGAGAGATGATGTCTGCCACTGGATTTTATCAGAACATGAATGCAAATTTCTATTTCTATTGATTAAAAAAATAATTAATCCCCAGATGATAGCTTATTCTGGGATTTTTATTTGGCCGTTGCATTAAAGCTCTTTATTTTTCTCCATATAGTAAAAGTCAGCATGTCGAAAAGACGAAAGTATTATTTAGATCAAGCTTGGTCGTTTTCTCAATTCTCTTGTTCAATGGTTTTATTTTCCAGATCTTCAGTAAGTTTGGGACCGTGATGAAGATCATAACCTTCACTAAGAACAACCAGTTTCAGGCTCTCCTGCAGTTCAGCGACCCCGTCAATGCACAGCAAGCTAAACTGGTAGGATCACACTTCTAGCAAAGCAGTGGAACAGTTTGTAACACCAGCTGGACTTGTGTGTTTTGTTCTGAAGCATTCATTCATTAGTGTGTCCTGGCTTTAGACAGAGGAATATCTGGTTAGCTACCGTAGCCTTAACAGTAGGCTAATGATCACATCTTATATCTGATAGTGATACAAAACATTGTACTTTTTTAAAAATATGTCGGGATGTTGTGAAACTGCACCTACTCAGCACACCAATTCAACTGGACTCAAGCCACATCAAAGCCCAGTGGCTGAGATAATAATAATAATAATAATAAATTGGTTTTATATAGCGGTTTTCTGAAAACTCAAAGACGCTTTGACAAAAACATAAAACAATAAAACAAAAAACAACGAGGACAGTACAACGAAGAAGTAATGTAGGCGTTAGTGGTTGTAGGCAGTGATGAAGAGGTGAGTTTTTAGGGATTTCTTGTAGGAGGTGAGTGTGGGGAGTCTCTGATGTTATTAGGGAGTGGGGGGGGGGGCAGGAGGTTTGCATCCGCAGGCCTGAGAGTGCGGGTGGGAGTGTGTCGGTGGAGGAGTTCAGACAGGTAGGGGGGAGCCAGGTTGTGAAGGGCTTTGTAGGTGAGGATGAGGAGTTTGAAGTTGATATGCTGGGGGATGGGGAGCCAGTGGAGGTCATGAAGGATGGGGGTGATGTGGTCTCTGGAGAGGGATAAGATAGACTATTGTTGCAGATACATCAAGGGGCTTTTAGTCCAGTTGAATTGGTGTGTGTGTCTCCTCTGCAGTTTTTTCCCTTTTAAAAAAACCCATCCTTTGTTGAAAGTTGAACTTATTAATGAAGTCTGTTTGAACCGTTAGTATTCCAATAATGTCTTGACTTTTTAAGAAATGTTCAGTTTTCAGATTTAAACAGATGTTTTTCTTTTTGGACCCGACTAAAATTTCTTCATCAATAACTTGTCTTTCCTCTTCTTCTTTAGTCTTTGGATGGACAGAACATCTATAACTCATGTTGCACACTGCGGATAGACTTTAGTAAACTGGTCAACCTCAACGTCAAGTACAACAACGACAAAAGTAGAGATTACACCAGGCCTGACCTTCCTACAGGAGATGGAGAGTCAGCCAACAAGGACCATTCCTTATTGGGTAAATGTTCCTCTGTCCTTATCTGTCTGCACCACATTTATTTACATCTTCTGGGGTTTCTACTGGTTCCACACTGCCAGTTGAAGGCTGAATACTTTGTGCCCCTGTCTGCAATGTGTAATGCATGGAGGCAGAATCAGAGGTCATCAGAGGTAGAGGATGAGGTGTAATGGGGGGCTGTGTGTGTGTGTGTGTATGTCTGAGTGTGTATGTGAAGCTACCACCTTGTGTTCACACCCTTTGGTGATGTGTAACCACACACATCAACATTACAGATTCAACGTGTGAGTGTAAAGGAATGATGACAGAAGAACTTCATCATGGCGCTGAATAGTATTCTACTGTCACGCTCCTCTTTTAACCCCTGAAATAAAGAACCCCCTTTAGTATGCTCAGTCACACATTTCATTCTTCATTTATTGAACCTTTTTTTTTCTTACCGTGTGACATCAAATGAAGAGTTATACAGGATTTGTTTTCTTTACATTTCCTCGGTTATCTCAGGAAAAGAGACAGCTGGGGTTTTACTGTAGCTGGAAATATTTTCCACAGATAAAGTGCCTTTTTTTTCTCAAGGAGGATGTGGCATTAATATCTGAGTTGTTTAAAAGTCAGCTTATTGGTTTCTTGCTAGAGCTCAGGCTTTGTCTCCTTTCCTAAACATGAATAAATCTTTGTAGAACGAGGGGCTTGAACCATCTTTCAAAGATGCTTTATGTGTCTGTATTGATATATTGGAATGCTATCAACTTCATATTGTCCAATAGTGCGTCAGGAGTAAGATAATAAGATGAACTGAATTCAAGTCGTTCCTTGCTCTTAGGTCATAATATCACATTTATGGATGCTTTATATATAAGATAAATGTACCTCTGGTAAAATACTTGTACTGTTACTGCCTGATTGTTCTCTTCAGGTACATGTTGGTGATGTTTTTGTTGAGTAAATCTTGTTTTTGTTTTTTTGTAGGTACCCCATCTGGAGCGCTAGCTTCCTACTCTAGTGGAGGAGGTTACTCGTCCTCACTCTCCCTCTCACAGGGTGGAGGTACTGATATTTAAATGTTTCTTAAATTCTGTTTGTCCATCAGTCTATCTTTGCTATTTGTCTCCTGCTGCTGGCTTTTATTATGTCATGAGCTGCTTTATTTATCTAACATGATTACTCTCATGTGCCTCTGTGCTCAGTTGAGACTATACTGAACCTTTTTTTATTTTAAATACTAGATGGACTTCTATCCTTGTGTCCATGCTAGTCCTGTAAGGCTCCTTAAAATTGGCAAAACTATTAAACTATTATTTCTTTCAATCCTGAAGTAAAAAATTGTGCTTAACCAGCATGGACAACATTTGATTGTAAAAGGGAAATTTAATTTAATTTAAGAACAAGTAGTCATAGTTTAACAGGGTCATTGATGTTTGGCAGTATAATAACATGTCATGAAGCACAGTACCCTCCCTCAATTTGATTTTTTTTTTTTTCCTTTTTTCAGTGCATGTTTTTTTATGCTGCAGCCTCCCAGAGAAATTGTAAACTGTCATGTCTGGGTGTTTTATTGTTTTGTGCCTTTGTTGGATCTAGAGCCCTTTCAAACAAGCACTGCACTCCTGAAAATAGGAAAATAGCGGGAACACAAGTGCCCAAACCTTTCTGAACCTGGACAGTAAACTTGCTGTTTTTCTCTGGTTTCTTTTTTTTCAGCGTCCTGTACATTGTTTTTCATGATCGTGTTTGTATTATGAGTAACTCCTGGTACATGTTTTAGTGCTATCGACCCAGAAACAGAGGACTCCTCCCCCTGCATGCTCTACCAAGGCACTCTCCCTGACATAGACCAAAACAGACTATTTCAAGTTGTGACAACTTGTACAATTCTGGAAATCTCCTGCTGTGTAAAAGTGTCTGAAAGGAAAAGTCAGGACCTGCATTTCTGAAAATGTTGTTGGTTTATGTAATCCTTTTAAAGCCAGAATCTAGTTTAAATTGTAAATTGTTTATCTGATGTTTCTAACAGGAGCCATCAGTCCTCTGAGCGCTGCAGCAGCAGCAGCAGCAGCTGCAGGCCGCGTGGCTTTATCTGGATCTGGAGTGTCAGGAGTCCTGTTGGCATCCAATCTGAATGAAGAGGTAAAGAAACCTGAAGCATTACTCTGAACCAGTGTGTTTATTAATGCATATTTCTGAGTGTGTGTGTGTGTGTGTGTGTGTGTGTGTGTGTGTGTGTGTGTGTGTGTGTGTGTGTGTGTGTGTGTGTGTGTGTGTGTGTGTGTGTGGGGTGTGTTTGTGTGTGTGTCTGTGTGTGTGTGTGTGTGTGTGTGTGTGTGTGTGTGTGTGTGTGTGTGTGTGTGTGTGTGTGTGTGTAATCACTTGGAAACAGTTTACAGTGGGAATCATCATACCTCTTCCAACCAGACAGCCGGTCATAATGTGTAAACATGATCTCAAGTTTTAAACCTTTTAGAACGTTAAATAATCTGAAACATTGATGCTACAGTTGTTTTTTAAATTGTACACCAAAAACGTATTTTTTGATAAATGTCGAGGAAATAATGATGTTACACAAAACACATGAAAAGTATTTAGTAGCTATGACTACTACTGCTTTATCTACATTTAAATTTTGGGCTTCTAAAAAAACTAATTCTGAAGACTTCCGTCAGTGTTTATAAATGTATTTGACTCGAGGCAGTTCTTTGTACATGACATGGTTTAAAGAGAAGGATCCTTTCTTTAGCACGAGTGTGTTTTGTGTGTTTCATGCTTTGATTCTTAAGATGGATTTTTGTGCTTGGTAAACTGTGACAGGTCCTAAATTTGACAACTTTCAATAACAGAACCTTAACAATTGATCTGACTTGTTAATCCAGTTTAATGGTTTATTTTAATCAAGGACAGTGTACAAAAAAAACCATTAGTCTCAGAAGAGAAAAGATGCTTTGTACTAGATTTAGCTAACTAGCTAATTTCCATCTGTTATCCTTGGGCAGATGATGGTGACAGCATTCAGCAAGGTTCTGTTGTGTTTTTGAAGCTTTGTGGTTTTTTTTTAACTGAACACTTAAATCTTCTACTTCTTCTGTCAGTCTCTCGTTTCCTCTCTGATTGTGAATGTGTGTCTTCTGTCCTCTTTCATCCGTCTTCCTCTATCCACAGTATCTGTTAACTGGTTCTGAGTTTTCCACCTGTCAGAGTCCTGCTCTCTCTGTCTCTCATTCTTGCTTCTGGTGGAGCGGTGGTGTTCACACTTTGAGTCTTTAGTCTTTGTCAGACTGCAAAACAGTAATACTAATAATAATAATACATTTATACACCAATTACTTTCACATTGATTCAGCATAATGTTGGTGTCCCAGTGTGTTTTTTTTTATTGCGCTATGGAGATGCAGAAGCTCGACGAGCATAGCATGTAAACACACACACACACACACACACACACGTAGAGGCCCCTCTGGCTCCGCCTTCTTCCAGAGATTTTGTCACACCCCTGTAATGCCTCTGGTGCTTCCTCTGATGACTTGGTCCCAACATGTCGCCTCTTTGACCTTCATACTGAAAGCCAAACGTCACAGGGGCTTAAATAACAGTCTGGATAGTTTTTCGTGAAACTCCTGTATTCTGACTGCTCAGTAGAAGTATTCTCCCTGTTGACCAATCAACTTGTCAGCAGCAGCTCCTGCACCCTGCAGAGTTTGCGCAATACAATCCTGTGGCTCGGTAAAGGTTGAGTGTGATGTAGCCATCCTTCATGTTTTGAATTGTTTTTCAGTCAAGACTCCATTCTCACCTGAGTCATCAACAGGACAGACTAACAGCTGTACTAAGATTTGTGTTCCCTGTATTCTGGTGGCTTTGCAAAACAAACCCCAAAGTGTATCACTGTTCTATGTTCATTTAATGAAATGATTCTTTAATACCAAACCCATTCTTAAACTTGTTAAATGGAAATGAACACATGTCCTAGTTTACATTTATTCCCCTCTTGAAGATTGGTTAAGAAGACTTTTGAAAATTAAGATATAAATGATTTTTTTTCTGAGTATATTTCCACATCAGACAGAAACTATTGTTTCAGAAATGGACCGTGTCTCTCATTCAAAGCTGATAATTGTACACCTTGAGGAGAGGTTAGTTATGTCAAACTCACCCATGTTGCTTTTAGTGATGATTCTTCGTAATGTATTTGAAGATTTCCAACAAAATAATATTTTTCCACCAAACAGTTTAAAGTTAAGTTTCATTGTTTTTTATACATTTCCTTTCGACATGTCTATGCCAGTCATGGTCCGCAGTCATTATGGCGCCTGTTTCCTGCAGTCACATGCTCTAGTTGACCATCTCCTCGGTGGTACCGCCCCTTGATGTTGGTTATCTCTTTCTCTGTCATTCACTTATTTATTTTATGCTTTACATGCCTTTTAATGTCTTATTTCTTACTTCCCTCCAATCCTTTCTTCTCCTAACTGAGAAATGCATCCAGCAGAAAGTGTGTGTTTGTGTGTTTGTGTTTGTGTGTTTGTGTTTGTGTATGTGTGTTTGTGTATGTGTGTACGTGTATAGAATCAAACAACCAACCATTCAGACGCCGTTGATGTTCCGCTGATGCTCTGTTTACTGACCTCTGCTTTGGTTTTTGTCCTCTCTTCCTTTCTCCCTTTCCCAACTCCTTTCTTCCCTCCTCCATTCCTAAACACTTCATCAACCGATTGGCCGTTCATCTTAAAACCCTCTCCTTCCTCCCCATAATGCTTACCCCAACTATTCCTCACTTCCTGTCCCTCTCTTAACTAAATGGGGTCTAACCTAACTTATGATTTGCCATGTTTGACCCCCCCTCCCCCCAACCCCCATGCCCTTTAATGTTTTCTCAACCCCTGCATCGTCATGGAAACCACCACCCTCCCCCTTCTCGTCCAACGCTGGGCGGTCTGATCTCTACCTGCGTCTCTCCTCTTCCTCCTCCTCTGCTCCTCCTCTTCCTGTCCTCTGCTCTGCGGTCTCTCTCTCTAAAGATGGTCACGCCTCAAAGTCTCTTTACCCTCTTCGGTATGTTCAACCTCTTCTATTCTATCTGTAAATCTCTCTCTGTTAATCCAATTTTTGCTTCACTTTTTTCAGTGATGTCGTGGAATCGGTTTTTCCTCTGTGTCTTTCTTTATCTCTAAACCTCTCCCCTTTTTAAGATTGAACAAAACTGAGTCTGCTTTGTCGACTCTGAATGAAAAATGAGTCTGGGGGATTTGTCTGTTTGGTCAGCTGATCTGTTAACTGATGAGAACAAAAACAAAAAAAGTCTCATTGTTGTCAAACTTCCCCACAGTGTACTGGACCTTCAGTTAGATAACTTTCTCTCAGTGTGGTGCTTTTAGAAACTACTCGGGGCGTGTGATCCTGACCTGGCATGAGGGTGTTTCAACACAGCATCTACTGTCTCCACTCAGCCAAAAGACGACTTAATCATAAATCATCTAAAGTTTTGTAGAAAATTCATCCGTCATCTACTCTCCTTTGACTTTCTCTTCAAGGTTATTTTTATTGAATTTTGAATTATTACACACATTAATACAAACAGATCCCACCCCCCCTTGCTGTCATTCACGTCTAAAGACTCTCACTACCTCGCCATATTCTGTTGACGGCGAAGATGAAAGACTAGTTGTTGAGGCACTTGGTGAAAAATAAATAAAATAAACATAAATATACACACTTAAGTATTAATAATAATATTCTGATGTATAGGTAAGGTGGAATAAAAAAAATGAATAAATAAAAGCCAGAAGCAGCACGACCAGGTCAGAAGATAGAATGTGTCGAGGGTCAAGGCAAAGCAAATTCACTATTTAATCCTGTACATGTGTGGAGGGTTTGCCAAAGAATGGAAAGGAACGATTTCCAGATTTTATTGAATTTATTTTCAGAACCACGCAGTGTGCATCTGATTTTCTCAATCTTCAGGTTAATAAGTACATCCCTTATCCGATGAGAAAGTGAAGGTGGGGCTGTGTCCTTCCTCTCCTTTGACTTTAATGGAAAAAAACAAACATTTTAATTTTCAAGTTAAAAAAACATTTAGGTTTGGAAGATATCCCCTCGGAGGTTGAAATGCACAGTGCACTGAGTTTTATTTTATTGGCCAGCATGAGCAGGAGGAATGACTACAAATATGACTTGTTTAAAATCCTTGTGGGTACTTCACTATCCTGAAAGTTGTGAATGTACTATAATTTTTTTCCTTTAAATGAATGTGACCTGCAAATGTAGGACAAAATAATTTTTTTGGAAACAAAACCAACACTTCCCAGAGCTTGTACTTCATAGAGCTGTCATTGGAAAAATGTAGAGCGAGTGCATTTTGAAGGGAAGAATTGTGGAGTAGAGTTGACCCTCAGTTAAAAATGAAGTATCTGAGCTATCTGCTAAGCTGTGATGTAAGAAAAAAAAAGAAGCTATAAACGTTCAATTTCTCATTCTGTCTTTTTAGTGATTGAAGGAACAACAAAACGACAACCGCAAAATGTAGTTTCTGGTACAATATTTTGAATAATATTTATGTAGTACCCAAATGAAAAATGTATATTCTCACTGTTAAATTGATCATGACAGTCTGGTGTGCTCCTCCTGACTCATTCCACATATTACAATCTTTACACCTCGTCCTTTCTTTATGTCTGTTTGTTAAGATGTGTCATTAATCAGATACTTTCCAGTCAGAGTGAACTGCTGCTCAGGCCCTAAACTAAGAATCAGACTGCCAACCAGCCCAGATACTAATAATAAGCTACTCCAGGATATACAGAGACCTGTCAAAAAGGGGTGGGTCACTTCTCTGGATTTACTGTACATGGCATGCAGTATTCAGTGTGTGTCCTTTGAGAGGTTTTCTCTTTGTTCCCTACACTGTCCATTGCTGATTTCACCTTTTCATAACCAGTCTCCAAGCTGGTTTATGGAATCTTCTGCACACTTGCCAGTCAAAGTTCTCCTAACTCAGCCAGTTACCAGGGAAGTTTCAGGTGTCTGAATGTTGTCACTGGTTGACGTGACATGAAAAGCTCTACTTGGTTCTTCTGGATTATTTTTGATTGAATGTCTTGTGGAAGTCAAATTGGGAAGATTCCATCTTTTCTTTTAATTTGTCTTTCTTCCACTAACTTTATTCCTTTACATTCTTTACACCTCTCCTTCTTTTATCTCTGTGTGCTCCATCTCTCCTGCTCTGTCTATACTACCCTCCTCTGCTCTCTCTCTCTCTCTCTCTCTCTCTCTCTCTCTCTCTCTCTCTCTCTCTCTCTCTCTCTCTCTCTTCAACCTTCAGGAGTCTATGGTGATGTCCAGAGGGTGAAGATCCTCTACAACAAAAAGGACAGTGCACTGATTCAGTTGTCTGATGGAAACCAGGCTCAGCTGGGTGAGTTATTCTTTATGTAAGCAATATCAATCACTACACCAGTATTGGACTGCAAGAAATACATCAAGAAATAAAAGGTTTATCAATGTTATCAAAACACTTATGGCGAGTTTTAGGTGGTTATAACACAGACTGAGATAAATGACCGGAATGGAATCGGAACTATAGTGGATATGATTGATTATATTTAAAGGGGACATATTATAAAAAATACACTTTTAGTGATTTTTGAACATATATCTGGGTAACCTGAGTGTCTACACACCCGCAAAATGTGAAATAAACCCATCCAGTCCTTTGTTTGTGATCTGCATGAGTCTTACAACACAGAGAAAAATGCCTTGTGATGTCACAGTGGGATTCTAGTTAAAAAAAATCCCCTCCCCTCCCCTGGTATCTCCACCCATGGACTCCACCCCCAGCCTAGATCAAAACTTTCACACAGAGCCACCATTTTTATTCTCGCTACAGAGGAGTGATGTCTACTGGGAAAACTCGGGGGGGGGTGGTCATTGCATTTAAAGAGACACACACACCAAAACGGAGCGTTCTGAGAGAGCTGGTTTATACAGGTTCACAAACCTCCTCTGGTGCTTGATTCATGTTATATTTTGACCAAAGCACAGCACAGATGTTTCATTTAGACCACAGGGGACTGTTTGAAAAGATTAAGAAAGGGAGAGAATATGTCCTCTTTAATGATTATTAATACCTGAAAAACTGCTGCAGGGAAGGTGGCAGACTCAAGACTCTAATCAGCCATTAGATAGTAGATCCTACTTTGTCCACAGGGGGGCCAAAAGTCAACACAAACCAAAAGTTCCTCACAGTAGCTTTAATATATAAATACATATATATTTGTACTTTAAAGTCCATGTACCACTTCAGATCCAATCAGAATCTTAAGGGTTTTTTTTCTGTATGACTGCAAATGGTAATTTCCATATTTCTGTTCTTCCTTACATGTAGCAATGAGCCATCTGAATGGCCAAAAGGTGTTTGGTAAAGTGATGAGAGTGACTCTGTCAAAACACCAAACGGTGGCTCTGCCCAGAGAAGGACTGGATGATCAGTTACTCACTAAAGGTAGGAGGTTATGTGCATGCAAGAAGGACCTTTTTCAATATCTTTGAAGGATTTACTTTTACTCGTGACATTCTCTGTTGTGTTTTCAATTCAGACATTTAAAGTGTCAAAGTCAACTTTGAAGTGTCGTTACAACTTTTAAAGTGTGCGATTTACAAAAAATAATTCCCAGCAGCAATAACCTTTAAAGCTCAGAAAGCCTTCTAGGTTCCAAAACATGAAATTTGATTTTTCATTAAGTGATTCTTCAAAAACTAACTATATTGAATCAACATTGCTGAGTTTGAAAATGGTAAAAATCTAGATATGCAGTTAGACTTAAGTGACCAGAACTCATAGCTCACTCATAATCTTCTCCTGGGACTAGCTTAATAGCTAAAGGCTTCATAGCTAAAGGCTACATAGCTAAAGGCTACATTATTTATACCGAGTGTAATGAAGTCAAATCCTCGACTTTGGCCGGGGGTGGGGGGCGTTATAATATATTTTCTGAATCTGTGTTAGACTGAAGCTAGACTATTAGGTGCTGAAGTTCATGTGATAGAAAAATGAAACATTATGTGTAGCATTCACATGAAATAACTTTCACCCTGATGTTTTAACCCTGATGTCTAATTGTTGTTTTTGTTTATTTTTTATTTTTAAAGACTTTTCTGGTTCTCCGCTCCATCGTTTTAAGAAACCAGGATCCAAAAACTTCCAGAATATATTTCCTCCGTCTGCAACACTTCACCTCTCCAATGTCCGGTAGGAGTAATTTTTTTTGTATCTGCATAAAGAGGTTCATTTCTTCAGCTTTGCTTTGGATTCATTCTGCTTTAAAAAAAACAATAACAGTTTGTCTTTGTGTGCAGTGATGGTCTCGGAGAAGATGATCTACGTCTCCTGTTCTCCAACGGTGGAGGAAGCGTTAAGGCCTTCAAATTCTTCCAGTAAGTAGAACTGAAGTATATTGAGTGAGTCTTCATTCACTTGTGTATGTGTATGAATGGATGGGTGAATACTGATGGACTCTTTACTCAGCAGCCTCTACCATCAGTGTGTGTATGTGTATGAATGGATGAGTTAATACTGATGGACTCTTTACACAGCAGCCTCTACCATCAGTGTGTGTATGTGTATGAATGGATGAGTGAATACTGATGGACTCTTTACTCAACAGCCTCTACCATCAGTGTGTGAATGTGTATGAATGGATGAGTTAATACTGATGGACTCTTTACTCAGCAGCCTCTACCATCAGTGTGTGAATGTGTATGAATGGATGAGTTAATACTGATGGACTCTTTACTCAGCAGCCTCTACCATCAGTGTGTGAATGTGTATGAATGGATGAGTTAATACTGATGGACTCTTTGCACAGCAGCCTCTACCATCAGTGTGTGAATGTGTAGGTGTGACCTGCGGTGTAAAAGCACTTTGAGCAGTCAGAAGATTAGAAAAGCTCTTTACAAACTCAAGCCCGTTTACCATCTTCAAACCTCCTGTGTATATTTGTTTATAATGTTCAGTGGTAAATCTTAAGGCTGGTTCACACCGAGCTGACGACAAAGAACAACCTTCCTAATATTAAACGACTAAACTGTTTCTGCTCTTCCTTCATCAGGGACCGTAAGATGTCTTTGATCCAGATGTCATCGGTAGAGGAAGCCATACAGGCTCTAATGGAGCTTCACAACTATGACATGGGAGGGAATCACCATCTGAAAGTTTCCTTTTCAAAGTCCACCATCTAACCTACTCCTGAACACGAAGATCTATGATGAGCAAGGAAGTCCCTCACATACTTAGTCTTTTCAGTATCTTCTGTTAACCTCTTGTGCACTATTCCAAAACCTTTAAAAATAAGTAGTAGTTAAACACCAACATGTGCTTCAACCCCAAAGTTACAATTCATGAGTAGCATTTGAATAGATTTTAGTTTAAAGATTATGAAAACCCAAATCAACCTAATTCTTGACCAGTAGAAGCTGTGTAAATGTCAGTTGTATCCTAAAGAGTTAAGAAATTCCAGCTTTATGACATCTCAAATTGCAACTAAATAAATAGTGAACATCAGCTGAAGATTTGTCTTCATGTTAAATTTGCAACTCTGCAGTGATTTCTTAAAGTTCTCCAGGGTGATATAGCTCACTGTGATATTGTTGGTTTTGGTTTCAAGCTGCAGCAGAGCGCCCCTTCGACGTCACTCTACCACAGCGATCACTGATGTTGCTCAGCAGTGAAACAGACTTCAAAGATCAGAGTGTTCATCTTTACAAATACGTTCTTGTAAATTTAGAAACGAATACAGACCTTTTTAGTTTCAAGTTTACAGGAGTAGATGAGAATTGTTATCAATAATCAAAATGTGATTCATGTTCTCTCCTCCATTTTGAACAGATCACAATCTTATTTTAAGTCCAGATTTAAATGTTTTCTGCAGCATACAGGATAACTTTGCATGAAGTTTGAACACCAGATGTAATTGAAGTGGTCAGAGGTTTTCAAAAGAAATGAATTAAACCACCCTTCATACATTTTGGTACAATGTCAGACAATACAGCTTTTCTTAACTGGCATACTGTAGTTTCCCGCTCTTTTTCCCACAGGCTAACACGGTCAGAACAACCGTTTACAGGGTGTGCTTTGACCATTTTTGATGCATTGAGTCACAATGCTTATATGGAAACTGGAAAAATAATTTGAGAAGGCTGCTTGTTGAGTACATTTGGATACACCAGAAATAGATGTTCCTGTTTAAATTTGATGCTTTAATAATCTGTTGCTAACTTGGTGCGCACACAGCCACATTAGGTAGAATGAATGCTAATACTGTCTGCAAAGACAAGGTTTCAACATGTGATTCTGGTCTTGGTCTCTGATTTTGGGAGGAGACCTTTTGGACCAAAGTTCATGTGCCTTTAGCTTGTGGTCTGATTCAATCTTTCATGCCTTGATACAGTCGTTTAATTAAGATGTGAACCCAGCCCAGCTGTCCAAAAAACATGAGCAGAAGAAAACTGGGTCACTTTCCACTGAGTTTATCTTCAAACTGTGTTTCCTCATCTCTGGTTCTTATTTTAGACTACAAAGGTTTTATTTAAGGAGATAGTTGCACATTTTCTACCTGAGCTTGTTTCTTTTGTGGTAAGATTTCATAGTTTCATGTATTTTCTATCAATGAACCCAATTGAAATTACAGTATGTCTGTGTTCCAACTTACTCCAGGCCTCATGGCTCATCTATATCCTACCTGTCAATAAACTTCTCTCTCTCTGTTCACTTCTGTCAGTTGTTTTTCTTCTTTAAATTGTTTGACATTAAGAAATGCAAAGATAGTTGTTTTTTAAAGGCTTTATATGTGATTTTTTTGATCTAGCAGATGTCACCAGCATGAAACCAAAACAACTTGTGCTGCATTGTTGTGTTAGCATGCTAATGCTAGCGATCTTTATTATGCTCGTATCTTCACACTGCATGTAAATTTACCTGAAATGAGCGTGATCTAGAAACACAGTTAAGCAGTGAGTACAGTATGTTATTCTTCTTTTCTCTAGTCCCTCAATTAAACAACTTTTATACAAGAGGGGAGGAGTCAGCCGGCCGTCCTGGCGATGTAAACAAACTGAAGATAGGACTCTGAAAACTGAAAACATCACAGGCAGTGGGACTCGGGTGTTACACCCATTGTAGACAGTCATGACTCACAGAGTTAGTTTCAGCGGATATACTTGATTTATATTATATTTCAGTGTGTAAAATCACATATTAAGCCTTTAATGCTGCATGTTTCTATGATGAAGCGCACGTGCTGTTATTGAGTAATTTATTCACAGAGTAGTTGGCAGTAATGCTCCTTAACGGTGGTTGCCATTGCAATTAAATAATATTAGAAGAAGAAGAAGCACAAAGCTTGACTATGTTGACAGTTTTGCATGAGGAAACAGAATCACCACACTCGACACATCAAATATAAGTTTTCTTCTTGGGGGACCAAAAGCTCACTGTGTTGTGTGTACTGAAGTTCTGCGACATGAAAGTCTGAAGCCATCAAAACAATTACACAATTAAGATATGAAACAACATACTTATAGATACTTTTAAAATACTAATGTTCTGTTTTGTGATGATTAAATACAATGACATTTTCATACAGCCAACATTTTTAATTTAATACATTTTGGTCGCGATTTGTCACTAAAGGTGAGGAAGAGTTGAACGACCAGTTGAGAACCAATCATTTACAACAAAACTCCCATACACTCTGTGCAAGTGACCAATTCAATGAAAATGGCTCATTTTAAAGCAGACTCAGGTAAGATACCCAGAATTTAATCAAAAAGTTCCCAACAAGCCTCAGATAATCTTGATCACCAAGGAGTTTTAGTTTTAAAAGATTTTTTACAGAGCCACCAAATATGTAAAAAAACAAGAAAACAAAGGAGACAATTTGAATAGTTTTAATGGTTCTCCCCATGAAAATAAATTACAGTTCTTGTTGGGTGCCCCATTGGAGTCAGCGCCTGGCATTAGATGCAGTTCTACTGTAATCCATAAGAGGTCAGTGTAAGCCAAGTCCTGTCACCAATAAAAGGCTGAAACTAAAACTCTGATTTCTCCATCACTAAGAGAAAGCTGCTCAAAGTGGGAGATTTCCAGTGAAATGATGTGTGATGTCATCTTTCTTTAATCTGTCAGGTTTATCTCCTAAAACATTTCTTTAAGAAGGACAAACCCTGATACATGCAGTACGAGAGGAGAACAAAGGGGGATAAAGTTACAGTGAGACTGTATCCAGATCATTGGACAACTGTTGCTCCACACAGATGGAGGATGGAGCTGTAAGCAGGTGCTGCTCCACTGAACTCTAAAGAAGGCATTCAGTTGATGTCATGGACCTCCACTACGGTTGAGATCCTGTGAACTGTTACCCAAGTAAATGGTAAATGGACTTGAGCTTATATAGCGCTTTTCTAGTCTTCCGATGACTCAAAGATCTTTTACACTGCAGGTCACACCTTCACACTGATAGCAGAAGTAACTAACTTCATATGTCGCCAATGAAGCTGCAGGAGCAACTTGGGGTTAAGTGTCTTGTCCAAGGACACAACAGACATGTTGCTGCTGGAACTGGGATTGAATCCTCAACTGTCCGGATGAGAGACGAAGACTCTACCACTGATCCACAGCCGCCCACAAGTGACCTACCAGGCCTCTTCGCTGCATCCTGTCTCCAATGACATCACAATGTCACTATTTGTATTTTATCATTAATTCTGCAATTTGTATCTGTAGTATTCATACAGTGACACATCAAAATGTCCTCTGTTTAAAGTGTAAAAAACAATTAAAAAGGAAGAAAGAAGGAAGACGTTATGTTAAAGATTCACTGTAGAATCTGTCTGTCTTTATAAATGGTGCAAAGTCAGTCGAGCAGCCGATGCTAATATATCTCGGAAAATATTCCTGCATGTAAACCAATGCAAAGAAGAAAGAAAGAAAGAATAGGGGAGAGATATTTTCCTCATGCAACTTGTGGACCTTACAGCTGACCAATAGATTTGAGTCTTCCTGATGACCTCAGAGCTCCACCCCGTGTGTGTGTGTGTGCGCGTGTCCGTGTGTTTAGTGATGCAGATGATCCGTAGATCTGTGGTTGGTCTGATCCTCCCCTCCCCCCCATCCATACCTCAATTTTCCTCCCACAGTCCTTTGGTGGTGAGGGGGAGGGGAGAGTGGGACTCTGGGGTGGAGGAGGTTTAGGTCATTAGGCAGCGGGTTGAAGATAGATAACCAAACTAATATCCATAACTTACTGGGACCATAAAGCTCCTTTATAACCATCAACTAGAACACTTCAGATTTAAAAAATGACATACAACAATGAAGAAAGGACTGTCTGCTCTTAATCTCCAAAATAATGAAGTTTCCCATAACCACACTTAAACCACACAGTGGCTGCTTGAAACAGATTGGCCTTAATTCAGCGTCACCTGTGAGGACTGACAAGAGGTTGTGTTTTTCTGCTCCAATAAGGGACCATCTAACGTTGTCTTCATGCTTTAATTCTGTGTAACCTACTAGTATTTAAATTGCTAGGGTTGACAAGAGTAGCTTTAAAGGGATACTTGACCCGTTGAAACATGAATCTGTAGAATTGTGAAATACATTTTGAAGTTGGTGCCTTCTTGACTGAGAAAAGGCAGAAAGTGTCTTTTTGGCTCATGCGGATGAAAGACACCAAATCCCAGAATGCACAGCACCGCAGGGCACTCCCATTAAGGTCCTCTATTTACAGACATATTTACTTCAACACATAAATCCGTTTCCTCAACTGATTCCGAGATTAGGCAAACAGTGAGAGCACCGACACTACCAGTCTGCCCCAGCTCGAGCCGGCCCCGGCTCCTCGTCCTCAACGCCACTGCCAGCTCAGCAGCCGAGACACAAGACCGGCCTGTCGGCAGCAGCCATCTCGCAGCTATATTTATATATTTTTTCGCCATTATCAGCTTTCTCCATAGAGCCTGTTAGCATAGCTTCCAAGCAATATGGCGGACGTTAAGTTTCGATTCTGGGAGTGAGTTCCCACCCACTGATCTGTGATTGGTCTGTAGCTTCAGTGGTCGAAAACATGAGGAACTAGCATTGTAGTTTCACCCCGCTAACCGCAACAGCTTCCAGTGACGCAATATGACGATTTTTGTGTCACTGGAAGCTCCTTTTCAGACTTCTCAGGGGAAAATGAGAGCGGGATGCACGACCATTCAAAAATACTACCAGGTTTCTAATGATACAAAGATTAATGCAAATGGATGAAGTATCCCTTTAAGATCACATAGTCACATAAACAGAGCACAGCTGGCTCAAAAACAAAAACACTAGGTGATTATAACTGTCTCTGGTATCCCAGGTTATCTGCCCCACGGTTTTATTTATTGTCCTTTCTATGAAACCCTGACCCAAACGATTCACGATTTCTATTCTTTTCTTGATTCTGTGTACACCATGTTACATGTATCAATGATATAAAAGAAAGAGTGGCCAGCACTACGACATAGTTAAGACATACTTTTTGCCCAGGAAAAATTTTAAATATGAGGAGAGCAAGATTCAACCAAAGAGTGCAGCAAGCTAACATAGCTAACGCTAGACTCTTCCATAACTGCATTATATGTACGAGAATAAACTGCAACTACCAAGCACTTCATGATGAGCTAATACGAGACTGCAGTGAGACTGACAGTCACTGGTCTAGTGGAGAGAATTCAGTTAGACAAGGATTTTACGCTAGTAAAATCAGTCACATGGTCAGGCAGTCGGAAGTGATACAACAGCAAACAGACATCAATGAGGAAGTGAAAATGAAAGAGAAGCATTGACAACAAAGAATAGGAAACAAAAAACTGCCCATATCCAAGACTAGTGTATCACCAGCCATTTTACAAATGTGTAGAGCCCACCGCTCATAGTAACTTGCCCTGCTAGAAACTATATGTGGCGTACCTGTGGGGAGACCCAACCCCTTTATTGGGTAAAGTACATCCTGCCTTTCGTAGAGCAGAACCTTGGATCTCTTGTAAGATCTCAGGTCTTCAGTCCTAAAACATTTCAACGGAGAATTCAGATTATCAATGGGCTGCAAGGAGTTTCATGTCATATGAATGACATTCTGGTATGAGGGAAAGACCAACACCAGCATCACACTGTGCTGCACAAGCTTCACACTAAACATGGAGAAGTGTGAACTGGACAAAAAACAGTCAGATCGATGAGATGCAGGAGATGTGAACGAGCTACACCTGGTGTAGTCCTTAACCATACAATCCTCTCAGGACAGATGTTGGCTCTCATCTTCTTCTCACAACCCTTGTGAACCCCTTTATGCTGTAAATAAAGTTGGTGTTATTTTGGTATACCTCGTCTTCGACTCCTTTTTTAGTTAGTTTTTTAGTTGCAGCCTAAGTTGTAAGTTGTAACACTGCAGAACAAAAAGCGTTCGACCAGCTGAAGGAGGACCTTACACCACCTTTGGTGATGACCCTCTATGAAAGCAGATCTGCAGATGCTTCATCATATGGACTTGGTACTGGCTCAGTGTTGGTTACAGGCCGGCCAGGCTGGTCAGCTCCGTCATGTCGGCGGCGGCCAATTCATCAGTTTGCTGTGGTATAATCTCAACATTGTCCTTGAATCGGGTGAGCTAACAGCTAACCACAGGTGCATCGATGCGCCACTTCAAAACATCCACTTCTGGCATTAGTAAAAAAACAAATTCCAGGATTTGCAGAAAGGACTCTGTCCCGGAGTTTTCTTGAAAGTCCATAAGACTCACTTTATGGCGGCCTCATCCCATCCTGGTTGTGTGCGTATGTCCTCCATACACGGACGCAGGGCAAACTGCATCGACAATCCTGCTCTTGAAGTTCCACCTCACTGCTGGAGGTGCACGTTTAGGGGTGCCAGAGAAAATTTTGGAAAAAGCAGTTAAAGTCTTTATATGTGATTTTTCACACTTAATATAAATCAAGTATATCCTCTGAAAATAACTCTGTGAGTCATGACTGTCTACAATGGGTGTAACACCCGAGTCCCACTGTTTGTGATGTTTTCAGAGTTTTCAGAGTCCTATCTTCACTTTGTTTACATCGCCGGGACGGCTGGCTGACTCCTCCCCTCTTGTATAAAAGTTGTTTAATTGAGGGACTAGAGAAAAGAAGAATAACATACTGTACTCACTGCTTAACTGTGTTTCTAGATCACGCTCATTTCAGGTAAATTTACATGCAGTGTGAAGATACGAGCATAATAAAGATCGCTAGCATTAGCATGCTAACACAACAATGCAGCGCGAGTTGTTTTGGTTTCATGCTGGTGCTCAAGGGTGACATCTGCTGGATCAAAAAATCACATATAAAGCCTTTAAATCTGCAAAAAAAACACCTTCAGGAAACTCATCCTCACTGAACAGAGTTGTGGTAAGGTCAGGTTCAGCTGGTGGGTGTAGCAGTGAACAACAACAGCACACCACAGACGTTTCCACTCATCACAGCACAGTCTGCTTATCTTCTAGCTTCAGGTGTTCCAGCACAACTTTGATGCTATAAGTGGCCGACTGCAGTTTGACCTTTGAGACCTCAAAGAATGATGTCTCGTCCACTTCTTTGTCCTCCTGATACACTTCATACATGCAGTCTCACAGTTCATTTTGTGTGATGCTGGATGTCCCTGTGAAGATGGGCTGAGCATCAAAGAGCCGCTTAAGTCCCAAATCGCCCTCACACATTGTCTCAAAAATACACCTGTAGTGCCACGTAAAAATGTGTTTCAAAATGTTTCACACTGCTTCACACTTCCCAGCCACTGTAGTTAGCTCTCTTTCTTTGGTTTCCAAACAGACTGTTCCCGCCTGCATATACAACATGGCCGGCTTTTGTTTTATGGAGAAATGTGATGTATCCCTTTATTTTAATCTGTTATAGGTTACTAATATAAAATGAAATTAAGAAATATAAGATATTAGACATCTTAAGCTGTCCATTCATCACGGCCACTCGTCACGTCCATCATCCTTCTCTTAGTCAGCCAATCAATAACTGATGTTAAGATGAGGTAAGTAATGACTTCAGAGTCATTAAGCAATCTGATAGGCTGACACACCGCCATCAGCAGACACTGCT
The DNA here is from genome assembly GCF_963930695.1 of Labrus bergylta. NCBI lineage: Eukaryota > Metazoa > Chordata > Actinopteri > Labriformes > Labridae > Labrus > Labrus bergylta. The sequence goes on along the minus strand of NC_089198.1, from coordinate 32,375,000 downwards.
GGAAATGGATGTACCCCAGACACCCTGTGTCATATTTCACTGGTACACACACACACACACACACACACACACACACACACACACACACACACACACACACACACACACACACTCACACACACAGACACACACACACACACACACACACACACACACACACACACACACACACACACAGACACACAGACACACAGACACACACACACACACACACACACACACAGAGACACACACACACACACACACACACACACCCACACATATGCACACACACACACACACACACCCACGCACACACACAGACACACACACGCACACACATAGACACAGACACACACACAAACACACCCCACACACACACACACACACACAGACACACACACACACACACACACACACCCACGCACACACACAGACACACACACGCACACACATAGACACAGACACAAACACACCCCACACACACACACACACACACACACACACACACACACACACACACACACACACACACACACACACACACACACACAGTGTCCAGTGTGGAGCTCGTACCTCCTGCAGTAGTAATGGATTTTTTCCCTGTGGGCCACGAGGGGCTGATTCATATCTTTATTGATTTAGATGAGGAGATGAACTGAGTGATGAAATAAGATAGAAATAAATTAGATATTATTTAAATTACCCTGTTCAAGATTTACACATTGACAGTTATAAATATATTTTAAAAATGTGGGTTACAGACTGACATTGCAGTGGTGTGAAGCTTTCTCGTGGAATTAATACATAAAATACTGCTGAATGTCACAAGTCACCTCAGAGAACATTGTCACAGTGAACATGGGATAATACAGCAGCTGAATGTTTATGAGAATGTCAGTCCTCCCAAGTTTTTACTGGGACATCTTAGTTCAGGGGAATGAACTGAAAATCTGTTGATAATGATCTCACTTTTCATAATGCGGTGTTACCACCAGGGTAGTGTTGCAGAATGCTGGCCTGCTTTTGGTAGTTAAAGGGAGGTAGGGTGTTACTGTAATTTCATAACAGTTTTTTCCAATTGCTAAAAAACAATTATGAAAACTAGGCTGGTTTTATCAAAATACTAAACACAATTCACAAAACCACACACCCAAACTGCAAAATACCTCATATATCCTGCAAAATGAAGCACTGCAACCAAAACTACATATAGCATTATCAAAATCTAACTTTTGCACCAAATGGCACACACTTCATTCATATTACCAGATTTTTGTCTAACCAACTACACACTGTTGGGCATAATGAAAAGCACTCTCATCTTTAGTATGCTTTGCCATAATACTAAAACAGTTTGAATTGTAGAAAATTCTTCAGATTGCACAGAAATACTTTTATTTTTTATTTTTCACCAAACAAGTCAGTGCAACATATACCAGTACAGTAAAACGGCTCAAGTTGGGCTGTACTCTCTGTCCAGCCTCTCACATTGTCAGCCCATGGTTGATGACATGATCAACTAAGGTTGCTCTGATTTCATTTGAAAGTTGTTGTCTTCTTTGGCCATCAACTCCTCTACCAGCTCTACCCCTACCTCTCACTCTTCCTCCCCCTCTCATTCTCACCCTCCCTCTTCCTCTTCCTCTCTCTGCAACCTCTTCCCTTGTTGTTGTAAAAAGAAAAAGGAGCTCACTTGTGGTCTTTTCATAGTGCTTACTTCCTGATTGAAATGATAACAATTAACCATTGAGGTGTTTAGCCAGGTGGCACATACATTGGCCAATTAGCTCATGTAGTGTCATTTTGAATGGCAGTGTTTTAAAATGGCAAACATGTGACTTCATGTCAGATTGTTGTGTCTTATGCAGAGAACCGTGTTCAGTGCATTTAAAAAGTGCCATTTTGAATTGCAAAATGTGCGTAAAGTAGAAAATGTGTTTAGACTTTTGGAGACTTGAGAAGAGGTTTGGCTCTCTGTGCGTCAGTTTAAATAATTGTGCTATGTATGTCATTTTAGTGTGTTAGCAATTGGAAAAATCTGTAACAACAAATAAATGTTCAGAAATGACGATATATGTTAAAACTCAGATAATACAAATGTTTGGTTTTTGTTGGCGTGATGAGATGTGTAGTGGTCTGTCAGACATTCAAAATCAACAATTCTTACCCCCACTGTGCCCAAGTCAAAAGACAACGAAAGAGGAGAGGTGTTTGTATCTGCTAGGAGGGGTGTGTGTGTGTGTGCGTGTGTGTGTGTGAAGCAGAGCAATAGAAAGAGCACAAGCTGATGCAATAACAAGTTAATAAGCCAACAATATCCTGTCCAAGCAGAGAGTGAGTTTTTTTTTTTTTTTAAAGATTTATTTTGGGCTTTTCGTGCCTTTAATGCAGAGAGAGGACAGTGGATAGAGTTGGAAACCAGGGAGAGAGAGCGGGGAATGACATGCAGAAAGGGGCCATAGGTGGAAGTGAACCTGGGCCTACCGCTTGTGATGAGAGTCTCAACACATGGGACGCACGCCCTACCACTGCGCCACCAGCGTGCCCCAGGGAGTGAGTTTTGTCAGTATGGTTTTGTTATATTAGTAACCTCTTCAGGCTTCCCTCTTGAAGATGTATACAATTCTGGCCGGCTCGAGCTGGGGTGGACTGGTAGTGTCGGTGCTCTCACTGTTTGCCTATAAACATAGAGTCTGTTTTCTGACAGGAATTTACAAGATACCAATTCCTTCTGGAAGAAATTTCTGAATCAGTTGAGGAAACGGCCTCGTGTTGAAGTAAATATGTCTGTAAATAGATCATAGCTTCAGTGGGAGTGGCCTGCGGTGCTGTGCATTCTGGGATTTGGTGTCTTTCATCCACATGAGCCAAAAAGACACTTTCTGCCTTTTCTCGGCCAAGAAGGCCAACTTCAAAATGTATTTCACAGTTCTACATATATGACCCAATGTCAATACAGATTCATGTTTCAACGGGTGCAGTATCCCTTTAAAAGAGGACATATTATCCCCCTTCTCCACCTTTTCAAACAGTCCCCTGTGGTCTAAATGAAACATCTGTGCTGTTGTTACGATAATGCGTTAGGAGGATTCACTTCAGTGTCTTTAGTGGTAGACGTGGTTGGTAGGAGGAGAAGCAGGGTCAGTACTGATGACACACCTGAGGGGGGGTGTGGTGGCTCTGTCTCTGTAACCTTCATTAGCAGCACCTGTGGAGGAGCCAGCGGAAATTGGTTTTGAGTCGAAGAGACGCCACGAGGAAGACGCGAGGACGCAGACACCTGAGAGACTGAATCTGAAGTAACGTTTGTTTTTGTTTCAACACTTCACAGGTTCTTTTTACACATGAACTAAAAGAGAGGGCTGGCGGAGGAGATCGTATCCCAAGTGGCTACGTGGATCGGGCTGTCCGAGTGAGCTGGTCGTGGCACGTACAAGGATCTTTGGGGTGAGTCACCTACACACACCCCTCAAACACATAGGACAGTTGCACACACATTCAGGTAAGGCAGGATACACATTCACGTTTACACAACACGTAAGGAGAGGCATTACGTTACAGGCTCACTGGCCTTAGAGTCAGGTGCAAGGATAGCATTTAGCGGTGGGTTTGTGTAATTCAATTCAATTTCAATTTTATTTGTATAGCGTCAACTCATAACAAGTGTTATCTCAAGACCCTTTACAAAAAGCAGGTAAAATACCTTACTCTTTGTCTGTTAACATTACAAAAGAGCAGGTAAAAAGACCTTACTCATTGCTATATTACAAAGACCCGGCCTATCCATCATGAGCATGTAGCGGTGTAACAACGTAACAATTGTGCTTTGGTCAAAACATAACATGAATCAAGCACCAGAGGAGGTTTGTGACCCTGTATAAACCAGCTCTCTCAGAACACTCCGTTTTGGTGTGTGTGTCTCTTTAAATGCAATGACAAAAAAATGGTAAATGGACTTTTCTAGTCTTCTGATTACTCAAAGCTCTTTTACACCTCAGGTCACACCTACACATTCACACACTGATGGTAGAGGTTGTTATGTAAAGTGACCATCAGAAGTAACTAATCCCATTCATACGCTACTGATGAAGCAGAGGGAGCAATTCAGGGTTAAGTGTCTTGCCCAAGGACACATCGAACCCTCGACCTTCCGGTTGAGAGACGACAACTCTACTAAAACTGAGCCACAGCCGCCCACAAACCACTGTCTGATTTCCTGGTATGTTCTTTCTCCGTCTACTCTGATGAAATTGTTGCATTTTGTGTTTATGTTGTGCCTCTTCAAAACACAGGACTGCATGTTCCAGTTTTTCTTTTCTGCACCTGAACTGTTCAATAATCTTTTTGAAATTGTGAATCTCAACAATGAAAAGAATTAAATCTCTCAGATCCATTGATCCAATCTTCTGATGTCGATGACACTAATATTTGAGAAAAACATTATCCAACTCTTATAGACCTGGTGCCTGACGTTCTTAATCAACTCAGTGAGTTGAGATGACTCAGCTGGCATGATAACACAGTTATATTCTGCAGACTGTACGACAGTGATTGGATTGATTCATTCTGCTCAGCGTTGTGAGTAAATAGGGAAAAGCCTGAAGGTATGGCTTCTCACTGTTCTTTCATTGTAATGATGAGAAGGTAGCTCATCAGAGTATGAAAATTAACCCTTTCATCGTGATAACACTAATAAATTGTATGGAATTGATATCAGAGAAGTTGAGGTAGGGCAACACTGCCATAACATAACTACAATTCTACAATTCTACAATCCACTTAGCAGACCCTTTTATCCAAAGCGACGTACATCAGAGAGTAAGTACAACACAAGCAAGGATCTAGAAAAAAGGGAACAATGTCAGTAAGAGCAAACGATCAGCTTTGAGTCCGATTGGACATACAGGTGCTGACAGGAAGTGACCAGAGGCAAAGCTCAACATTGAGGGCAGTTCTTGAGAGCTCTAATCTGTATAGAAACCATCTTATAAGTCATCGTTATCAAACAAAAACCATCGTCACAACCATCATCATTAAGTTAGTAGGTATTCATGAAAGAGCTGGGTCTTTACCTTAAAGGTGCAGAGGGACTCTGCAGATCCAATGGAGTTTGGAAGTTCATTCCACCACCGGGGGGCGACAGAGGAGAAGAGTCTAGTCACCCTAGACTTAGGACCCTGTTGTAAAGGTTGGATCAGATGCCTTTCATTGGCAGAGCGTAGTGGGCGGGAGGGAGTGTAGACCTGGATGAGAGGGTTAAAGTAAGGAGGAGCCGTTTTTGTCGCTGTTTTGTAAGCGAGCAGCAGAGTTTTAAATTTGATGCGAGCAGTAACTGGGAGCCAGTGTAAGGAGATGAACAGCGGAGTGACATGTGCTCTTTTAGGAAGGTTGAAGACCAGTCGTGCTGCTGCATTTTGTATCATCTGCAGGGGTTTGATAGTGAATGTAGGAAGACCTGCCAGTAGAGAGTTGCAATAGTCGATGCGTGATATCACAAGAGCCTGTATCAGGAGCTATGTAGCGTGTTCTGACAGGTAAGGTCTGATCTTCCTGATGTTGTAAAGGGCAAATTGACATGACCAGGCAATCAAGGCTACTTGAACCTTAAAAGTTAGCTGGTCATCAATCATGACACCCAGGTTCCGGGCAGACTTTGTGGGCATGAGTTTGGTTGTTCCAAGCTGGATATTGATCTGTGGTTGCATAGAGGGACTGGCTGGGATGACAAGGAGCTCAGTTTTTGAAAGATTGAGTTGAAGGTCCTGTTCATTCATCCATTTAGAGATATCAGCAAGGCATGATGAGATTCTTGCAGAGACTGTAACATCGTCTGGCGGGAATGACAGGAAGAGCTGGGTATCGTCAGCATAGCAGTGGTATGAAAAGCCATGAGAGCGGATTATTGAACCAAGTGAGTTTGTGTATATGGAGAAGAGAAGGGGACCAAGCACTGACCCTTGAGGTTCCCCTGTGGATAAGCTGTGCGCTTTGGACACTTCTCCCTTCCACAACACTCTAAAGGATCATGAGATGTCAAATTCAGAGAGTGTGGATAGGAGGATTTGATGGCTGACTGTGTCAAAGGCAGCAGACAGGTCTAGCAGTAATAGAACTGAGGACTGACCCGCAGCTCTGGCAGCTCATAGCGATTCTGTTTCAGTAGAGTGGCCCGGCTTAAAGCCTGATTGATTTGGGTCAAACAGATCGTTTCTGGACAGGAACTCAGAGACTTGCTTAAAGACTGTATGCTCAAGTATTTTTGACAGAAAGGGCAGAAGAGAAACCGGTCTGTAGTTTTCAACCTGGGCTGGGTTTAGTGTGGGTTTTTTGAGCAGAGGGGTGACCTGAGCTTGCTTGAATGCGGTGGGGAACACACCCGTTGACAGAGAGGAGTTGATGATATGCTTAAGTGCAGCATTAAGCGGAGAAGAAATGGTCTGCAGGAGGCTTGATGGTATTGGGTCCAGAGGACAGGTGGTGGGCCGAGAGTCTAGCACAAGCTTAGAGACTTCATCCTCATTCAGAGAGGAGAATGAGTCGAATGAGGCACTTTTGGTTGGTGCCTTTGGGCTGAGTTGGTCAGGCTCAGAAAACTGGTTACTGATGATTGCAACCTTTTCAGTAAAATACGAGGCAAACATGTCTGGTGTGAACAGATCGGAGGGTGGAGGAGGAGGTGGTTGAAGCAGTGAGTTAAAAGCAGAAAACATTTTTCTTGTATCTGTGGCATTGCATATCTTGTTCTGAAAATATGTTGTCTTGGCCATTTTCAGGCTGGAGGAGAATGAGACAAGTCTTTGCTTATAGTCATTGAGGTCAGCGGACTGTTTTGATTTTTGCCATTTTCTCTCTGCTGACCTCAGCCCTGCTCTTTGCTCTCTTATGACTTCCGTGAGCCATGGGCTAGGGTGGGTTTTGCGAGCGGGTCTGGACACCCGAGGGCAGAGTTTGTTCAGAGATGAGGCTAGTGTGGAGCAGAGTATGTCTGTAGCCGCGTCTGTAGAGAGTGCGGTAAAGACCTTTTGGGCAGGCATGGCAGCCATTACCTCGTCAGACAGCTGAGCTGGCTTGAGCGATCGCATGTTTTATGGTATGACACCATTTGTGGGTGTGCCTGAGGGAGAAGTGGTCGTGAAAATCCCGCCCCAGATTTTCAGCTTGCAATCAACAGAGGGTGTGACACGCGTCAACTGCCTCTCCTGTTGATGCTCAGAGAATGAAACTTAAGTGCTCAGCCTGACAACGACCCACTATTAATATCTACTCAAAGCTAGTTTCGATTCACCCACCTAGCTGACAAGACCTTCCTAGTTTTCAGATCAGAGCTTGTTCAACTGTTGCTTGGTTTAGTGTGTGTGTGTGTGTGTGTGTGTGTGTGTGTGTGTGTGTGTGTGTGTGTGTGTGTGTGTGTGGGGGGGGGGGGGGGGGGGGGGCAATTGATGCACCAGCTCTTAATGTCATATTTCTACCATTTGTCTCCATTGGAAACAGAGAGGGAGACTCAAAATGGACATCTGGGCCTGTGCCTCCTCTCCCCTCCTCCCCTCCTCTCCTCTCCTCTCCTCTCCTCTCCTCTCCTCTCCTCTCCTCCTCTCCCCTCCTCCTCTCTTCTCCTCTCCCCTCCATCCCCTCCTCTCCTCTCCTCTCCTCTCCTCCCCTCCTTTTCCATCACCTCATCCTGTGCCCCTGCCCTTTTATCATATTCTCTCTATCTTTTTCTGCCACTCTCTGGGGGCGATCAATCACTGTAGCTATGATGGCTGCAAGGCTGTAGGTGGCCATGCCGACAGCAGATGGCTCTTTATCGCTGGAGCCATGGCCTCTCCATGACAACTGCAGAGAGCAGGAAGTGACACATCCAGCCGAGTGGAGAAAAAATAATCTGGACAGGACACACAGACATTCTGTACAATCTGATAAGTGGGGAAACTGTGGAAAAAAAGCAAAAGTATTGCCTCAGAAAAATAGTATTTGTAAAATAATGCATCCTTGTTTGTCTAGGCCGTCTAAAGTTCTTCCATTTTGTCATAAAACTGCCTGTTATTATCACGTAAAGCTTTAGCAGCTGAGTTTTTTTTATTAATATGGAAAGTGTTGCAGAACAGAAGCGTGTTACAGTCACTTGAATAAAATGAACTTTGTTTTTCTGATACCCCAATTCTTTTTATGACAATAAAAATATGCAGCGTTTTCTCAATTAATGAGATAGTTAAGTTGTTAGTTTAGAAAAAATGGGGATGATTTTCAGATGTAACAAGATATCAGAAAAATTTAGAATATTTTAATATTTTCACAAGTGAATGCAATTCACGTCTGAAAGGCAGAGATGTAAAATTGGAGGGATTTTCCAGGGGCTATCCTATGAAATTCGCCATCACTGCAAAACAATCTATTATACAAAGCTATCTGTAGCTATGTAAAAATATTTCTTTCATTAACCACGTGACTTTCATTTCTTGGTAATGTCTTTGTTAATCTGAGCGGGTTGGGGACAAAAAGCAAAAACTAATCCAGCTAAACTGTTTACAACATTAGCTTAAATGTAGCTAATTACGCTAACACATCAACTTTAGCTACATGGCATTATAGGTTAAACACAAGTGAAGTAAAATTGATAGTAAAGCTAAAATTATTAAAATTTAACAAGAATGCAATGGAGTAACTTTTTAAAGATAAACCATTTGCTTGATAATGCAAGAAAATTTATAAATTCATGCCACTTAAGTTGCATGTTTTAGCTTCATTATGAGGGCCTAAGAGAGCCTGACTAACAGTTGTAAGTAAGGTAAAAAAAAAAAGACATTACCTGGCATTAAACTATAAAGTTGCCCTCAGTAGAGAGATTTTTCCAGCAACAATCATATATTTCAGGTTTCCTTCAAAAATGCTCCTGTTGTAGTGTAGCTGCAGTGCACTTTAAAGGAAAGCTCAGTCACATTGTATCCTGATAAAATAATAATAATAGAATAATGCTATCACTTCAGCATATCAATCATGAAAAACGTCTCTATGGCTACAGGAGGTTTAGTTTCCCCATACAGACTTTTAATTTTGAAATAAAAGGTTACCCTACCGAGTCATCCCTGAGTATTGCAGTTTCATAAAAACATTTCAGAAAACATCTCATTCTGCTCAGGAGAATACCAGAAACGTATTTTGTTATTCATATTCGTGAAGAATGAAAGTGAATCATTTTCAGACAGCAAAGCTCCTGCTTCCTTTTCTGATTGAGACAGTCGAGTGTCCCTTGTCGAATTAATGATAACTTACCCAAACTTCAGAAACAGTATTAACAGCAATATGAGCTTTTAAAAAAAATGTTGTGTAATACTTTGGCTCAAGGAATGAGATAAAATGGGAAGACCAGTAATGAAATTGTTCTGGTTCAACATCAAAGCAGTGGAGAAAGTTTGACCATAGAAAACCTTTCTTTTAAAAACAATGCCTCTGTCTTCATCAAATAGATTCTCAAGACATCATCCCCAACAATCATGACAACATAAACATGCTTATTTTTTTTGGTTATGAAAAACTCTTCCCAAATATAATAAACAAAGTGATTTCACAAGCAGGTGATACTCCTACAGATGAATGAACCGGAGCGAGTGTAAGATTGGTGGACTGTCCCTTTAATATGGATTTTTTTCCAACACAGATTTGTTATCTGGGTTTGAAGATCTTGATTATCTTAATGAACAGTATGTTGGATGACAAGGCTGGATATACACTAATCTAGGGAAAAAATCATTACAAGTTTCTGGCAGAGCGGCGCCTGGCAGAGCGGCGAGCAGGGTAACGGATACAGACGGAGCCATGATGCCAGGAGCTACTTCTGACTGAAGGGCTTTCAGAAACAAAGGCAGGCTTTGTTCAAATACATCACTGTGCAACACAGACTGTCACTCGGTTGCTAGGCTTATAAAGACAGTTGATTAAAAAACAATATAATTATTCTGAAAAATGTCCTACAAGGCTTCTGTACACATGTTGTTTACATCATGACTCGAGTCCCTGGAACGACCAGGATTCTTGTAAACGAGATGTTTTATTTTAAATTCCTGGAAGGAGCAATGAGGGTAGAAGACAACATGCTGTGTGTGTGTGTGTGTGTGTGTGTGTGTGTGTGTGTGTGTGTGTGTGTGTGTGTGTGTGTGTGTGTGTGTGTGTGTGTGTGTGTGTGTTTTACTGGGCGGCTGGTGGATTTCACGTCCCACTTCCTCCAGCAAGGCGATTAGGCCAGACGTCTGTCACGCACACACTCCACCTCTCTCTCCTGTCTGCTGGAGTAAACACACCCTGGCTCTAACACACATTTTACTATCATAGTGAGGACATTTATTTTTTCCCGATATACAATTAGTAAACGCTGCCCATCCTTGTTTTAATTTAACATCCATGGGCTCGATATTAGAGAAACATGACAGGACGTTGTAACCTATTAAATGATAATAAGAGGAGAAATCACATGCACAAACAAACAAACAAAACATTAAGCGAGCTGTTTCTTCTGGTGTTAAGTAAACCAACAGAGATACTACATTTTACAACGAAGTTTCAGCTCCCTCCACAAATTTTTTATAGGATTAAAGCCTGGAGACTTGCTAGGCCACTTCATGACCTTAATGTGCTTTTTCTTGAGCCACTCTTTTGTTGCCTTGGCCGTATGTTTCGGATTGTTGTCATGCTGGAAGACCCATCCTCGACCCATCCTCAGTGCTCTGGCTGAGGAAAGAAGGTTCTTGTCCCAGATCTTACAGTACATGGCCCCATCCATCGGCCCCTCAATGCGTGAAGTCGTCCTGTACCCTTAGCAGAGAAACAGCCCCAAAGCATAATGTTTACCCCTCCATACTTGACGGTGGAGATGGTGTTCTTGGGTTGGAATTCAGCATTTCTCTCCCTCCAAACACAACAACTTGAGTTTATGCCAAAGAGTTCAATTTGGTCTCATCTGACCACATCACCTTCTTCCAAGCCTTCTCTGAATCATTTAGGTGTTCACTGGCAAACTTCAGATGGGCCATCCTGAGCATGGGGACCTTGCGGGCACTGCAGGATTTCAATCCATTACGGCACAGTGTGTTTCCAATGGTTTTCTTGGTGACTGTGGTCCTAGCTGCCTTGAGATCATTACAAAGCTCCTCCCGTGTAGTTCTGGGCTGATCCCTCACCATTCCCATGATCATCCTTACCCCACGATGCAAGATCTTGCATAGAGCTCCAGACAGAGGGCGATTGATGGTTATTTTAAATTTCTTCCATTTTATTATAATTGCATCAACAGTGTCTCCTTCTCGCCAAGCTTCTTGCTGATGGTCTTGTAGCCCAATCCAGCCTTGTGCAGGTCTACAATCTTGTCCCTGATGTCCTTTGAAAGTTCTTTGGTCTTGCCCATGGTGTTGGAGTGGTTGGAAAGGAAGAGATTGATTCTGTTGACATGTGTCTTTTTTACCCATAACGAGCAGTGATTGGGAGTACTTTCTTAAAGTGACAGGACTAATCTGAGTACCTCCCGGGCAAATAACCGGTCTGTGGGAGCCAGAATTCATGTTGGTTTGTAGGGGATCAAATACTTATTTCCTTCGATCAAATGCAAATGAATTTATAACTTTATACAATGTTTTTTTTCTGGACTTTTTTTTTATATTCTATCTCTGTTTGTTAAGATAAAGGTACCATAAAAAGTATAGACCCAAGTCAAGAAGCAAGGAATCTTGGGGTGATCTTTGACTCAGATTTTAATTTTAAGGCCCACGTGAAGGGTGTCACAAAAACAGCATTTTACCACTGAAAAACATCGCCAAAGTGAGGCCATTTCTCTCTATGAGCCAAACAGAGAGACTAATGCACGCTTTTATTACAAGCAGGCTGGACTATTGTAACGCTCTCCTTTCTGGTCTTCCTAAAAACACAACAGATCGGCTACAGCTACTACAAAACTCTGCCGCACGAGTACTGACAAAGACCAGAAAGAGAGCACACATCACACCTGTTTTAAAATCTTTACACTGGCTGCCTGTTAGTTTTCCTTTATTAGTTTATAAAGCATTACATGGCCTTGCACCAGACTACCTATCAGATATGATTTTAGTTAATGAACCAGTATGGCCCCTCAGATCCTCCAGTTCCTCTCTCTTAGTTGTTCCACAGAGCAGGACAAAAACATTTGGTGGTGATGCTGCCTTCAGCTGTTACGCTCCGAGACTGTGGAACAACCTTCCTGAGGGTCTGAGAGGAGCAGAGAATATTGAGATTTTTAAACGCGGTCTTAAAACTCATTTATTCAGTCTGGCTTATATATAATGCTTTATATAAATTCAAATCTTAACATTATTGTATTGTCTTTTTTATCCTACTACAATTTTTAATATTCTTCTCCTATGTATTAATTTTAATATCTTACTGCTTTTATGTGTCTTATTTTATTTTTTATTTTTTATACATATTTCTTTAATTCTTATTGGTGTGCATTAGTCTCTCAATGATTTTATAAACTACTTTTTCGTCAATAACTTTTCTGCACTCTTGTAAACCACTTTGAACTGCAATTTAATTTGTCTGAAAGGTGCTATATAAATAAAGTTTGATTGATTGATTGATTGATATAAAGATGTTGAAAAGTAAGTAAAATACATATTGGAAAGGTAAAAACATTTAAGACAGTTTTATTGTTTATTTATCAAAGAGAGATTTTTCTTTGTAAAATTGTTATTATTTTCTTAAACATGACCAAAGGACATGAAAGTGCTTGTAGTCAAAGAACCACCCATAAACAAACATGATGCATTCGATTCTCTTTCATGTGACCATCTACGCTCATTTCACGAGTGCTCTTCAACAAAAGGTTCTTTAAACGATCACATTTCAAATGTTATCCAGGCTGTAAACCCGAGTGTAGGTAGCTTCCACCTTTCTAGAAACTCCAAATATACGATGCTACTTTAGGATTCTTCCTAACCTTGTCTTTTAAGATATTCTATCAGTTTGACTCGAGAAGAGTAATATCAGTCAGCTGGTCAAACGTCCAGAGATCTCAGTATCTACTAGATGGATGGCAAGCCTATGAAAGTTGGTACACACATTCCAGGTTCCTGATTTTTCATTTAGCATCTTTATTTCAAATTTCTTCAATATTTAGATTTTTGACCAACTTCTTCAGTTGAAATTAAGTAATTCAACCTTTATTTATTCTCATATCTACATTCACATATCATTTTAGTTGAACTCATTTATTATTATGGGCTGTAGGAGCTTCAACACTGTCCCTACTGGTTACTAGGAAAATTGCATGTATTTGTGCTGGTGCTCTAAAATTGTAAAATGGTGCAATATGATAAAAAATGGTCAAATCTACAAATTTGAAGTCTGGCCTACAGATTGATTGCCTATAATAAGAAAATTATGTTTCTATGCTGCAATGGCCATAGGTTAAAAAATCGTGATTATAATGGGTTTAGATGTGTCTAAAAAGTGGACAAGGGTCACAAGTGTTGCATTTTTTGTTCTACAGAGCATTATAGGCCTTTTATAACTGAAATTGTTCAAATTATAAAAATTGATTAAAAATAAACACCTGTGTGAAAAATGAATGTCATAGTATCAAAAATGACAAAAATATCAGTAAAATTAGTAAAAAAGTTTTGAAATGTCCACAGAATGGACACAGGTAACCAGAGGGTTACGATTTTAAGACCAAAATGAATACTCAGAATAACGACTTGTGTGCCTCAGCCATACATTGTGTTTTGCTGTAATGGTCAAATGTTAAAATGCTAATATGCTAAACTCAGACTCATGAAAAGGGTGAACAACATGCCTTGTAATCGCTCAATTCAGTCTGCACCTGTTGGGATAACAGTGAAAGAGAATAGACTCCATCAGCTCAAGTAAAGGCAAGTAGTCAAAACTGTAATATAGGATTTAACATGAGCTAATAATAATAATAATATAAATCTAGTCTTTCATTGACCTTTGGCCACATTTCTCATTTCATTTCTGAATTCATCACCAGGCATTTGTGGTTCATTTTTCCCCAAATTGTGTTGATGAAAAAAAAGGCAATCATTGAACCTGTCAGTGCTTTTAGGGAATGGGATAGCTGTGAATCATTGGCAGAGTCGCTCGCCTTTCGTCTTGGAGGTTGAGGGTTTGATTCTGAGCTCTTGTATCCACATCTCCTTGGACTTCACCCCAAATTGCATTCACACCCCGCTGCTACCTCAGCGGGGTGTGAATGTGTATGAAAGTTATTACTGATGGACTCTAGCAGCCTCTGCCATCAGTGTGTGAACAGTCTATGGTGTGAACGTGGTGAGAATGAATGTGACCTGATGACCTGACTATAAAAGAACCATACAAGCTCAGGTCCATTTACCACCAATTCACCAAATGCATGCCCAAGTGGGCTCAAATTGATACAAGCTGAATTTACAGTAATTCTGTCAGTATATATATTTATTTAAGTTTAATTTTATTATTACTATTATATTAATCCATGGATTTCTAAAAAAATATACTGTATCTTTACAAATGTTTGATGTATCCTGCATGAAAGTTTGGCCCGGTCAAAGAAGTGGAGGCGGAGCTTAATCTTTCTGAATCAACAAACAGGTTACACAACAGCAAGGGAAGAAAAAAAAGAAGCATTTCCTGTTAATTTTCACTTTAAATACCAAACATATAAATGCGATGTGTCCAACTTTGAGAGTATGGAGTGTGCTTGGGTGCTCGGAGGGACTTTTTATGAACCAACCAAACATGTAAGGGTGTACAGCATAACCTGAAGCAGCAAATGACAAAGCAGAGGGGGAAAATGACGACTCTTCTTACTTCCGGCACAAAATAGAATAGAATAATAGAATAGAATTACTTTATTGATCCCAAACTGGGAAATTGTGAACATAGAGCGTTTCTTTTGTCAAACACCAGGAGAGACTTGCCTTGTTTTTGTTGACTGCAGTTTTCTGGTTTCTATCTTCAGGGAAACTGTATGAGCACACATTGAAGGAGCTGCAGTAACAGAATACAATACATATAACTAATCATGCTCTCAATACAACATACATGAGATTGGTAAAAGCTCTTAGGGCACGGTCACACTGGCAATCTGTACGCTGCCCAAGCACGCTTCAAACCTAAAGTCCAGTTCGTTTGACCAGTGTGACCGATTCGTACTGTCCTAAGGCACGGTATACTTCCTTGGCCCTGGCAAGCTTCGGAGAGGTGTGCTTCAGCACGGTACACTTCATGTACGAGCACGAGCACGCGGGTAAACAACGCTGACAGCCTTCATTATGGAAAAATCCAGAGTTTCATGTCTGTATCTGACTAACATGACACAATATAAGACACAAATGGATATTAAATGTCGGTTGCACATGTTTAATGAGGAAGGAAATCTGCTCAAAATGTATTAAATATCCATTTAATCACTTTACACCATAACTCCATCTCAACCATGTTGACGTTCCAGATTGAGGCATCACCTGCTGTGTTTATCAGAATCAGAAATACTTTACTCCCCAACACAGAAAACAAGTTTCAGATATAAGCATAAAGTCAGCATCTCTGGAGCCAAAGGTTGATTTACTGGTTTGTTAATTCACTTTTTGGATTCATCAAGACAACTATAAATAACATAAATGACTTTCTTATCTAACGTCCTTAATGTGTATACATTTACTGGAACAAAGCCAAATGTTCAGTGGCATGGCACTGGGTTCAGTTTGGGGTCTCAATGATGACACGGAAGCAGAGGTTTGGTTTCCTAGGCGAATATCATGATTCACTTTTATTAAAAGCATCATAGCTACAATTCATCATACATGATGTCTCCAAAAAGAAAACAAAAAACAAAAAGACAAACACCCCAAAAAAAAAGAATGAAAAAAACAACAACAAAACTTTACATGGTATGTCTGTAAACTTCAAGGCTAGATAAGAATTTGAGGTAATGCTCTTCAGCTTGCTGGCTAAAAGTAACAAAAAGTCCATTTTTCAAGAAAAGTAGCTAAGTAATAAAGGTACCTGATTATTTTAACTCTTTAACACCAGTGCATCAACAGGAACAGAGTGAGACAAAATTGATTGCAGTACTTATTTGTCATCATTTACAGTTTTTTTTATTTTATTCATACGACACTTGTGGTTATATTCATATTGTGTGTGTGTGTGTGTGTGTGTGTGTGTGTGTGTGTGTGTGTGTGTGTGTGTGTGTGTGTGTGTGTGTGTGTGTGTGTGTGTGTGTGTGTGTGTGTTGGGTAAGTGATGTTAGAACATTCAAAAGCTGCCTTGGTTATTGCTGTCTCAGCATCAGAGAGAAGAACAAGGGCCTTTCATGGGAGGTTGTGTTTCAGAAAGCCAAAAGGATCACTTCCCCTCTGTCCCCGTTCTCTCTCTCTGCATCTGCTGGGTTGGCTGTAATAGCAAATGTTAAAAAGACCTGGCCACAATGTGTTTGTACTTTCAAATATTTTAACCAGTAGCGGCACTTGTTTCATCTCAGTCACTTGAACTGGCCTCAGAAATGGAAACAAATCAAGCCCCACTTGCACTTTTCAAGTATTAAAAAAAAAAAAAAAAAAGGGTCAATAGTTGAACTTCACATGGAAACTTGTGAACATCTTACTCTGTTGAAAATGTGTCTCAGTCATGCTTTGGCCAGGCCTTGTGTCAGTGTGTAACTACAGAAACAGATTTTTAAAGAGAAGGTCACTGGAGAGCAGCATTTGGTCTGAAACTACCAGGAACAAAATATAACAAAAGGATTTTAATGTGGCAGCAAACGAGGAAATAAACAATCAGTTGTGCCCCCTTTTAAAGAATCAACCTGAATGATCATATCCCTGTTTGGACCACCACTCCAAATCCATTTCACAGAAGCCTCCAAATGGGGGACAACTAGATTCGGCAGCCCGCAGTGGACCAATCAGAGGGTCTGACTGGTGGCAGACCCAGCCTGCCTGCCACTCCTGAGCCTGCGTCAGCCACATCAGAAAGAGTGTGGCAGTGGAAAGACTCAAGACTGGTATTCAAACAGTGTGAGACTGGGTTTAACAGTATTGGTTCAGTGTGCAGGCACGCACACATGCACAAGCACACACATGGAAAAACAGCCGCAAGTACTCTGAGAAACAGTTAAATAACAGGCTTTAGAGGTTAGAGTGTGTAGTGATGGACCTTTGAATTTGAGTGTGCATGTGTGCATCTAATGATCAAGTATGTAAAGGGATGGAGCTTTTGTAGTCAGTGTACAAGACTGAGTTTCAAGCCGGTCTAGTTTTGTTTTTCCTCTTCAGAGTCTACCTGATTTGATATGCGAGAACTAAAAAAATCCGCTCTGAAACAAGAACAGCTCAATCAAACTTTAATACCCATGATTCCTTTTTGCAGCAGCTTTGTCAGACAGACAGCCGGATCAGCTGTTAAATCGAGAACTTGGTGTTAGGAAAAGCGCAACTAGTGGGCAGTTTTCCTCTTTTGCTGAGATGCTGCCAACAACCAACAACAACAAAACAGTCCAAAAGAAAAAAGGAAGGAAAATACAAAATAAAGATTTGAGAGCTGAAAGCAGCAATAATAATATAATAATAATAACAATGGTACTATAGGAACATTGTGAAGTCCTATTTGAGGGGCTGTGGAGAGAAAGGTGTGGGGTGCACAGTTCAGAGTGCACACATGCTAACCAGCTGGAGAGAAGGGAACAGTCTTTGCAGAGGAGCCGAGCTCTGAGTGAGGGGCTTTGAGGACTTTTCCCTGACTACACTATCAATCTGAGACTTAACTTAAACACACCTTGGCCTCTCTGACGCATCGTAAATATACCTGGCCAAAAATAATAAACAACACATAGTGAGAGAGAAATCATCAACAACAATGTAAAGGAAAAAAAAGAACAGAATTCATCATAGTTTGGATATTTCTTGTGGGGTTGTGTAAACGTAGTGAGGGGGAGGGGTGGTGGGGTTGTTAGGGGGGGAGGAAATGTCCAAGGCCGATCAGTTTTGCGTTTCATTTCAGTCACTCTTGTCCTTCTGTGGCGACGTCGCTGCTGCCTCCTCCTCCTCCTCCTCCTCTCCTATTCCTCCATCCTCCAAGACTGAATCCTCATCTCTCATCTCCTCGTCTGCTCTACCCTCTTTGTCCTCAGCCAAGTCACTATCTCCTCCATCGTCCTCCTCCTCCTCCTCTTCCTCCTCCTCCTCTTCTGCAGCTTTCAACAACCTCTTCTTCTCTTCCTGGTCCCTCGGGGGGTTTGTGGTCAAGACGTTGCCGCCCAGCGCTCCTGCCATAGCGCTCTGCAGCTCGGCCAGGGTGGAGGCGGTGGGGAAACCGGGGAGGCTGAGCCCCCCGAGGCCTGGAGGTAGGAACATGGAGGGGTAGAGGAGGCCAGGGGCCATGGTGGACAGGAGGAAGGGGTTGAATGCTAGAGAGTTGGCAGACATGCCAGCTGCAGCTAAAAGGGCTGCAGCATCACCGTTGATTGATGCCTCAGCTGACGAATCAGCTGCAGGCATCTGCTGGGCAGTAGTGACATCACTCCCTTTCTCCTTCTTCTTTATCTTCTTCTTCACTCCTTCCTCATTTCCTCCTCTCTCCTCCTCCTCATCGTCATCTTCCACCTCATCACAGTTTTCTCCTGCTTCTTTCCCTTCTCTCTTCCTTGTACTCTGTCCCTCCATTGTTCCGTTTGTGTTTCCTGAAGCTGAGGCAGAGGTCGAGTTCGATGCCGCGGCCGCAGCTGCAGCCAGGTTGCCGCCGAACAGCCCTCCTAGGCTGAACATGTTTGGAAGGGCGGCCATGTTGGTCAGGCCTCCCATGCCAGGCAGCATGAGGGGCAGCATGGAGGCAGCAGCAGCACTAGCAGCAGCCTGCTTGGGGTCGGTGGGCGGGAAGGCCATCAGACCAGCAGCCAACTGGAGAGACTGGAGGCTCTGGAGGGACGACAGGTCCATCCCCCCAAACAGACTATTTAACAGAAGAGGGTTGATGCCTCCGGCTGAGAAAAACAAAAAGGGTAGGGTTAAAACAAATAACAACCAACAAACTCTTTTCTTCATTGACTCCAAGTTATTAAGCCTATTAATTCCTGTCAGTCAGTCAGTGCCAATATTCCCCCAACATGCTTATAGATGAACAGTGTGATTAATATTTGCATTAGCAGTTTTTTTTACCTGCAGATGATGCAACTGATGCCAGTGATGCCTGGGCAGCCTGAGCTGCTGCCGCCGCCTGTGCAGCAGCTGCTGCCTTGGCGATCTCAGATTTTGGTCGCCGGCCCCGACGACGAACGCCCTCCTCCCTAACTACAGGGCCAGTTAGAAGACGGTCAAACATGGCTTCTGGGAGGAAACCCTGTGAGGGAAGAAAAGAAAACTTCATTTGACAAAGGAACTCCAAGCAGGAAAACTTAGCCTAAAGAAAACTATATATATATATATATTTATTTTTTTGTTTCCATCTTTTTCTTACAGGATTATCAAGCATGTTTCTTAAAAGTGCATAGGTTTTGACTTGGTTACAAACCGACTGTTTGACGATATCTGTCCAATCAGGGGCAATAGAAAACTCTGGGTTCTCCAGTAACCATCTTGGAAGCTCTTTCATTGGTGGAGCCATTGCCCCACCCATCTGAGGAAAGAAGAGATTACATTTATTTTGAGAAATAGATCATTGCAGAAAGAGAAACACATGATCAGGGTAAAAAGATGATAGTATAGATGCTTTGCTGTAGATCTGCTTACTTTACGTCCGTTGCGTCTGTTGACAACAGGCACCCTCTCTTCTCCAGTTAGGGTGTTGATGTCAATCTTGTTTGGGTTACGACAGCGATGGCGCTTCTGCTTGGGCTTAGAAAACTGAGACAGCAACAAGTCCTCGCTCTTCTATAGTTTTTGACAAAACAAAAAGCGAAGCTGTCAGTAGCTAGCCACGTTTAACAAACTTGTTAAATCAGAAGACATCGAGAATAAATAAGAAAAAAAAGATTATAAGTTTACACAAAAAAGGACTGGAGGTGAAGGGAAATAAAATTAATATAAATCAAAGAAAAGGAGGATGACGTACTGGTGGGAATCCAGCCATGTCCATGGTATAGGTCGGGTTCTGCCTGAGCCACTCTCCAAGCTCTTTGTTGGAAACCGCTGCCTCCTCCTCCTCCAGACTACCCGAGGCAAGTGATCTGGCACTGGGGCTTTGTTCAGGGGCAGTCGGGGGTCGTTGGGCACGTGTGACACCCTGAGCACCCTCAACACCTGACATCTTAGACTCTTCAGTATCATCCTGAATGCCCAAGAGGGATCGGGGAGGAGAAGAAAAACATTTAAAAACACATCCTCACACTTTTGGAGTTTGAATGGATGGTTAAGTTCACCAGGACAACGTACCCTTCCTGCTCTCTTGTTGCCCATGAACAGCAGATCCAGACCCTCCACATTTTTTCTGCGGCCCCGCCTCCTTCTCATAGTAGGCAGGTCAGCTTCCAGGGAACCATTGGCTCTGTGTCCAGAGGGCGGGGCTTGCTGCAGCAACTCCATCTGCGCTTTGAGGGAGGGGCTTGTCACCAGAGCACTGGGGAAGCCGGCTAATGAGGGCGACGCCTTGTGGTGATGATGCATTCCCTAAAACAACAAATCAGAAGCATTTAGTTAACACACTTGATTTTGTACCATGTAAAAATGACTTTAGCAACTAAATCTTCTAATAAAGAATCACACTAATAGACTGCATGTTTTATTGTAAGCACCTTGGTGAGGTCGATCGCATGACTTTGCGTCTCAGCAGCAGCATGGCTCTCCCTCAGCTGAGCAACCATCTCCATCAAGTTACGTCTCTTTGCTGCCCTCTCTGCCTCAATCTCGATCTTCCTCCTCCTCCTCCTCCTCTGTCGGGGCACAGTCAGGCTTAGCGCATCCTCCTGCAAAATCAGTCAACAGTTACACCTGTGTATTCCCAAAGCGAAGTATCAGAGCTAGGAGAACATTTTAATATTGAAGGGGTAAAAAGGCTTTATTGCAGCTTGTAGAGCCGGTGTGTGTTGGTGCATAAAACACTCACATGAACCTGGGATAACGGCGTTTTGTCTTCACTCCCGCTGTAAGGTGTATGGACGCCACCTATCGTCAGCTCGGCCAGGCTCCGCCTCTGCAGGGGGCTCTCGGTCGTCATGGCTGCGGTCGCTGTAGTTACCGAGGAGCCGTGCCCTGGCAACAGGTTGCTGGGGAAGTCAAAGATGTGGCGTCTGTTGACGGGCCACTTGCCCTTCAGGACAGCCTCACAGATGTTATCCATCCTGTTGATCATCACTCGGTCCTGCGCAGAACAAAGAGAGAGGTCATTATGAACCGTCTTTAACGTCGCTATTCCTTTATTTGAAACTTGAGACATGTTGGTCTTCCTGTTTTGATGAGCACATTTGATCAGAATTTATCATTTATCACTACTAACAATATTCAGCCATATTAAGGTGCACTGTCATGATTATTTCATCAGCTCTTACACCATCAACTTAGTAATAATCCCTGTTCATACATGTTTCACCGTTGGCATTCACACATGCAGCTTCTGGGAACTTTCAGGAGTGCAGTTCACGTGTAAAAGGGGCTATATTCACTTTGAGTTTTAGATCGTTTCCATTTAATTTCTAACCCATTTGCTTCATTTTTCAGATCACTGTGACACCTCTGTCAATGTTACATTTCTTGAACAGATTTTCTTATAAAGAGCCTTCAAATGGGTCAAAGGACAATTTGAGGAGCCTCCTCAACCACTATGGAAACATCAACTGTATATTTATTTTCATAAGAAAGTAAACGACATATTGAAAAAGGTCAGAGTAAAGCTTTTTTTTTACATGGATAATCCTAAAATGTATAATGGAGCGCAATCCAATATCAAAGTACATTAATACTATGTTTGTTCATCTTACAAATAAAGCTGCTGTGGAAACATTGAATACTTTGACAACAAAGTCATAAATATAAAAGAAAAAGGTAAAAAAATGCTCATCACGGTTTCTCTGAGCTCAAGCTGATGTTTTCAGAGAACTTTGTTTAAATGGTAAATTAACTCGGTCTATAGTCCTAAACGTTTTATTAAACCAGCCTTATAAACCAATATGCACATGTGGAACCTATGGAGGTTAACATTAATTGTTGGTATTTACCTTATCAACAACAACAGTTATGCATTTGATAAAATTACCAATTCCCTAAAAAATCCACACAACTCATTCAAAAACGTTTGCAGGAAATTTCTATCTTAACTGATAAGAAAGTGTGAGAGAAATAAAAACACAGTGTTGGTGAATTAGTAAATGATAACTAAATGGTGCTGGCTGCTGTTTATGACTCACCTTAGGCCAGAAGGAGAAGCCGTAGGCACGTTCCTGTAAAACTTGCAATGCAGAGGTTTCTGGAAGATCATCGGGACAAAATCCATCTCTCGTTTCGTTTTGAGCCGACGTGCTCAGAGACGCGTTGCTCTCTTCATCGAAGTTCTTCTGCTCTGACGCAGCACTCGCTGTGCAAACAGAGAGAAAGACGCACTTAATTAAATGGGTTTCTAAATCATATCAAGGGAATTAATCTCATTTTATTCTGTTGCCCCTGGAACTTAAACTCATTAAAACACTTCCAAAGGTAAGAAGGGAATCACCAGAAATAGGTTTGTGACGAAGCATGGTGTCAGTAATGATGAGGGCCAAAAAGTAAGACATGGATTACTGTAAACCGAATGACACTAAAGCATCTTTGTTGTGTAGAAGCTACAAGAAGAACTTAATTTATTCTTTTTACAGTACCAAAAATGATCAAATCAATCAATGATCACTGCCTTACCTTCAGCCTGAGAGGATTTCTCTGATTTGTCATCTTCATCCATCCTCTCTTCCTCTTCCTCCTCTCGGCTTTTCTCTGTGTCAGCTGACTTAGGTGATTTAGGAGACTCAGCATTCTCCCTCTCTTCTCCCTCCACCTCCTCTGCCGTCTTGTTGGCTGGTTGTACTTCAGGAGAGGCGTCAGGATGTTCTGAGATCTCAGGAGTAATCACCTTCTGCTCACTCTGAGCGTCAACAGGAGTCTTCTTCTCTTCTGTCACATCCTTGTTTTGGTCTTCTGGCATCGAAGTATTCTCTCCTTCTCCACTTTGCTCCTCATCCTGCTCCTCCTTTTCCACTTTCGGCTGGGCCTCCTCTTCTTTCTTTAGATCATTTCCCAGCGCAGCAGGTTCTTCATCTTTCCCTTCTCCGGTCTCTTCATTTTCTTTCTGGAGATCAGGAGTTTCAGTCTTGGTACATGGAACGTCTCCTTCCGTTTCCATTTTCACCTCTGTCTCCGCTTCTTCAATCTTCACCTCCTTCCCTTCTTCTCCGTCCTCTTTAGCTGCATCCAAAGCGACTTTGGCAGCGGCTGAAGCACTTGCCAGCTCTCCAGGAGTGAGAAGGGGTGCAGGGGTGATTTCAGCTGATCCGATATCCACTTTAGTGATCTCTCCATAGGCTCCCATGCCCGCACTAGTTCCCCGCTGGCTGGCAGCACGCTGATGGGCATCCAGGAAAGCCAAGGTGGGGTCGTTCAAGATGTGATAATCTGTCCGGCTGACGCCATGTTTGGAGGCCCCCAGGAGCAGGTCCCGGTCATGGCGCCCACTCTCCCACCATTCTGGGAGGTCTGCGGAGGGCTGGCAGAGTTTGAGGCGCTCCGAGAGCTGAGGGTGGGGGAGAACTTGTTCTCTGATGCGGCGGAGCAGCTCGATGCGGTACAGGGTGCGTGAGGCCCGCTCCTCTGTGATGGGGTCGATGATCAGGGTTGGATCTGCTAGTTCTGAATATATAAAAAGAAAGGCAGTCGTGAATAAAAAGAAGCAAGAATAGAACATTTAATATATGTTTTTCTATGATCTTTAGAAATGTATGTTTTTGATCTTCAGAGTCCCTCTGCACCTTTAAGAAAAAGCTAAAGACCCAGCTCTTTCATGAATACCTACTAACTTAATGATGATGGTCTCCATATTATTGATGATGATGATGGTAATGACGATGGTTTTTGTTTGATAATGATGACTTATAAGATAGCTTATAAGTTTCTATACAGATTAGAGCTCAAGAACTGCCCTCAATGTTGTGCTTTGCCTCTGGTCACTTCCTGTCAGCACCTGTGTGTCCAATTAGACTCAAAGCTGATCGTTTGCTCTTACTGACATTGTTCCCTTTTTTCTAGATCCTTGCTTGTGTTGTACTTACTCTCTGATGTACGTCGCTTTGAATAAAAGCGTCTGCTAAGTGAATTGTAGAATGTTTTCACCAACCTGTCTCAGGCTTGACCTGCATCCTGCAGACACGTTTACACATGGCGATGAAGGAGTAGTAGTATTTCTCCAAGCTCTCGTCTGTTTTCTTGTCCAGTCGAGCAAAAGCCCTGAACTGAGTCCAATCAAACTTCTGACGCTGGGTGTCAAAGACGACTCCGAAGGTGGAAACCACACGGTAGAAATCAGCCTCCTCGCGACGAGTCCATCTGACAAAAAAAAAAGATTGTGACACTAAGTTCAACTTCCACGAGTAAATGGGAATTTCTTAAGTCATGATGATCTGAGATATTTGAATACTGTTCAATCACACACGTTTACGTATCCTTACACTTCTGTAATTAGGTGACATTAAAATGCAACATTACCTTTGTCGTCTCTCCTTGAAGTACATCGCTCCATCAGACATCAGGGAGCTAGCGGTCAACACAGGGGACGCCTCTGCCATGAACTGTCCACCTTTAGCAAAGTAAGCCCCCCCTTTAGCCATATATGGGCTTCCTTCTGCCATGAACATCCCTGTACCATCATGGATGTAAGCTGCTCCTCCTCCTGTCTCAGTAACCATAGCAATGGAGGGCATGAACTCCCTCCGCCGCCTCCTGCGACCATCAGGGCGGCTCAGGGCCTCCTGTCGGAGCTGCTCCCTGCGGTTAGAGCGCTGGTAGGCTGTGATGAGGCGACGCAGACGTGCCGTTAATGCCGAGGCTGCTGGCCAATAAAGTCGCTCGTTGGAGCCTGGAGCTCCGCCTGAAGAAGCCACACTTTGACCGTTCTCACCTAGCTTTGCTATAGGAGGACAGAGAAGAGAAACAAGGGATGAAGAAGAGAAAAGATGGCTGTGGGATTCTGATCATCATCCTTTTAGAAGTAGTTAGAACTGAAAAGGTTGAAGGAAATGTCGAGCCTTTCATCAGGACTAATACTGGACTGAGGCTTTGGGGCCTGCGTCCACAGACAGGTCAGTAGTCTCTCTTTGGTCAGTAGTTTTATGCCAAGGTTGTTTTGGCACCTCGAGTCATTATAAATAAATTCATGGCTGACCAAACACAGCAACACTATCAGTCTATATGCAGATGATGTACTCCTTTTCCTAAGAAACCCAAACAAATCCAAGAACTTATCAAAACCATAGACTCACACTCCAACGTCTCCGACTATACTGTTAACTGGAATAAATCCACCACCTTAACAATAAATGGAGAAACCACTCTAACTACATCACAAATCCCCCACTTACCACCCACTACTGGCAATATCACATACTTAGGCATTCAATTCTCCGCCAAGGTGTCAGAGTTATTCCATCTAAATTTCACCCCACTTTTGAAAACAACACAAGATGACTTAAACCGATGGATGATGATACCACTTTCAATTATAGGACGCATTGCTACCATAAAAATGATGATACTACCAAAACTCAATTACTTGAGTTCCCCATCCAACCTACAGCAAAATGGTTTAAGACATTGGATTCAATAATAACAGCACTCTATTGGAAAAACAAAAAACCCAGAATAAAACTAACTACATTACAACAATCAAAACTTCAAGGAGGCCTAGAAGCGCCAAATTTTCATCACTATTACCTAGCAAATCAGTTACAATACCTTATCAAATGGATCCACACAAACCATCACCCTATCTTTAAACACCTGCCACTTTGTACATGCTAAGGTTTTAAAATGGCATGCTACAGTTCAGACTGTTTAAGTTGATGAATGTAATGTGGTGTTAATGTTGCTGCTGATTGTTCTAATCTAAGTGTCTTGAAGTGTGACAGCGTGTGCATGCATCATTTCACAGAGGTCACACTGGTAACCTGGGTTACCGTTCATACTCGTAGAAATTCTAAATTTTCACAAAAACCTGTGGTAGCTAAATGACTGAATTTATTCTGCTCCAGTAAAGATCTTAATGCTCTCTCTGTGTCTCTAGGTGAAGTCAACGTTTTACCTTCAGCTTCACCTTCCACAGTTTCATCCTTGTCATCCAGCGGAGAGTTGGTGAAGTCGTCCATTTCATCTTTAAATGGCATCCGAAGAGGCTTGTACTCTGGATCCTCATCCTCGCTGCAGATTTGAGGAGAACAGGCAAAGAATTCAACATTTTAGTGTCATGGTTTTGTTTACTAAACACACAGATCATTTGTAGATGAATGACTTACTTGTATAATAAAAATAAAAGGCAAAAAGCAACTGAAGTAAAAGTTAGTTAGTAGTTAATTTTAGTCTGCAGCAACATGAAAAAACATTATTTAAACTAGGCAAAAATTGGCCTACAGATGCTTACAATCATGTCTTTAGAAAGAAAAAACAAACATAAGGTGTTTGTTTTTAAGACTACCACAGCGTTGACCACTACTCAATTGGGTTGAGATCAAAAAATTAAAAAACAAAGCAACTGAAAAGGTATGAAAATGTGTTTAAGCACAGACTGATACAAACAGAGAGAGAAGAGGAGGCGTAGAGGAGCTACTCTCTTACCCCTCAACACCATCTGCCATCATGTCAGAGCCCCTCTGCTCAGCGGCGATAGCCTTGGCGTCTGGCATGCCCACCCGCTCCAAGAAACATAGGGCGGGGTCAGCTCTCATCGAGTTGTACTTCTCATATCCTAAAGAGGAAGACAAAGATCCATTTCTAGAGGTATAGAGGCGTTACAGTGAATTTCAATCAGAAACAAGTCCAGATACATTCAGGGAACATCATGGTTATGAGTTAACCAATGACACACACACACACTCATATCCAGAAGGTGAACTTTTACAAAAGAAGTTCAACTTCTTTCTGGCTCACTACTTGACAGACATTAGGCTACACCATTCACTTTAACACACACACACTTCTTATATTAAAAGAGGGAGTAGATAAAAACAGCAGCAGAAGGGCAGACCCCGGGAGCCAGCTGCTGACAATACAGACAGCCTGTGTGTGTGTCTGTGTGTGAATGCGAACACTTGCCTCTGCTCTATGTGTGTGTGCTAATCCAAGAGCGCCTGCAGGTGCTCATTTGTTTCAGAGAGAGAGAAAGGAGCAGAGTAGGAGAGAGAGAAGAAGGTGTTTGTGTCATAGCATCTTTGAAAGTAAGCTAGCAGTTGTGAGAAACTGTGTGTGTGTGTGCATGCATTGCAGGCATGCGTGTGTTTGTCCGTTAGGATCATTCAAGCAGAACAGATTAGAATGTGCAGATCCTACTGAGACACATCAGGACCGAAGGGGGGAGGGGTAGAAGAATTGAGAGGAGCAGGTGGGATGAGGGGAAAAAAGGAAAAGCTGAGAAGAGAGTGGAGATGGGAAGGAAGAAAAAAAGAGGAGAACTGAAGGGGTCATCATAACAGAAATGCACCACCACTTCAACCTTTCATTCTCACTCAAAGCCGTGGCTTTATGTGTGCGTTAGTCCCCCAGTGGGCCTCGCTTGTAATTGAGGATTATGATTAACTGTGGGTGAGCCCTTTTGTATTCCTGTATATATGTGTGTGTGTCCTAATTGAACCACAGAGTGTAGCAGTGATGGAAAAATTATGACAATTACGGCATATTAATATAAACGAGGATCTGAATATCCAGAACACTCAGCCTCATCGGCCTGTCACCGGGAGACACATTTAGCAGCCCGAGGTAGGTCAATAATGACCCAAACTAAAATAATGAAACGGGGAGTAAATATTTTAAATATCACATTTTAGATGATCTTTGATGTGCAACACTGACACCTGTATCCCACCGTAACACAGATGCTAACACACAGGCAGAGGTAAAGACAGCCATCAATCACACTGTGTAGCACAGGAGTCTGCCAGCTGTGTATCACTATCCCCATAGCAACACCAATCACCTATTGGCAGTGCAAGTGGGTGGGATCTGTTTGGATGATCCAGATCAATGTTATTGCCCTTGAAGATTACTAGGAAGGAAGACACTGGATTTTGTGAGTGTCTGAAGGTGTAGACTAATATCTGTGCTTTTTATTTGCATTCATTATGTTTTGTGTTAGATTTTTGGAAGATGTGGATCCACTTATACATGGAGTGGTAAGGGCTGACAGTGTGTGTTTCTTACCGTGTTTGAAGACACCAATGAGCAGGGATTTGTCAGCCTCGCTGTCCCACCAGTCAGCTGGGACCTCAGCATGAAACGGCTGTGGTATCCAGATGTCCAGCTCACTGTGCAGAGTAAAATCATTGATGATTAAACTGAACTGTCAGATGCCAACCACAGATAAAACAAATATTTACAACAGTGAGTATCAATATTTAAAGAAGCCTTCATTACTGCAAACATTAAAACAAAGTTTTATTGGGAGGATGAGACTTGAAAAGGGAATTTTGTTTAACACTAATGACTTCCAGATTTAAAATTAGTATTCATTTCAACCCAAATCTTCTGAAAAGTACAACTTGTTTTCCTCTCAAAGCAGGTGGAAAATGGTAAAACAGGAAATGAAAAGAGCCAGGATTAAAACAGCAGAATAGGAGTAGCAATGAACGATCATAAAAATCCAAGCCTATGCATGACTACATGAAAACCCTTGTGCTACAAAACTGTAACCAAGGCGTAAGGGTGCTGACAGAAAAGATCCAAAATCCAAGTCGGGGAGAGAAATCACTGATTGGCTCTTAGTGAAGAGAAGTCTGCTCTCATGTAACGTCAGTATCGTCTCCTTATCTTTGGACATTTTCTTAAGTCGAGACTATTATAAACGCATTCCTCAGAAAAATTAAAACTGCTGTTTTCATATCCTCGAGTTATCAGTAGGCTGCTATCAGTTTGGTGTGAACAGCGGCAGATAAAATACGACACAGCAGACGTGTTTTGTCCCAGCTTGTTCTCTTATGTCAGTTTGGTGAGTACCAGCCCTCATGGGCATCATCAGACTATGAATCATGACGATGTACTAGACATTTTTTAATGCAATGAAAAAAAGTCTCCCTTTAAAAAAAGGACAAAAGACAAATTGATGCACACAAATACCCCAGAATACAAGATATAGTGTGTCCTTTGAGGAGACCCCAAACCTACAAAACAGCTTATGATACGAGTCCTTTCTTCAATGATACAATCAGAAGACTTCCTGACATGACATGTTGCTAATATAAAGTCTCTTGTTTTGTCAGTGTGCACGGTACACATGGATGTGTGAGCACACCATAAGTAAGGTAACACCTCAGCCTTATTTTCAACCAAGGAAAACCTTGATATCCACCCTTAACTGGCAATTGTAATGAGTTAGGGCTGGGCAATATATCAAGTTTTTAAGATATACCGATATATTTGCAAACAAGATATTGGGTAAGACAATATGGTTAATATGGATATAGTTTATGTTGCATTAAAATAACGTTACAGAGGTGCCAGGTCACCTTTTCCTCATCTCACTGATGATGACTGACTGTCTGTCCCTCTTAACCCTGCTCCTCCTCTCTCTCTCTCTCTCTTTTATTGTATTTAAGGAACATTTTTATTTTAGAATATTACTTTTTAAATTCACAAACAGGTAGTTTATTTTCCATGTGTTTCACTGTTAATAATATACATATCGATATATATTGAGTATCGCCATTCAGCTAAACAATATCAAGATATGAGTTTTGGTCCATATCATCTAGCCTTCTTCATCTAATCTTATATAAACACACAACATTAAAAATAACTATGTGTAAGGTTTTTTCTCCTATGTTGGGGCATCCACCATAATCTCCAATAAGTGAAGCAAGTAGTAGAAAACGCTGTTACCAGCTAGTTACAGAGAGAAAGACTATAGAACAATACACAATGGAAGCAGGAGACACAGGGTGACAGGAGGAGAGAAGAAACCAGGGAAACCGTCCCTTATCTCTGCAAACAGCAGCATGCCCAGCCTTGGCAACACACATATGCACGTGCACGCCAAGACTGGCACGCTAAATCCCCCTGGCATATGTTGGCGCGATTGCAACCCGTATGCTCACGTCTGGCATGCGTTGATACACACGCGCACATATACACAGGGGTCTGTCACAGTAGCCATTGAGAGGGGGAGGGAGTGACAGAGATCAGCATGAAGTGCACGTGCTCCACATTATAAATGCATTCACATCTGGGTGAAAGGATGATGAGAGGGGGAGGGGACTTGAGGAGAGACTGGAGTGCACTGCAGAGACAAGGAGAGGTGGACAGATGGCAAAAAAAAAGTGTGGCAGAGGAAAAGACGGAGGAAGGGGGAAGTAGTTGTCAGAATGACATGAAGACCAGTCAAGTAAACAAACTGCTAACCTTGTTATTAACGATAAAATTAAAAAAGACATTATGCAAAACACTCAACAGCAGCAGCTTGAAAAAAAAGTTTTAAAAAATAAAACAAACTGCTCTATTTATTTACATATTTTCCCCTGAGGCAAGAACTGTGTTCACTACGTTTCAGAATTAAAAGAGCCATGCCAAAGAGGCCACTAGAACGGACAGAAATACACATTAGTAATAATTCATCACCTCCCTCAGCTCACTTTATGATGAATTCAGCACGAGAGTCTTTCTATCGACTGTAAACACTTATTATAATAATCATACATTTTAAATAAATCTCAACATGCTGATTTTAGATCAACATGAAAGCTTCCTCGTCTGTTTTGTAAACTCTGAGGATTTGGTTATTTAGTGAAAGACCTCTAAAACTAACCTGGAGTCAGCTCCTTCCAGTATCCGCTCCGCTTGGTCCCCTATTACTTCCTGTCGCAGATAATACAGCATCCTTACCCTCAGCAACACCCTGAAAGAACAAAGAAAATGTTAGTCAAATTGCCCTTAGGTACAGTAGATTTTTCATTTAGATCATATATTGCATTGGAAAACATAATTGACACATAAACATAAAGAATTGAATTGAATTGAATAATGGATACTGACATAATATCCGAGCACCCAAAATCACATGTGCAAATTGTTGTTTTGACCAGCAGTGCAAAAACCAGGATTATTATACATGAGCTACACGCGTTACATCGTCGAGGATTTATATAATGTTGATGATAAACTTACTGTTACAACTCTGAAGAACACTATTATTGGGAACACATTTGAAATGTGTCACATTTCTGTTGTAAAGTATACATCCAAACATTTTTATTTTACCAGATCACAACAGGGTGCACTTTAAAAGTACAAAGTTTGGTACCCTAACCCAACTCCATTCTTCTGAAGAACTTCAAAGAAACATCACATGGTGTTTAATTGCAAAGAAATTTGGGACCGGTTTTCTGCTCTATACAAAAAAGTAAAATCTAAAACCATATATTCCTTCAATGGGGTGGAGTTAAAACCAATCTCAGTGGTCTACTCTGGATATATTTTACAGATGTTCCATGTGAATAAATATTCTTTCACCATCCCCATGAGAAAAGTAGTCACGTCATGGCTCAAGGAAGAGGGCAGGACTGGTTCTCCTGACATTGGGACTTGATGTTTATAACGATGTTTGGAGCCAAAGACATTGTAGGAAAGGTGGGGAAGGGAAGGGGAGATGGACGGGAGGAGCAAAGGAGAAAACAATTCAAAGGACGGAGCTGTGATGAAAGAGAGGGAGCATAAAGTTTGGAGAGACAATTGAGAGAGAAGGGAGAGGGTATAAAGACAGTCATTTGCAACTCATTCCACAGTGTGTTTCGGCCTCAATGGCAACACAAGTTGCTGTGTGTGTGTGTGTGTGTGTGTGTGTGTGTGTGTGTGTGTGTGTGGGTTGTTGGCAGGCAGTGTGTGCTCATCCATCAATGTGCCAGGCCTGATTAGCCACACAACACTGTGCTCTAGCCTAGCAGATGGCACCACATAATCACCCCCAAAAGTGTGTGTGCGTGTGTGCACTTGTGTTTGTGTGTCTCTCACCCACTTCCAACAGGTCTGCCTGCCTAGCACCTGGGTTGGCACACAGCCACCCCCCCCCCCCCCCCCCCCCACACACACACACACACAAACTTCCTACTGAAGAAGTTAAAATCTTGGAATTGAATGAGCAGGGCAAAGATGCATATCTCTCTGACAACAGGAGGGAGAGAGGGAGAGAGAGAGAGAACTGACCATAGAGTAAACAAGATTGTGTGTGTGTGTGTGTGTGTGTGTGTGTGTGTGTGTGTGTGTGTGACACGTTCCACTTGAATGTATGTTCTGGTTTTAACATGAACACATGTTTAAAAAGAGATATTTTCATTAATGGCCCTTTAAAAAGCAATTACTTTTCAGCTCCATACCATGTTGTTTCTTTGGAGTTTGTGTGTGCGTGTGTATGTGTGTGAGTGTATGTGTGCATGAGTGTAGAGAAAGCCTACTTGTTACAGTGATGTTTCAGGTGTCTCTTGTAGCTATCCTCTTGCAGTAAGTGGTCAGGGTTGCAGCTGGCAAGCCAATCAGCTCGTGGAGTCTGTGGAGGCGGGGCCGGCAACTTGCCCTTCTTGCCCTTCCTGCCGCGAGGGACTGGGGTAGAGAGACCTGGAGAGAGAGAGGGACTGAGTGAGGATACAGTATGGTGCAACGGTAATCGGCTTCTACAAAATGACAACCTGGACAAATTTATCAAGCATTTTTAGCTTTTTAAAGAAAAAAAAAAAAAACTTTTCCAATAAAAAATAGATTTAACATTCCAGGCTCTCTATAGACCACCCCTGACATTTTGTTCTGAGTTGCCCTTTTCGACATGACCCTGAAAGAGAGATTTTCCTTGTTTGATGGGAACTGGGGATCAGAGGAAGCATGATATGACATAAAATCATCATCAGATCATGACAGCTTGTGTCTTCATGTCAATGTTTCATGTAACTTTACATTCTTACAGTATAAACTAGATACAGGGAAAAAATACTGACGATCAGAAGAGCGTATGAAGCAGCTTCATTATGTGTACAAGGTTCCCATCCTATCTCATATAACCATCATATCACTGCCCACTCCCTCGTGGTGAATAATACCTGCTGTGTTTAAACACTGGCTCACCCTGTCTTCTTGTAGAAATTGCTAAAAGGAGCAGCCTGGACAGAGAGAGGCCAAATACTCTGTTGTTTGCGTTCAAGACATGCAGCTGAAGTTTTTCAGGAAATCTTATAGACAAATATCAAAATTTTTAATTGTGTGAATGTGGCTGAAGTAAGTCAGCACCGGCTAGGATTAGGACCAAGCATCAAACCCGAAGAGCCTGAAATGTATCAGAAAATGTCAAAAACCCTCAGGTAGAATAAATGTATGGTCAGATTAAAATCCTGCTCATTAAAATCAAAGTCAGTGTTTCATTTTGGTGATGTTCTTGTGTTGCTTCTCTTTTTAATTACAGAGTTTACATTTCTCTTAAGGGAAGTTTGTTCTTATATCAGTCGGCTGGTACTAAAAGGAAAAAGTAGCAGAAATGATGAATCACTATAAAACCTACCAGGATGTGATTCATGAGAAAGCACAAGTCAGGGACCCTGATCTGCTCAAGTGAAAGGGCTCCCAAACTACGACTCGATGATGTGTGTAGAGCAGTTATAGTTAACTCTTTAGGAACTAACTCACTTATACTTTAAAGCTACTACTGTATCAGATCTAGAACGATACTTAAAGTGGATACAATTATTTTTGGCAAAATATTCATTTAAACTTTTGCAACTTTATTCAATACAGAACCCAAAAAATGACCTAAAACAGAGCTTGAAAAGCAACTCTTTTTATTCAGTGATTTTAAAGGCAGTAGTTGTTGCAGCAGCAGACAGAATCAGGTTTTATTGTATGTAAGACACAAACTCTTACTATGTTTGTTGTGTAATATGTTATATATCGGGTGTTTTTTTACCTGAGTGGTTGGTCAGTGTCTTGGTGGTCCCGTCTTCACTCGGAGTGATCAGGTCCCAGATAAAGCTCTTGATATTCTCGTCACCACGGTAATGCAGCAGGCAGTAGGCCAGGAGGGCACGGCAGATGGTTTCCACATCACTCTCCTTTAGGGGGCGCTTGAAGCGTCCATGAGCGAGGATGTCACTCCACCTGCCCCAACTGAAGACAGACATAAGAGCAAAACAAAAAGGTAGACTGTGTTATTCTATACAGATTTACAGAGTGACTCCTTGTAGGTGGAGAAGTAACCAACACATTTTACAGTAAAACAATAAAAATCTATAAAGAAAACTGCTAGTGTTAGCACTTAGTAATAATAATAATAAAGTCTATTTAAATAGCGCTTTTCGCAGACAAAGGTCACAAAGTGCTTTACATCAACAAAAAACAACAACAGCACACATACAATAAAAGAAGAAAAAAAGAAAAAATTAGTACGTCATGGACGACATTATAAAATCCTGCTATAACCAGGAACAATAATTGGCACAATTGGCCGATTATCCATAGGACTATCTAAACATTAACATTTTTAATTGTATTTTAAAAGACTCAACAGAGTCAGAAAAGACATAGCGAGACAGGTAGAGAATTCCAGAGGATTGGTGCTATGGACTGAAACACACGAGTCTTAAAATATGTCAGCGGGACAGACAGTCTTGTTTTTAACGATCATTTTTTCAACTGATCTCAACTGAACCGTGTAAACCAGTCTTCCTCCGAGTGATTTCAGACACGGTAAAATGGTGGATGAGAGAGAGTGAGAGCGAGCTGAATGATGGGAAAAGACAACAGTGCGCTGAGCGGAGAGGACAGGCTCAGTCAGACAGTGTGTTTTTGTGTCCTACAGCCTCGGGCCACAAGACTAGACTGTTACAATAACAATGCTGACATCTCACTAGCACCACTGCCCTTTCTTACAAACGTGCACACAAACACACACAGACAGGCCAAGTCAGCCAGAAAAATGGACACGCTCATCTGATGATCACGTTGTGGTGAGGGTGTCAAGTTGCCTCCATGTGTGTAACATAGAAGTACGTGTGTGTGAGGTCTAAGTTAGAGTTGGGTATCTATATGTATAGTAAAAGAAAATGTGCTTTTTAATTTGAGTTTTGTTCTCTCTCAAAAATATTTGTTAGGTTTTTTGATTTATAAAAACACAAATTTGTGACTGACCCGTAGACGAGCAGGTTCTTCTCCACTCTGAAGCACTCAGATCGGGGGTACCCCTGGGCTTTGTCCTGGGGCCGCCGCGGTTTGGACGAAGGTTTACTCGGTTCGTCCTCGTCGCTTTCCAGCTCAGAGAACTCCATCATCTCATCCTCTTTGATGCTGCTGTAGTGCCGTGTCTGCTTTCTCACTCTCGGTGTGTCAATCACCAGCGTGTTCTGGGGGATGCATTCAAAGAAGTGGTCAGACGATTTATTTTTATTGGCAAAGCTATTTCTCCCCTCTGGATCGTTTTCTTTTTCATTCACAACCAACCTGGTGTCAATTACAGATGACCTGAAATTCATCAGCAACAATAAGCAAAGTACCTCCTGCTTTACTTTGCTCATTAAGTCCTTTCTTGTTCTGAAATATTTACACTTTGTGACTTCTTGGTCTGGTGTGCACCTTCTGTTCAGAACTGGTTGTGTGGATGTTTTTGCCCTGTGTTTCATTCCTTATGCAGAGAAAATTGCTGCCCGGTTCAAACACTAACTGGCATTAATTATGTTGTCTAATGAATTACATTTTTGCTCAATTAATTTGATTTTCCCCCCTTGCAATCCCATTAATATGCGCAAACAGGGCAGTAGTTAGTTCTACAATTATCACAGAGCGCTGCAGTCATTTCCATTTTGACATCACACAATAAGAACTCCCGGGGGAACGGCCCGTATTCATTGTAGTTCTGGATTATGTGTTCCAGTTGAGGGAGCTCCATAAGAGTAGCAGCAGCAGTGGATAAAAATAAGACAGGAGGGACAAAAATCCAAAATTTAAAAAGGTGAACAACAATGGAAATTGAGAGAGCAATAATATGTATACGGCCGCACTGTGTTTGTAAGAACGTGAATGAATTTGTTTCTGTGTGTGTGTGTGTGTGTGTGTGTGTGTGTGTGTGTGTGTGTGTGTGTGTGTGTGTGTGTGTGTGTGTGTGTGTGTGTGTGTGTGTGTGTGTGTGTGTGTGTGTGTAAGAGAGAGAGCGCGCACTAGCCTAAGTGATATCTCTGTACCCTCCAGGCATCTGCGCTCTGTTAAGTGGAGCTAAGCAGCTTACTCTCTCACGCTCAAACACACACACAAGAGCAGGGAAACATGGGTAATTAAAGGAAGAGAGGAGATTCCCAACTGTCAATTTTAATCTCTCTCTCTTTTTTTTTTTTTTTACTTCCCTCCTGATCTTCCAGTGTCTCTGTCAGTCTGTCTCGTTTTCCTCTTCCTAGCTCGTCTTGGTAGCGCTGACTAATAACCACAGCTCGTCCCCTGGTGTCCCCCCGGCCCGCCTCACAGAGAGGTGTGTGTGTTTAAGACATATAATGTGCATGTATTTGTAAACTCTATTTCCACAGCCACATTGTTTTAAGTATTGAAGTTGCGTGTGTGTGCGTGCGCGTGTGCGTGTGCGTGTGTGTGTGTGTGTGCGCGCCTATAGTACCCGTCCATTGATGGCATCCATGTCCAGCTCAGCCTTCTTGGCCCACTTCTGCCAGAAGTCTGGATCCTCCAAAGAAATGTCTGTTCGATTGCCCGTCGCAACAAAACTGGCCTGCAGACAAGGAATGGTGATGTTAAATGTTGGGCAGTCACACTTTTGTCAGAGAATAAATTCTTGCACAGTGAGTAGACTTCATCAGTGCATGAAGCTAGTGTGTACCTTAGCAAAGGTGGATCCCTTGCCCTCAGACTCTATGGTGATGGTGTGGGTTCTTCTCTGGAGGATCTGGTCAATATCTTCCTCACAGAATTTGGAGCCTTCATCTTCCTCGTCCATCAGAGCTCCATATGCCCCC
This sequence comes from Labrus bergylta, assembly GCF_963930695.1. Taxonomy (NCBI): domain Eukaryota; kingdom Metazoa; phylum Chordata; class Actinopteri; order Labriformes; family Labridae; genus Labrus; species Labrus bergylta. The sequence continues at coordinate 32,337,871 of NC_089198.1, read as the reverse complement.
TTTCTCAGAAGGTCCTCAACTTCTTTCTTTGACAGCGGCTGGACCTAGGGCAAAAACACACACGTATATATATAATATATATATATATATATATATAAAAAAAAAAAATCAGTTGCCCTGGTGATGTCATTTTTCTTACTCTAATCTTTGGGCCAATCGTAGGATAAGAGATTGCTTTATTAAAACTGATATTTGTGATGGTATTATTTGACTGCCTCAGACCATGGTATTTCCTGTACCCTCGCTTACTTTATTTCCTGTTTTGATATATACTGCGCCTGGCTGCCCAGGTGTCAAAACTGGGGATGCGTCATCCACTGCAATATCTTCACCTGTAGCAGCCATGTCTATACAGATGTAAGAGACGTAAGAGGCAGAGTGTCCTCAGCTTTTAAAAAGTGAAGTAGCGATTTATTTTACAGATCTGAATCCTTACATGTACCAATTTTCAACTGTGGGGATGTATAGTAACATGTGTGCATCACATGTTATAACCTAAGGTGTGGTAGACTGAGCAGACTCTCTTAACAGGAAATAGCAATGTGAAGTTATTGATGCAGAAATTGTAGTGTGTGTTTTGCATCTCACCCCACTGTTGGCATTCTCTCGTCCACTCATGCTCTGAAGGACAGCTTTGTCGAGCCCCAGCTTCAGACTGGCCTTGTCAAACATTTCCCTTTCGTAGCTGTTTCTTGTGATCAGTCGGTAGATCTTGACCGCTTTGGACTGGCCAATACGATGACACCGAGCTTGAGCCTGAAAAAGGGAGAAATTTGCACTTTGAGAAACATTGTTCTAGAGGTTTTTTCATACTCTTCTGTTTGGTCCACAGAAGTATATTCACTTGTAGATGTGAGGTTATAGCAAAAGCTTAATAATCTGGTCCAGTGATTTAGAGGGACGTTGAACTCCACAATTGCCATCCTGAAACTGGTACGGGCTCTTCAGTCGACTCCTGCAACAGTTCAATGCTGTAGCTAATCAAGTGTCTTCCACAAGCACATCTGTGGGCCAATATTTAAAAATGTCCAGCAGACTACTTTCTTACAGTTTCAAGTTATTTCACCAGGATCTTTAGAGCTTATTAACTCACAACCACTTCTGAAGTTCTGTGTTCATGCACTCATGTATTGTTTTCACTATCTGTACTGTTTGTTTCTATTTGTCTGTATCTGCCTAGCTCATGCCAATGTCCTGTAAATGTGTCTGTCTTGATGTGTCATGACTGTGGTTTATGTTTCATGTTCTGCAGAACAGGAACCTGCTGGAAACCAGTTTTTAAACTGAGTCAGGCCCGTTAAACTGTAACTTAATGTTACTTTTAAACTTTCCTGTATAATAAATGAAATGGAATGAATGAATGAATGAATTCATATATTGGAAAAACATTGATTTAAAACCTTAAACAGCGTTTCAGTGTATGAAGGGGTTTTGTCAATAACTGCAGGAAACAAAAAGACATACACACATGACTCAGTGAATCTATAGACAACACTGTAGTTAGTACCTGCAGGTCGTTCTGAGGGTTCCAGTCAGAGTCAAAGATGATGCACGTATCTGCTGCGGTCAGGTTGATGCCGAGTCCTCCGGCTCTTGTACACAGAAGGAAGACGAACCGGTCAGAGTCAGGTCTGGAGAACCGGTCGATAGCTGCCTGCCGCAGGTTTCCACGAACTCTGCCGTCTATACGTTCATAGGGATATCTGGATACAGGACAGAGTGAGAAAATAAATAAGTTAATTTCTGTGACATCATTTTGCCACCATTTCACTGAGAGATCTCCGTCTGTCTGTACATCAATTCAATGAAAAACATAATGACAGTTAAACTTACATTATATTTTATTTACAATTAAAGACAAACAGCTTTTAGTGATGAATATATATTAACAATTTCATGAAAAATAAGTTACATTTACTAGCTTTAGTTGTCATTAAAGGTCTGGGATCTGATCAGGAAGTCCTTAAGCATGTGTTTATATTGTTGTTTGTCATTATTCTCACCGTTTCTGGATGAGGTAGTCCTCCAGAATATCTAAACAGCGGACCATCTGACTGAAAACCAGAACCCTGTGTCCGCCAGCCTTCAGTTTGGGCAGCAACTTGTCAATGAGAACCAGCTTGCCAGCAGCCTGGATCATCGCCTGGAGAGCCATATCGGGTAAGTCTGTCCTGCCTCCGTGGAAATCTCGGAACTCCTCTGCAATCTTCTCTTCGGCTCCTGGAGGAGGGAAGAAAATAAATCCATCAGAAAACAAATTTAAAAAAGGATTAATTGGTAAACAATTGGGTTTGGTTTGTAGACTCTGTATGCATTCATTCAGAGTTTGTGTTAATACCAGTTATGAGGTAGGGGTGGTTGCAGCATTTCCTCAGCTCCATCATGGTGTTGAGGAGGTTGGGGACATTGGACCCTCCGCCGCCGCCACCTCCCCCAACCCCTCCTTTGGACAGGAAGGTGAAGTTCTTCTCCAAGATGGCCCGATAGTATTTCTTCTGAATGTTGGTCAGCTCCACCTACCAGGTACAAGAACCAAAACAGTTCATTTTGCTTGTCATGACTTTTTACATTACTTAATGATAATGCCAGTTTAGTGTGCCTTTGTTTATAAAAGAGTTATGACATGTTCGACGAGCCCTCCGCCCTACCTCAATGATGGTCTCCTCTTTAGGGGCCAAGTTCTTCTCCACGTCCTCCTTCAGTCTTCTCAACATCATGGGCTTCAGAATGGCCTGCAGCTTCTGAACCTGTGACAGTCCCAACATAATGTTGTTATTCAGTGGGGAATGAATGGACCCTACGGGGAAGCTTAAAATCGGATGACACTCCCAGTCCTCCTCCTCACCTGTTCTTCAGTCTTAAGGTCTCCAAACTCAGTCATGAATGTTAGTTCGGATGGGAATCGTTCAGGCTCCAGGAAGTTGAGTAAACTAAAAAGCTCCTCGACAGTGTTCTGGAGGGGAGTTCCTGTCAACAGGACTTTGTGCTCCTGGAGGGGGAAGAGATTGAAAAGAGAATTTTAGTGTTCTGAAAATGGAAGAATTGCTTCATTAGATATTTAGGACACGATCTCCTAAATGTAAAACAGGAGGGATTGTTTTAACTCGTAAAAAGTTTAAACCAAACCTTAGAAGAACTTACTAAACCCTGCTAGAAGAAAATATGTTTTACCAACACATACCCTTACTGCCCACTAAGAGATAGCAAACACCTGCCAAAACAGTACTGAACACCATCTAAGACCTTGAGGTCCAAAAGTAAAGGTTGCAGTGCTGGTTACTCAGATTTTGTTTTTGTACATTTACATTGATTACAATTTGCCGTTGCAGAAGTAGGGAACAGCGGGAGCTCTACATACACACACAGTCAGACATGCAGAAACACACACTGCCTCGCCCAAGCAGATACCCTAACGCCTCTGTTACTACCTCGGAGGATGGTACAGAGGCGGGATCACTTTGTTCCCCCATTATGCCTCCACAACATTCAGATGATGCTTCCCTTATCCAGCACTCACCATGTCCATCATTTTGAGTCCTTCCAGTAGTTTGCAGTTTCTGTTTTTGAGGCGGTGGGCCTCGTCGATCACCACACAGCGCCACGGCACGCTGCGCAGCTCGGGACAGTCGGTCAGAATCATCTCGAACGTTGTTATCAACGCATGGAACCGGTACGCTCCCTTTATTATCTTGCCCTAAAGAAAGGAGAGAGAGAGAGACAGAGAGAGAGGAAACGTATAAATTAAAAGGTCTAAAAGAATGGTAAAACATTTTGTTGTCACTCATCTTTACCTGTGGATAAGGGAGGGAAACCCTGAAAGCTTTGTCTAAACAGCTCAGTCAAATAAAGGGTTACCATACAGATAGACTTAAAAGACCCATCATCATCCACAGTGTCATGGTGTATTAGCTTTAATAAATGGTGGATTTCATTGTATTTTCTACTAACACAGAAACTTTGAACTTGAACATGAACTACACTTCTGTTTGTCCCTTTTTTATTTAAGCAGGTTGGTACCATTGAGATTAAAAACCTCTTTTTCAAGGGAGACCTGGCCAAGACAGGCAGCAGAAAAAACACAAAGTTACAGACGGAAATACAAAGAGAGACAAAGTATAATTTACAAAACCTTAAAATAGAACCATCTATGAGTCATATCTGGGAATCAGCTAAAACATGGACATCCTATAGAATCTGCATGTAGTGAAGCAGGCGGTGTAGTAGAAATGGACACAGCAACATTATTGACCTTGAGCATCACCTCAGGCTAGATTAGGAACAAGGGGCTTGTAAGAACTCTGCTTTTGCAGCTTATTTTCTTCTGCGCTTACTGTGTGTGTGTGTGTGTGTGTGTGTGTGTGTGGGGGGAATACACAGAGATGTTAGCAGCATAGCACAATGAGAGCTTACGATATATGGCTTATAGCTTGAGGACTGTAAAGAGCTTACACAGCAGACGACCCCTGTCCATCCTCAGCTGGTTTAAAGAATTCCCCTGGCTGAGGAGGTGTTCAGATTTGCTGACTATCTCACACAACAGCATTTCATTTCTTCGATCAACTGAACAACTTCATCCCTCTCCCTCTCATACAGACCTGCTAAGACCCTCTGCTGAGGACACATCACACCCTTTTTCTGTTCCTGAATCTAATCTTCACTTAAGAAGACGATTGTACAATTAATGTTGGGCTGCCATCTAGGCTGCAGAAAGACTTATTACATTTTGATGCATGTGTTTAGCCGATCAAACATTTAACTGGGTGTTTTGTATCAAATGCAAGTTCATTTAGAAAGCATGGATAGGTTACTGTCCAGTTGGCAAATTATTAAAAGTTTGGCATTGCTACTGGTTTGATCAAGATCAAAAACAAATAGACACATAAACAGCTTTGTTGGATTACACCATCTTTTAAAACTCATCATCAGCACTGATGTGTTGTTTGTCTCCGAGGATGGAAAAAGGTTCAACTGAAAGTCTTTCTGTGATTTTTCACACTTAAATGTAATAGAAATCAAGTATATCCTCTGAAAATAACTCTGTGAGTCATGACTGTCTACAATGGATGTAACACCCGAGTCCCACTGTCTGTGATGTTTTCACAGTCCTATCTTCAGTTTGTTTACATCGCCCGGACGGCTGGCTGACTCCTCTCCTCGTGTATAAAAGTTGTTTAATTGAGGGACTAGAGAAAAGAAGAATAACATACTGTACTCACTGCTTAACTGTGTTTCTAGATCACGATCATTTCAGGTAAATTTACATGCAGTGTGAAGATACCAGCATAATAAAGATCACTAGCATTAGCATGCTAACACAACAATGCAGCATGAGTTGTTTTGGTTTCATGCTGGTGACAGGCACAGATGAAGCAAGCCCCGTTTCATCGTATTTACCTGTGCATCTCTGTAGTACATCTCGTAGGCCTGGATGGTCTTGCGGCTGGCCTGGCTGCCGTGGTAGACCACCGCGTTGAGCTCCGTCCAGGTCCTGAACTCCCTCTCCCAGTTTGGGATGGTGGAGAGCGGGGCAATGACGAGGAATGGCCCCTCGAGGCCCTTCATGTAAATCTCATAGAGGAATGTGATAGACTGGATGGTCTTTCCCAGACCCATCTCATCAGCCAAAATACAGTTACGTCTGTGGAGGACGGATGATGTAACCAGAGTTAACACACAGATTCCAGTCTCACACGACCTGTAAAGAGCCCACTGCCCACAGACCAAGTACATAGAACTACTCTAACATAAACTGCTGTGACCCTGATATTGAATTTCATGACTTCTGTATAAATAAGTAGATCCACCTGATGACTTAAAAGATATTTACTGTTACACAGGGGCGGCCGTTAGTGATGTAAGAGGAAATGAGAGAAATGTTGGGAAACACTCGATTGAAATTCCTTAAAAGCAACTGATAAGTGTCAATATCACCCCTGAATGAAGATGGCTGTGTAACGCTCCTACTGTAATAAGAGTTTATGTTTCATGCAGGGATGATACATTTGGAAAAGATTAATCCACACTGCACTACAGTGCCGATCACAACTATTAAGAGAAGCTCTTCCATGTGGATAGGCTGGCAGCAGCATTTGGGCGTCATAGAAAAATAAGTACTCGGTGACTTACGAGTTGTACCAGTTGAAGGTTAGCCAGTTGAGGCCTTCTAGCTGGTATTCCCTGAGTGCGTTTCCGTTTCTGTAATCCCTGGAACCCTCCAACTTTTTCCAGTCGGCCACAGGAGGCCGATCCTACGCAAACACAAGATGATGTTTAAACATTTTTACACGGATCAATCCTGATGTCATTTGTAAGGGATGATGTTTGCACTGGGTTTAATGTCTCCATAAAGCACCGGGACACTTAAATCATCTCATCGAGTTGGAATGTTTTTGTCATTTACGTTCAAGCTCGTTGTCACAAAGGCTTTAGTGTCTAGACAGCAAGGACTTTTTAAAACAAGTATTCAAATGGAGTTCAATATTTAGAATCATTGAAAAATAAGGTGTCCCTATAAAGCAATATAAAGTGTGAAGCAGAGTTTACTGTATCCTTAATGCATGAGATGCAAGAAGTTTACCATCATTCTTCTGCACACAAATTTGCCAATTCATCACAGGTAAAGAGTGCTGTGGAAATGCAGGAAACAATGGCCCGACATCCAGTATATTTAAGTTCTTTATAAAGAAGTGCCAGGGACTAAAGTTTAGGTTAATGACATGGTTCTTAAGGAGAAACAGTAGGAAGCAGTTAAATGAATGAAGACCAGGGGGGAAGGACCTCAGCCAGTCAGCTGCTTCTGTTAAGCATTAAACATACTGTTAGTGGTTTGGCCTGGCCACAAGAGCAGGGTGTGTGTGTGTGTGTGTGTGTGTGTGTGTGTGTGTGTGTGTGTGTGTGTGTGAGACCACAAGAACATGGCCCTGTGGAGAGCAGTTAAGGGATCTTTAAATCTGAAGGGGGAAGATGCAGGCGGCAGGCCAACACACACAAACCAAACATGCAACCGCCTCCTGGGAGGAGGAGGCTGGTGGACAGGTTTCATCCCCCAAACCGTCATAGAGTCACACACACACACAAACCAAGAGCTACTTACCATTTTTTTAGTGTTCGGTGTGCGTGCTGCAATGCCTTCATATTCCTCTATTTTTGATTGGTCAATGTCAGCCTTTAGCTCCCAGGTTGAGTCCTCGTAAGGCAGACTGCACCATTTCACCAAATATAAGGTCACCATCTGGACACAAAAAAAAAAAAAAATGCAACAGGAGAGATTTTGGTGAGTGTGTGTGTGCGTGTGCGTGTGGAGAAAGCATGAGGCTGAAACCATAAAAGATGACAGGAAGAGATCAAAGCACCTCTCCGTTTTCATCTGTGCTCTCTGAAACGTCCAGGACACGGTCCACCTCCACATAGTCCGGGTTAAAAGGCTCGTCGTCCATCTGGGGAGGGAGCAAGTGCTGTTTAGTTGTTAGGAGTATAAAGACAACTCTAAAATATGGAGGCCTTGAGCTTGACTTGAGGCACGATGATTTCTATTCAGTGGAAGGAATGTTTGCCTTTATGAAGTCTAATATTTCTGCTAAGTTATATGTAGCAGCTTTTGAACTTTCTGGAGTTCTTATGTGTTTTCATGAAGTGTCTGTGTTTAGGATCTTTTCAGAGTGATTTTGTAAATATGAATAAAATGTCACAAACATACTCGTACATCATCATCTAACTGCAGGAGGAAAAAAACACAATCTGATTCATCTACAAGTGAAATGTTTGTGTTCCTCCCTCAACTTTGAAGCGGTGAAGGCTTACCTCAGTTATGAAGTTGTTAAGTTGTTGCTTGGCCCTAAACCTCTTGATCTTCTGATGTATTCTCTTGTCCTTCTCCAGCTCCTCCAGGTCTGCCCAGCGACAGTGAAGGTACGAACTGAAACACAAAAAGAATCTCATCACTCAAAAAGATAAAAAAAAGGAAAACTGGAATGCTCGTCTTATAAATACAGGTTGGGGGGGGGGGGGGGGGGGGGGTAAACTGTCCTGTGCCCAAGCACGTTTGACCCCCAAAGTCTAGTTTGTGTGAGTCGTGCAAGTTCTCCTTACCGTGCTCCTTCCCGTTTGGAAGAAGTGCGTTTCAGGACACTACGGTTGCTCATGCACGAGAACGGGCACAGGAACACAATGTGTACATGCCGTATAATCTATGTGAAAATCCTTTTTTAACAATGGTGGTGATGCAGAGGTCGAGTGTTTACTCAAAATGTGGGCAGACATGAATATTCAGAGTCCTATACCTGACCAAAACAACCCTTATCAAGAGCTCACTTACCGATTTAAACAATGAGGTGGGGAGCCTTTAAAAATGGCCATGTAGCTGTTTGCATGCCAAGTCATGCCAGGTTCCTCTTTTTAAGAGGAACCTGTTGACTTAAAACTTAAGGTTTATCGTTCATGATTTAGTCATTTGAGATTGTAGCATCACATTTGTTTGCATCGTTAGTCAATGATTTTAATGTGTTTGTCCAAACTGTATGTGTGCCAGGTGTGTTAAGTGACTTTACTAATGACACATCTGTGGTGTGTGCAGGTTGAAAGTAACTAAGTTTTAAGTTTGTGAAATACAAAGGAAAGGAAAAAAAAAAGTTACTCACAAGCCCTTGAACTTGACGTAGAACTCCTCAACCTCTAATTCTTCCCCCTGCTCCGGCTAAAAAGGAAAACGCAAGGTTAATAAATGCATCAATGAGCAGTCTCTTAGTCATTCGACCACATGCATTATGTCATAGTTATAATACATGTGGTGAAGAGAGAGCTAGCATATGAACTCTGATCATCCTTCCACAGAAAGCATTCTAATAATTGTGTAGATTATTTCTTTGCCAGTCTTTCAACCGTTTGTTTTTTTGGGATTCAAAATACGAGTATGAATAAGTCGAGGTTAATATGTTTGAATTGCACTGAAGGGTTTCAGAGGAAGTACAACTTTTCAACTTCAAATCTAGAAATAAAAAAAAAGATTTTATACCGCATGCAAACGAAACATATCAAAAACAGGAGATCATTTAAATGCAGCCTCTCACTTCCATTCACCATTCTCTCTGTAACAAACACACACACACTCTGCCATGCTGCTACTACTACTACTACTGTAATGCCATGAATCATCAATCACACACACTGCCTGAGGAAATGAAAGCTTGGCGTCTGGCGTAGCTAACGTTGTGGTTTTGGCTGTTTGCCAAGCCTGGGGTCAACTCTGAATGGAGCTGTGAGTGTGTGTGTGTGTGTGTGTGTGTGTGTGTGTGTGTGTGTGTGTGTGTGTGTGTGTGTGTAGGTGGGGGGGTAACCCAGAGGCAGCTGGCTAGCAAAGGAAAGTTGGCTGGTGACTATGTGCGTGTGTTGGCTCAAGGATGAGCTTTCTTTAGACAATCCGTCTAAAACAAAGCTGGGCAGACACAAACACACACATTCAGATACACACAAAACCTCATGTACACTTAGAGCACCAAGCAAACACACACACTGAAATACAAGAACTCTTTTCTCCGCTTACACTCTGTCAGAGCTGTGTGTGTGTGTGTGTGTGTGTGTGTGTGTGTGTGTGTGTGTGTGTGTGTGTGTGTGTGTGTGTGTAATCTGCTTAGGCCAGCTGTGGTGCGGCTAATCAGATGACGTTAAACATGACTCGCGCTGCTGTGACCATGTGTTAGTGGTGATACATTCAGAGTGTGTCCCTGTGTCTCACCTGTTTCTTGGTGGTGCGCATGCTCATGATCTTCTCCACGACGGGCCCTTCAGCCTCAACTACGTCCTAAAAAGAAATGCGCACAGAACAGTTCAAGAGTTAAAGGCTCATCCACCAGACGTTGAATATTTACACACACACTTTCTAATTGGAAATATCTCAACAGGAAATTTTAACTTAAGGCCAAAAAAACAGAATTGTGATCAAATAACACATTTTAAAATCCAAATAAGTGAGAAAACAAAAGATTAAACATATTCATGTTGTGTCCAAAGCCTCTACCTTTTTATCCGGTATTAATCTTTGGCTTAACACACCAGGGTCTTATTTCAGAAAGCAGGCTCAACAAACTCTGAAGTGAATCCCGACCTCCGAGTTTATTGAGCTTCAAGCTGGAAACAGTTCAGCGGATCCTGATCAGCTGATTTCAGTTTCCTCTATCAACTCTGAGTAGCTCCAGCACCATGCAACATGACAATAAAACGCTGCCCTGATACAACCATTAACCACGGCAACATGTGACAGAAAGAGGTCCACATACTCTACCCCTCTGGAAGTTAGAAATCCTGATGGAGTCTGCGTCAGTTTGAATGGAGTCTATAAGTGCTCTTTAGTCACACTGACTTACAGGCTAATATTACATTGGTTGTGAAAACCAAAAAACCAGTGAGCTAAACAAACAGGATTTGGAAGCAGCTCAGAATGAAATATAAGAAATAGAGTTCAGACAAAAGGCTTAAAGGCTCATAGTGGTAGCACTTTACTTTAATCATAGTCCGTTTGAAATATTAAAGTAATTATCATTCAGTGGCTATTTCAATTAGTATTAGCTTAATCCTCAACACAATGCTTGTTTCACACACACCTATATCCTGTTTAGTTCATTAGTAAGGCCTCATTTAATTTACATCCCCCACCGATGTAAATGTAACGCCAACACATAATGCAGCCCCCTTCTATAGAGGCTTCTCCACTAAAGGACATGCCATGTTTGACAAACAGAATACAAAGAAACAATCTGAATTTTAAATCTCCACTAACTGGCAAGTGATACAGACTGAATAACAGAATGAGGAAATAAAACTGTGTTTCTGTCTCTGTAGGAGGGAGGAGAGGTAGAGAAGATAACCTTTTAGACCAGGTTAGGTGCACAGACTTGGTTGCCATAGTAACATTCTCAAACCTAAAGACGCTGGCTTGAGTTACTCCTCTTTCTCGGGTTTGAGAACTAACCCTTTTTGAAACGCAAAATCCAGAGTTTTCCATCGTTTCAGGGTCGACATACTACACTCTGAAATCAGGCCCTGGTGCTCTGGTGTGCTACGTCTCGCTTTCAACTTTGGTGGCAGGATTTCACCACAACATGCTTTCATGTCCTGCCATTATTAATTCAATGAAGGGGAAATGAATATAGGAAAATATTTAGAAACCAAATATATTTTTGTCTGACCACAAAGTTGTAACGCAAATCAAACATTTTGGGGAAATACTTGTTCAAATCCCGTCTAAACCCAATACAACTTTCCAGAATTAGGGACTGAATCTTGACATTTGTTTATTCCAAAGCACAATAAATATGAAAATAAACGTTAAAATCAATCCAAAGTATTTTTCCTTTTACAGTGATTTTGCAGCATCACTGCTGAGTTACTGCACACTCACATCTCAGCCACACATGAAGTGGCAGTTACGAGTGCAAAGTCAGATGGTAGACCAAGTCATGGCTTCTTTCTGTATTTTAAGCTCATTTAGGGTCAGACTCTGCCCACAAACTCTTATTAAAACTAAACAAATAACAGGAAGCTGTACTTGTTGTTGTGATGACGACGGTGACTTGGGTGCAGGTGAGTCATCTCCGCTGTCATCGACATCGGAAATTTTGAACTCCAGATCCTCAGTGTACCTCTTCCTCTTCACCTGACGGCTGGAACGACGTTTCTGTTGGACAAAAGGAGAAGACGGAACAGTAGCATCATTTGAGATCATCAGCTATAGTTTTGTCTCTTGCAGAAATTTCCAGATTATAATTTTGGAAAAGTCTTTCAACCATGTCCAAATCTTATCTTTAAAAAAAAAAAAAAAAAAGTAGAACAGAGGAAGTTGCTTCAGAAAATGGTTTCAGCAATAGATTAAGCATTGGGCGGTGTTATTCATAGTGACTGCTTGTTTGAATTGCTACACTGGAGGAGGCAAATATTAAGAATGCCAGAATTACATGTAAAAAAAAAGTAGCTTGTGGTGGATCCTGTGAACGTGGCAGGAAAGGCTTGACTGCTTTGTGTTACAACAAGGTTAGATTAGAACATTAAGAGACGGATACTTGCTCAACACCTTTTACCTCTATAAGCCCGGAGACACACTGCAAAGGTTTTACAGCTTCTGCTTTTCTTTTTTTGCTATGCAGAATCACATGGCGTGGCGATGGCGGTGAACACTATGTGAGGTATTTCAGATGCCTGGGAGTTGAACAAATAAAATGCTTTAAAACAGCTTTCCTTGTGTGGATCCCATACCTGCACACCATCATCATCCTCTTCTTCAGGAGCTGAAGGGGGAGGAGACTTCATCTCCACCTCATCACTGATTGATGACTCTCTCTTCCTTTTTGAATCCTTCTTAGCAGCGCTCGTCCCACCCTCGGTCTCAACCTTCTTACTGCTGTAGAAAAGAAAAAAAGAAAAACCTTAATATTCACAGAGGAAGAAAAAGCTGCTAAAACTAAAGACCATTAGTCACAAGAGTACCCCTTTTTACAGTTTACAGACTGTGAGGCATTGAGATGTGTGTGTGAGTTTAGAACTCGTATGTGTGCCTGGCTGTCCCAGGGCGGTCCCATATTTGATTTATCCATTTAGAAATCATTAGTGTGCCTCAGGCTCCGGCACACAGGGGGTTAATATGATGAAAGACTGGGAGGAGGTAGAGGGAGCGAGGGAGCCAGATAGAGAGATACAGGCATGGGCAGGAAGAGAGACACAGGGAGGAAGGGAGTGAGAGAGAGACAGGCAGACGGAGTGAGGGACAGAGAGAGAGGCCCCAGTGAGAACAGGGGGAGGGGTTGAAAGGCCCTCGGGCTTCCTCTAATCTCTGGCATGGAAAAGAAAGAGGAACTGACTCTCTCCAACAGCGTGTGCCTACACACACCATAGAGGAAGGCTGAGGGCCCTCTGCATCACAACTTTTACTTCAGAAAGCATCCACAATCATTGTACTACTATAGTTTGTAATCTGAATAATTCTATGAAAAGCAGCTTAAGTTTTCCTTTAAACATTTGGCAGTGATTAACTCTGCAGCTGAATCCTCAAAATGAGAAGTAGCAGAAGAGAATAAGAAATGTTTATCCAACGTATATCAAAGTAAGAAATCAGGAAAGGTCCCCGAGCTTAAAGGAAGAATGTGATTTTTTGATCCAGCAGATGTCGCCCTTGAGCACCAGCATGAAACCAAAACAACTTGCGCTGCATTGTTGTGTTAGCATGCTAATGCTAGTGATCTTTATTATGCTCATATCTTCACACTGCATGTAAATTTACCTGAAATGAGCGTGATCTAGAAACACAGTTAAGCAGTGACTACAGTATGTTATTCTTCTTTTCTCTAGTCCCTCAATTAAACAACTTTTATACTTGAGGTACGGCCGCCTGTCCGGGCGATGTAAACAAACTGAAGATATGACACTGACAACGTCACAGACAGCAGGACTCATTGTAGACAGTCATGACTCAGAGTTATTTTCAGAGGATAAACTTCATTTATTCAATGTTGACTAAACATTATTTCATGAGAAAGCATTCCATGTAAACAAAAAGGCACGTGTCACTTTCACCCACTATCACATGTATTCATCTTTCTCAGCGACTTCTGAGCGATCACAAATCCATCAAAGTCTCTTCAGCCCATGTGATCATTTCAATGATGATATTAGCTACTGTCTGTCAACACTGGTTTAAATAGTCAAATTGATCTATGGGAATATTTTTGCAAAGGACAAATTTTTCTTCAAGGTCCAGTCATTATTTTAATTACAAATCACCCTTGAAGTCATTTCATATACAGAGCCAGTCTAGACTGAACACTAACCACGCTGGCCTGTTTCATTTGAGTGATTTTACTCAGTTTGAGCATTTAAACCGATCATAGCAGAATGGGGGAAAGCCGACGTAGCTATAGATTAACTACTCTGCCACCGCCGCGTTTGTCACATTAGCCCTATTCAGAGCGCCAGTTCAAGGTGTGATACTCACACCTCTGTGGTGTTTCACCTTTAATATGAATGGATCAGTAATGTGGGGACAAAAGGCTCCCACCTCTGTGCTGCCATTGAAGGTAGTATCACAGGCCTTACAGGGGTGAGACAGGACCGTGGACAGTGGTGATTCTAGAGTCTGTGGGGGGCCCCAGGCAAGAAATAATTGGCGGCCCTACAACCTGCATTTATTCAATTTTGTCTGCCATTGTCCCAACATTTTTCCTGTTTCCTCTCCAATAGACTGATGATGATTCTTCATTTTTCTTGATTGACTTTCATTGAAAAACCTTTATTTCATCAGCGATAATGCACAGAACGCTTAGCAAGGCCGTGAGATTGAGTGCTGTCAGATGGGGCCCCCTTATGGAGGTTTCCTACTGTCATTGGACATTTTGGGCCACTGTTGTCGTTTAAAGTTTGTGAGCCCTAAGAGGCCCCCCTACAGGTCTGGGGCCTCAAGCAGTTGCCTACCATGCCTGCGGAGCCAGTGTGTGTGTGTGTGTGTGTGTGTGTGTGTGTGGCGCTCATGATATTTACATATGGTGCATTTGGATTGCCGGTACGCGACGCCAATCCACACACTGGGACATCAAAAGTATGCTGTTGTGTAGGGCTGGTTAAACATATCTATTCAACAATGCATTGTAATTATTATTTTCCCAATTCAAAATCGATTCAGGGAAATCCTGAGATCGATTTTTTTTTCATTGTCATGACATCCTTCTCCACTGGGGGCGCTGTGAATTCAGGTCAGGGACATTATCGCATTATTAAAGAATAATGCAATGATAAAATACAAACAATGCAGACATTATTATGTCAGAAGGTAATGTGTGTAGATACCTGGGTATTTCTCTCATCTACGATATTGAAGCATATTGATCAATATCAAATCGATATCGAATACCGACCCAAAGAATCAAAATGAATTTTGAGGTTGTGGACACCAACCAGCTCTACTGTTGTGGAATCGATATGAAAGTAAAAAGATGTCGGGACGGTGAAGCTTTGTTAAGGGACTGATGAGGATAGCTCCACCAGGTTTATTTACTTTACACCACTGCTTTCTTTAAAGTCTTTCTATGTGATTTTTCAAACTTAAATGTAGAAATCAAGTATATCCTCTGAAAATAACTCTGAGTAATGACTGTCTATAATGGGTGTAACACCCGAGTCCCACTGTCTGTGATGTTTTCAGAGTCCTATCTTCACTTTGTTTACATCGCCCGGACGGCCGGCTGACTCCTCCCCTCTTGTATAAAAGTTGTTTAATTGAGGGACTAGAGAAAAGAAGAATAACATACTGTACTCACTGCTTAACTGTGTTTCTAGATCACGATCATTTCAGGTAAATTTACATGCAGTGTGAAGATACGAGCATAATAAAGATCACTAGCATTAGCATGCTAACACAACAATGCAGCGTGAGTTGTTTTGGTTTCATGCTGGTGTTCAAAGGCAACATCTGCTGGATCAAAAAAATTGCATATAAAGCATTTAAATGCATGATAATGACCTAATAAAAAAGGGACAAAAGCTGGTAAAAAGTGGTCATGACAGCGCATGTGTCAACATTTCGTGCTGGTGTTTCGGTCACACCAGTATATAGGAAGCAGCCCACTTTAGATGGAAAAATAGGTATTGAAAGTGCATCTAGAAACAAGGCGTGTATATATATATATATATATACACACACACATACACACAAATATATATATGACGGGCACCAGGAGCTAACAGAACACACACCATGTCCGAGTGTTGTCCTCCGCAGTACCATATGCCTGGATACGTCTCTCTCCTACTCCGTGCCTATGTTTGCTCACTCACTCACTCACTCTCTCTCTCTCTCTCTCTCTCTCTCGCTCTGCGCATCTCTCCCTCCCCGCTCTCTCACTCACTTCCTCTCTCCCTACATCTCTCGCCCCCTCTCTGTCCCTTGGGCCCTTCTCCTTTCATCCTCACGCCAAGAGCAATCACCATCTCCGTGGAAACGGCTGGTCATGTGACCTGCACCTGTTCCTCTGGCTGGTCGCCACACGCTGGAGCCATCTGGCCTCACACACACACACACACACACACACACACACACACACACCTACACTTGGCTGCCTTCTCCCCTCTCTTCCTCCTAGTTTCTTCATGGCCCCACTTCTCTCCGTCTCTCTCATTTCTTTCCCCAACTGTTTCTCCATTTCTCCGCTCCTTGCCTTTACTTTTTTTTTTTATCTCTACAAATCTACTCTAACAATCACTTTTTCTATTTTTGCACACTTTGTTTATTCCTTGCAAAATGCTTAGCTACTCGTCTGAATCAACATCTATCAGATTAAATTCCAATCAAGGTCACTTTCTCAATCCTAAACAACTTTGCTGTGTATACACGTCTTCTGTGTAGGAGTATCACACTTCATCTTTACATTCATTTCAAAGCACATGGCTGTGAGCATATTCGTGATATGAGAAGTGTACTAAAGGAAAGCATGGCTAAAAGGTGTTTTCACTCTTTGCAATGATATTTTTATCTCAATGTTAACAGTTGGACTTCATCTTTATGGTGGAATGAACTTCCAAACTCCATTGGATCTGCAGAGTCCCTCTGCACCTTTAAGAAAAAGCTAAAGACCCAGCTCTTTCATGAATACCTACTCTTACTGGTTATTAACATGCTATCTAATGCAGTTTTATGGCCTGTTGATGATAATATATAACAGTTCATCACAATAAACTCAAGTGTCCAGGTTATCCCCGTCCAGGTGAACACATGAGCAGCCCCCCTATCCCTCCACTGCTGTATATTTATGGGAATATAACCCAGCAGTCACACATGCTGGCCAGCTGTGGTGCACTTTTTGTGTGTGTGTGGGAAAGAAGAGCAGAGAGGCTTCTTCAGTGTTTGTGGAGCTGGATAAAGAGCAGAGGAGTCCCTGATAAAAGGAAAATATGCCTAGTCTGTTATTCGCAGATTGAAATTCAGAATAGATAGCTAGTCTTAAGAAAATACTCATTACATACAGCATCAACGAGGAAATGCTATCAAATTGTATTGCTTTATGTGGCTAACGTTAGCAGTGCTACCACGGCCAGCCTTCAGTCCTCCTGAATCAGTGTCCACATCCCTGTGCTAAATTTGGTTTCCTGCTGCTCTGGTCAACATGCTAGTATCACCTGGCACAGCCTACAAACAACTTCATCTGGATTTTACTACTAAACTATTCTTCTCCTACAAGATCTGTTCCCTGTGCTTGTTTAAATCCAGGTAGTTTTTACATCTGGGTTGTAACCTCCTGTTTTTTAAACAATTAAATTGGCCCCAATTAATCTGAGGTTAGCAGATAGCTAGCTTGATCCAACTGCATAAAAAAAAGGTGTAAGAGTATGTTCTTTATACTCAGATCTCCATTGAAGGGGTAAAATGAGAAAGCATAAATTATATTAAATAATTTCTAATTTATTGCGTCTATTGTGAAAGCTTATGTTGCCATAACAATGAAATGGCAATAAATAGTGCAGCCCTACAGTGCAGTATAAATTGCAGAAGGGAAGAATAATGAGTAAAGGACAAAAACATGGAAAGGGTGGGGTTAAGGGACACCTGCTGATGTGATGAGTCATACCACTGAACCCCCATGCACACACTTGACCCATGGCAACAGAAACCAACAACAGCGAACAGAGGGCGACAAGCACACACACACAGACACACACATCTTCTGTGCATGTTGAAAAAGTGCTGTATTTGCACACACGTCTGCAGACAAAGCAAGGTGCCTGCATGCATGTCTGACTTCTTTGTGTGTATTGCAAACAAATCACCCGTACATACACACATACACATAAGCACACTGAGGGAAGGGTGTGGCAGCTGAGAGCCGGGGTTATTTATAGATGTACTTCCTCTGAGGGAGGTAGACAGAGAGGGAGTGTAAAGCAAGAGAGCAAAGGAAAAGACAGAGGGGACACAAGGTCAAAGGAGAAAAGTGAGCCGAGTGGACGAGTACACCACCTGATTCTCTCTTGACTGCTCACACGTGCACATGTACACACCTCCGCTGAAAAATAAAAGTGCTGAATGCATCTAAGATTTTCTGTTGTCTTGATAATGCTCAAGTCTGCTTGCAGAAAACATTCTTGCCCTGGAGTTTTATGAAACCCTTTAAAAAGTGGTCAAACTCCAAGAATCACAACTTTGTCCTTGTTGGAAACTGAAACTTTGGCACTGTCCACATTAATATGTTTTCATTATAACAGGATGTTAGCTGTGCTTGTTTACAACCGGGCAGTAGAGCCAGAGGAGAAGCCCCATTGGCCGGGGCTACAACCAGTCTACAGCACCAACTAATCAACTGGTGGGGGTCGGCCGCCTTACAGTTTGACTAAAACATTTGACTGGCATCGAGGGTCAACATGTAGAAATTATATTAATTTGTTCAATGGACATGAAAGAAATAGTGATGGCCTTTAATTGTTAGCTAGTTGAAGACATTCCCACACTAGACAAGTGTTTGTTTTAGGGGATAAGGTGATAGTGTGATCATAACAAATCAGAGAAGGAAACATGATTGAAAAGAAGCCTGTTAGTAGCAAAAAGGTGTCCCATATTTCCAGATTTATATCAAATGCATCTCCTGAGTTTCAAACTTTAATAGTGTCAGAATGGCCATTAGCATTGGCTTTGTGAAATAAAACTGGACAAGTGCTTTATTCTTTAATTAACATTAGGCCCCAATATGAAATACAAATACTTAAAGAAGTCAGATCTGGAAATATAGCACAAAGGAATCTTTTCTCCAATCAAACGAAAGAATAAAATGCATTTAATTTCTAAATGACTAAAACCAAGGGCCAGATCAAGAATGACAGACAAACTTTCTGACTTTGAAAAGTGAAATGAAACATGACTAACGTAGGTTTGATCTTCATGTATCCTATAAAACTAAATGTTAAAAAAAAGTCCAAACATGGGAGCACTTAAAGTAACGGGACAAAATGGGGCAGTGGAAGAAAAACAAATACCTCAATCCCCAGAAAGAGACCGAAAGGAAGAGGAAGGAGGTGGGCCGGTGCAAAAAGAAAAGATGAAAGGATGCACTCTTCTTTGGCAGGAAGAATAGGGAGGGAGGGTAAAGAAGAAGAAGCAAGCAAGAAAGAAGACATTTGGGTGATTGCAGCAATCCACCATTTTAGAGTAGCAGTGAATGGCCAGCAGCCATTATTATGCTAAATTAACATGGAGCTCCAGGCGGCCACTCAAGATGGAGGAAAGCTATAACAAATAAGAGCTAGTTTACCAACTCACAAACATCACACTCAGAGGGTCCACAATGCCCCCCCACTTCCCCACCCCCCAAATTTACTCCATCATAACACTCACATCACATACACAGTCGGGCTGCTGAGTGGTCAGTAACATGGCCCCTTCATCATTATAATTAGGCGCCATTTTCTGCCACAAAGATTACCAACAAACCCTCCCCCAATGCATGCATACACACAGAAATGGCCGGCCCCATCATTCCCTCCCACAGCCCCTTGCCCATATCCCCGCCCCTGACTCTATTCCAGTGGCTGATAAACCACACACACCTCCCCCATTGCTGACCCCTGCCTGCTGCTTTGGCCCTCCCTCTTCCTTGAGATAAAAGGGTCCAGGGTTGTGTGGGTGGGGGCAGGGAAAGACAGAGAGATGGGAGCTGACACATTCCTCAGTCTGATCGAGTTTCCACCTTCACAATACCCCACCTCTGACTGTTTCATACACATGCTCACAACCCTTCATGCCCCATGCACAGATTCTCTTTCTCTCTCCCTCTGTTCTGGCAGGGAGGAAGAGAGAAAGTATCCACATCAGGAGAGTGTGAGTTTAGACTCAAGATGATAGAGGGGAAAGTTGTTGTCTCAGAAGTTTGGAGGGAGACGTACATACATACAAGAGGGGGTGAGCCATTATAAGAACACAGCAGGAAATATTCTGGAAAATTCACTACAAACAATCAGGAGGGGGTGATGACATGTACATCGTGCAGCTGACAAACAACCATAGACTGTGTGCAATCGACTACTGCCATCTCAATGCCTGTAATGAAACTGCTTCATTATGTTTTCTGTTCACCAGTTCTTCAGTTTTTTTGTTGATGTAGTGAACATGTCAAACTACACAGCATTAATATGAAGATAAAGATTCTTATTACAGCTCTAGGCTCCGTTGTGTCATCTGTAATGTCTATCATGTCATGCCTTGCCACCTGAGATCCCCCCCCCCCCCCTCGTCCTGTCCAACAAGGATTACCTCCCACTGTGAGATGCATGTGTGAACAAGCAAATTTTACTAAAAAGCCCCGTTTCCACCAAGCAGTCCGGTTTGGTTCAGTCGAGTTTTGGTACGGTAAACCCTGGACTTGTTTGCATTTCCACAGCCAACTGTACCCTTATTTGGTAAGCGGAGTGTAAGCCAGATGGAGATAGCCGTATCAGCCATGTAATAGTGTGACATCATAGCAGCTCAATACAGTGTAGCCCACTATTCATTAAGTTCAACATTCAAGAAGAACAAGGAAACAGTAAACAAGGGACCCTTTAGGGTCAGATCAGTACCCTTGGCAACCCTACAGAAGGGTACCAAAAAGTAGGACGGTACAGATCACTTACTTTGGTACCATTCCCAACTTATGACGGTGGAAACGCCAATAAATGGATACCATACCGAACCGGACCGCTTGGTGGAAACAGGGCTCAAGGGACTGGTTGGATAAAATCCAGATAAAGTCAGGGTGAAAGATTCAGATGTTTGCATTCACACATGAAGCTGAGCCCAACAATTTTGGGATATTTTCAGCTTTGTGCACATGTGAAAAGGCCATGAATCACACTCCTTCACTTCTCCCTGGTTAACCACAAGAGAGATGTATCCAGTGTGTCTCAGTAAGTTTCATTAAAATGTCACAGGTTAACTTATTTGACACATTAAGCTCACTTCCTTCACCAGAACTCAGAAACAACCAAACACAGTGACTAATGCAAGGCTGCGCTTACCTGGTTTTCTTGGGTGCCTTTGTCTTAGGAGTCACGCTCTTGGGTTTCTTCTCCTTGGGCTCCTTAGGCTCCTTAGGCTCTTTGGGGGTCTTGGGTGTTTTGGGCGTCTTCTGAGTTTTGGGCTCTTTGGGCTCCTTGCCCTCTGCCTTCTCCTTTGGTTTCTTTTTGCGCTTTTTCTTTTCCTCCACCTGTGGTGAACATCCATCTGTATTTCCTATGCCAGAAACCTGTTCACTCGCATCACTTCCTGTTGCAGGAAATTCTGACTTGACTTCCTCTCCTAACTCCTTTTTCTCTGCCTCTCCCTCCTCTCTGTCCACCACTTTCGCTTTCTTCTTCCTCTTCTTTTTTGGCTTGGTCTCCTGGTTGGGCTGCTCTGTGCTGATAGGCTGGCCGGGGGCGCCAGTGCCGACTGTCGCCCTGTCAGGAACCATCATTGAGGCATCTCCTGACGGGTCAGTTGGGGAATGCTGGGGGGGAGGGAAGAAAGTTTTCAGATTTCAGTTTGTAGGCCACATTAAGTTTTGACAAAACAAAAAATGACCACCAAAAATAAATATAAACACTCTTTAAATAAAAACAATATTCACTTGGCTTCCCGAAGGGAAGATGGCAACTGAATTGTTAAAAAGGTGTTTCCAGGAGATTTTCTGTTACTTATCTTCAGCTTTATCATTTAATCTGGTTAACTTTTTAAATTTATAGATTCAATGTTTTTGGGAAATGTTTTGTCCAAATACCACAAAATATATAATTTACTCAAAAAATATCAACTTGGAGAATGTGGTTGCAGGAAAGATTTTGCATTTTGCTTAAATAATGTAACCTTTTGTTCTATTATCCGTCAAGCTCCCAATCTATTCATCGTTTGCTCTAAATTAGATCACATCAGATGTTGATCAGTCAGCGCACAACACTGGTTTAGGCATGCTAGCCCGTCAATCATAAGCACTACATTTCCTGCAGGGTAGGGGTTGAATTTGTCAGCAATGGCAGACTTCAGAGCAGAGGTGGGAGGGATTTCTATCCATCCCTCCATGTGCATCCCCTACCACCTCCCTCTGCTCAACTCCCTGTAGCTTCTGTTTCCTCCCTCCCCTGCCTTCCCCTGCAGCAGGCTTACCTCGCTTTACCAACTGCCTGATACCCAATTCGTCTTTCCTTTCTCGCTGTTCTGAAGGCTAAATCCTGTCTCCTGCTTCCTTCTCTCTCAACCTCCTCAGCCTTATTGCTACCAAGTAAGATTTCTGTGACAGGCAACTGGTTACCAGCTGTTGGGAGCCTCTCCAGCTGCCTCTCCTCCCTCTACCTCTCTTCCATCCCTCCATCCCTCCCTCCCCCTCACTCTCCATCTCTCTCTCTCTCTCTCCAGCTGCTCAGGGTCCCAGTAGCAGATGGGAAATCAGGCATCATGACACGAATAAATTATCTCCATACTTCAAAAAGATGCAGCAAGGGAGTGAGAATGTGTGTGTGTCATACGAAAACTGAGAGTACGCCTTAGAGAGTCAGTGTATGTGCATGTGTAGCACACGTGCACTTTTGTGTGTTTCAAAGTGTGTAAATGAGGTGTTTGTGTGTGTATGAGCATCAGCAAGTTTATAGCAAAATGCCAAGGCAGCAGCTCCCCTCTGTGTGCACACACACTTAGCATAAGCAGGCCGTGTTGATGTGAAAGAGCAAGAGTTGGGGTACTTTCACTGAAAGTCCACTTTCATCAGGAGAATACTAATGTCTACACACGCACACAAAACTACTGCAAGGTCACACATAACACAAACCACTGTACACACACACCTGCCGACACACACGTTAACTGAGCCATTTAGACACACAAATAGCAGCGAGAGAGAGGGGGGTGGGGGGGTGCTGAGGGGTGGAGTGCCAAGAGATAAATCTGTCTTCCTGCCAAGATTCTGGGATAATCAATCACACAAATGACAATGTAGAGACACACAGTGTATGCACAAACAACAACACACACATCCACCTAAAATCCCTCTTCAGGTTTGGTGTTCTGCAAACAGGAGTTAGCTCGCTGGTGCTTAGATCTGTGCTAGTTTGGTCAAGATCTCCATCAGAATAGACAATTCCTTGCTCTCTACTGTACCACCATGAGCTCCCAAACAGGTTGTAATGCTATCAAAGATAACTGAAGTTAATGAAAAGATCCATAAGGAAATCTATGAATCACTCACGGCTATTGAACGCCTGCATGGCTAATATGACATCCTGAGAAGATGAGAAGTGTTGAGTTTCATCTCTCAGCTGACGGAGGAGAGAGATGGTGGAGAGAATTAGAGGAGAGAGGTGAGTGAAGGGGGGGTTAGGGAAGATAAAAGGGAGGGGCGCACAGCTGGAAGAAGAGTGAGATGGATGAGAAAATCAAAATCTAATGCACATAAACACGTATGGCTTCCAAAACACCTTCAACTTCCAGCTAGCCAAAATGTGGTAGATAACCATCACAGAGTTGTCAGCAGGTTACACTGATACCAGTCACACTTTGTAATCGTGAGGAAGATTCAAACTATGCCAAACTTGTTAGACCTGACTCTGGTCTGGGTGTGAGTTTAGCCCCCCCCATCAAACTCTGGCACTGGACCCACACCTGGAAACCATGATTCTTTAAAAATACTGATCAGATAAGGATCATATTCCTTTCATGATTATGAAACCATGACTTTCAGCCCCTTAAACATTTATTAACCATATTGCCAGTAAACACAAAATCCCTTTAGCACAGTAATTCTACTTTTCTTTAAAATGACAGTTAGGGTGTCAGGGCAGCTGCTCAGTCCGTAGGGACTTGGGATGAGAACCAGAGGGTCGTCGGCTAAAGTCTGAGTCGAACCAAAGAATGGAATTTGGTTTGGTTGCTGGAGAGTTGCCGGCTTACACCCGGAGCACTGCCGAGGTGCTGTTGGGCAAGGCACATAACCCCATACACTCTGAAATATCAACACCATTTTCTGAGTTAAAATTTGTATAAAACTCACTTAATATTCTTAAAAGACTGGACTGTCTTCATATTTGTTCAACTGATCCTCATGACATCAGCACATGCAAGAAATCAAAACCTCAAACTATGGCAAGACTTGTTTTTACTTTACTAAGTCAATTCTCACACTGAAACATTAAATGGATTTTTAAAAATGTCCTTTTCTCTTCTTACAATATCTTAATCACAATGACCCTTGCACATGTTGCTTGTATATGTCGTTTTTTCAACTTCCAAGCGGGAGTCTAAGGCCTTAAACTGCTGCCAATCAGAGGGAGCAGCAGTGGTTGAGTGAAAAAGAAAGTGAAATAAGCAAAGACCAGCTAATGAAAAGAAAGTTATAAACGAAAGAAATACAATTTATTAAGACCTAATAAACACATCTACAGCTCCACACAAACCTGCAAGATGGCACTAGACTTTGTTTCTATGCAGCTTCATCTGCCCCCATGTGCACCCTTTGTTGGACCTGCAGCCATCACACTGCCTCGCCACAGACCATTCAAATTCACAGGTTGGCAAATTGCAGCCAAACATTGCGGCCGTGACAGACCCGACAGAGAACACAGGAGAGAGATAGAAGCAGTGCCCTGATGTCACTGTGTTTCCTTTAGTCCTAACCTGCAAATGTTTCACACACAAAAATGTTCCAAACACAGCGACATAAGAAAAACCTAAAAAGACAGAAAGAGGCCATTGTCTGTGCAGACGATTCAATTGCATTATAAATGAGATGCAAGATATTAATACATTTTCTGTATTAATAATTGTATGGCAAATTTTTGTATGTTTACCTTGTATTTTTCCTGGTGTCGTATTTAAAAGACAATAGTTATAAATATGTTTCACCTTAGGCTATTTTGAATGTTTGACCACACTTAGTCATCATAGTGCACATCAGCCTATTGGTATATATCTATATATATGGATGTGCCCCCCCCACGGTTCAAGAATTATCACCTGAGGAAGGCCTTTTGGTGGAATTAAAGCACAGCTTCTTCACTTTCCTCTACAATCCAACATTGAAAGATGAACCACCAACAAACAGGAGAGAAGCATCTACTTGAATCTGTAGAGCCTTAGCAAACTGGATGGTATAGCAGCTCTGACAGCGTGAATGAGCGGGGGAGGGGCAAGACAGGCATGTTATATGTCATCTAGAGTGCTGCACGCCAACAGTGTGTGCATGTGTGTGTGTGATTTAGAATAAAGGTCACAGCACAGCACTCTGCCTGAGCTGTGACCTTGAGCTGCTGATGAAGGCACGAGTGTGTGTGTGTCTGTGTGTGTTAGTGTGTGTGTGTGTAATAACCATGCTTAGTGAGCAGATGGAGCTTAGACTACCAGACATACAGTCATCATGACTGACTGACCAGCTTGGAGTGTGTGTGTGTCTTTCCAACAAGAGCATCATGAGAGATATAGAATATTCCCATCTTGCGATACAGACACCAACACTACTCTGAGTACTCCTCTAGCTAGGCTATCCTATTTCCCTGAGCACATTCGCCATCCCCATTGCAGACCACACCATCTCAAGCGACACTAGCAGCATGTGTGTGTGTTAGTGTGTGTAATGTTGGGACTTGCTGGGCCCACAGCTAGAGCCGGGGAGGCGCACATGCAGCTCACCCAGGCGAAGAGCAGGGCTCACCAGTCAACCTGGCATCTAGGTCAGGAGTGCTGGATAAATTAAGTGTGACGGCTGAAATGTCAACCACAAAATGCAGCTACACCAGCTTGGTGATGGGTTGGGGGGGGGGGGGAGTGAGCACGAAAGGAGACGACGGTAGAAGGGAAAAATGGTAGTAGCCCGGTTAGTGTGTCTATGGCCACAGGGCTGTTAGTGTGTGAATGGGTCAGTGGAGAAAGGGGGCTTTGAGCAACAAAACAAGCTAATGGAAGCTAGGGGCACGTGACAAACTGAGTGACGACAGTGTGAACTCACACACACAAACATGGATGTTACCACTGCTTACTTCTTAGTCAACCTAACCCTGCTCCCCAACCCTAAGCTCGAGATCCAGGACTCCCTCTCGACATCTTTTGTCTGTTTTCCCACTTTCTTTCCTCCAAGTCATTTCCCCTCCCCCAATCTCTCAATCTTGCAGTTTTTTTCCATCTCCCTGTATCCCTCTTCTCAAACTACCTGTCTCTCTGCACATGTGTCTACACAGCACTAACTTAAGAGATGACACTCCTGAAATGGATAGGACAGACAGACAGACAGGAAGACAGACAAGCGGAACGAGCGGAAAGAGAGGAGACGGGGAGGAGGGAGAGACAGGAAGGGAGGTTTCCTCTACAGACGAGGGGTGGGGGGGTATGAGGGAGCAAGAGGGAGGAGAGATTATGCTGGTGGCGCCTCTATGTGCGCACACGTGTGTGTGTGTGTGTGTGTGTGTGTGTGTGTGTGTGTGTGTGTGTGTGTGTGTATGGCACACATGTCGCAGGATATGCAGCTCACAGGAAACAAACAGCTGCAAAAATCCACCTCCACCCCCCAACAGACACACACAAACATACAGGAACACAACCACACAAGGCACAGTTGAAAGAAGACACAAAAGAGAAAAAACACACAGTGATACACACACACCAAAAGCCCCAGTGAACCAGTGCCCGGCGCACTGCTGTGTTCTCAAATGTCATGAACACACACTGCACACTTCCCTTCCACTCCAAACACACACATTCTCCCACCCACATGAAAAATAAACATTCACATGAAATACACCCACACATGAAAACAAATGCACATAGACCTGATCTCTCACACACACACACACACACACACACCCCCCCCCCCCCCCCCCCCCCCCCGACCAACCATCTGCTGGAGTGAGACTCACCTGTACATGAGGCACTTTCTGTGGGGTAAGAGGGGGTGAGGAGAGCTGATGGGACGCAGGAGGTGGAGGTGCCCACGTGTGAGAAGCCTGGTTGGGGGCAGGGGGCGCACTCTGCAGATGTTGAGCGTGGGGGGGCAGGTGTGTGTGTTGATTCTGAGCAGGAGGTGCTAAGGCCTGGTTTGGGGCGGGGACTCCATGTTGACCAACAGAAGGAGCCTGGAAACCCATGGGATTGGACTGAAGGGTCTGTCCATTTCGCGAGGCCTGCTGCTGGGCCTGGAGAACACGCTGGTCTCCCCCCTGGTTGATTGGAGCTTCTAGAGGTCCTAGGGTTAGAGAGAGGTTGGAGAGTGGAGCAACGTCACTGGCTGCATGAATGTATGTCCATTACACACAGTCTATTACTAATACAGAGAAATTGAGCAGATTGCTTTTTTTTTTTTAATGGTTTTGATAAGTAAACCCATCAGAGTGTTTGTAGAAGAGACAAGTCTTTGTTTTTCATAGGACTACATTAATTGGAATATAGAAACTTCTGAGTTACTATAATAATTCAATTAGGTAGGTTTTTTCTTCTTTTTCTTAAATATCATTTGGTACTGCTAGGCTTGAGCAATAAAACAATAATTATTGTGCATGGTGTAATGGAAACACAGCCGAAATGCGATATGAGACAGATTGAAAACGCAGAGACTACCAGCTCAGAGCAAGGAGAAAACATCGACGACAAGAAAGGCCGCTCAACTTTGTTTTTTGTCGGACTGTAAATATCCAAAATATCTTCAGAGTAATATACTCTTTAAACTGTGTCGAGGACAAGAGCAGCTGAAACGGGCAACACCACAAACCTTTTCCACCAACTGAAACTATATCACCCGTATCACGCCGAAAACAAGAAATGACCAAACGTCCCAAACGAGTGTTGGTGGAGCCTCAGCAAACACCAGGCCAGGAAGGGTTACTGCCCAGCAGCAAACTGTAACATCAGCGTATTCACCATGCACTTTATTTGATTGTGAAATGTTCCTCTGTTTAAGTCGAGTCTGTCATGTTCTGATAATAAAGATTTGTTAAACCACATTAACCATCTTTCACTCACAAGCAAAAATCAGCCTTAATTATGATAATTATCGAGAGATGACATTTTTTATCTTGATAAGGTTTTTAGTCATATTGCCGAGGTTTGGGTACTGCATACAAAACGTGTAGCCACCATTCTTTCAAACTTTGTTTATAGGACAACAGTACGGCATTTCAGCGTTTGCCATCCTGTTTTTTTTTTAAAGCACAAGAAGTGATCATATGTGGTCAAGAGGATGGATATGACTTGATCTATCCTGTGTGACAGGTCAACATGCAGGCAGCTGTCTAAATATTAAATGGACAGTAATTTACATAAAGATCATCATGCAGTACTGAGGAAGAACTGAAATGAGCAATTGAGAGCATACACTTTTTAGTATAATCTTTACAAAGGTAAGCAGATCAGCTGTGAGCTGGAATCTTTCCTAGATGATTGGTGTTAAAATATGAATCTCCATGTCCAACCGTACTAGAAGATTTAAATTGTGTAGTTGGTGTCAGATGTTATGCATCACCAAGGCTACAAAATGAACATGTTAGTTGTACTAAACAGATATGTTAAGTAAAACTAAGGTCTTCACTTATTTCAGTGACTGAACATTCATTAATTAGGATCTTTAATAGTCACATTAAATACTTTAAAGCTCTATATGTGAGATTATCATATCAATCATTTATTGCCTGGAAAAGGCATCATTGAGTAGAATCAACTAGCTTACCTTGTTGTAGCTGTAGTTGAGGCCTGATTGGAGCCAGTTGTGAGCCTCTCTGTTGCCCTATGCCAGGAAACATCTGCCCTGCATTGGGGGGCAAGTTGTGTGGCTGCTGGTGTTGGGGGTGTGGGGCAGTTAGAGGAGTTTGGGGAGGTCTCTGTGGATGGGGAATAGCACTGGTTTGAGACTGCAGGGAAGTGTAGCCTGCAACCTCTTGGGTTCCAGCGAGTCCTGCACTGGGAGGTCTGCCCTGCTGGGGAGAAGGTGTTGGGGTTCCCAAAACCTGCATGGGGGAAATGGATGAGGGAGAGGGGTAGGATCCCTGAGCTGGGGGTGCAAGATGAGGCTGGTTTTGGGGCTGTGGCAGATTCTGGGGGTGGTTAAGGGGGTGCATAGGCTGGCCCTGCTGCCCTGCTTGCTGTTGCATTTGAGCAGGGTGGGTCTGATGGGGTGGTGGTCCAGGGGGGTATCGTTGACCCTGTTGCCCAGCTGCTGGAGCAGATCCCTGGTTAAACCTCTGGTTGAGCTGCCCTGGTCCCATGGCCTGGCTTGTGTTCACATTGACATTAGCATTAGCACCCTGGCCCATCCCAGGTCCCATGTTTCCATACTGGGCCTGATAGCCAGGGTACTGGCCACCCCCAAATCCACCCATACTCTGTTGATGCTGGTGGGGGTGTGGGGGCTGTCGGGAGGGGGACTGTGGATATCGGGGTGTGTGGCCAATAGGATAGCCCTGGGGCTGTGGCTGTGGCTGGGGATTTCTCATCTGGCCCCCACCAATTCCAACATGTCCCAGGTAGTGAGATGGGTCCTGAGCAGGGGGGGGTGCAATGCTCTGTGGAGGGTAGTGTTGGTTAATGCGAGGTGCATTGGGTGTAGATGGATTCTGCATCCCCCCATAGTTGCCTTGAGACATCTGGTATCCTCCCATCTGGTTGGGTCCGCCCCCTGATTGTGTCGGAGGCTGCTGATAAGCTGTTCTGCTCTGCTGCTGGGCCCAAACTCCAACCCCCCCACCTCCTCCACCAGCCTCGCCCGGGTACCCATGGTGCGGGTTACTAGAGTTAGCTGGGTTATTGTGGTAATGGGAAGCCATGCCATTCATCGCACTGTTCACATTTGGTGGCCCCTGGCTGGGACCATTCTGAGCTATCACACGTCCTCCTTGGGCACCAGGTTGATCATAGCCGGAATAGGGGCCATGGTCGTACATTTGACCCAATTTAGGCTGTCCTGGGCCGGGCCCTGCACCGTGGATCATTCCTTGGTGGTAACCCCTGTTTCCCTGGTGCTCGTGGTTTAGAGAGGGATTGGTCTGCTGGGCTAGAGGGTTGGACTGGCCAGGGGAAGGCTGCTGAGGGAAGCAGTCCCCTAAACCGTCTAAACCGTCCGAGAACAGCCCGGCATCTTCCCCAAATAAACTCAACATCCCTGGATCCGCCATGCCTCTGTGAGAGGGGGTTGGGGACAGTTGGAGGGGACTGGATAAAGGAAGATGTATTGTGCAGTGGAGAGCTAATCAAATAGCTGAAACATTGAAGATGCTACTCCATGGTCCTCAATGTTTCTGGAGAGAGAAAGGGAAGAGGGACATGGGAATTAATATTGGCAGGTACACAACACCATGACAGAATCTGGACAAATAAAATATAGTGAAACTGCTCTTTGATGACTTAGAATCTGAACACGTAACTTTCTACATTAAACAATTTAAGCAACCACTGGGTTAATTCAAAACAGCGTAAAGAGCCATATACCCCCGCCCCCTCCTCCCTTGAGTTGATGTGCACGCAGGTTGCTATGTTGCAGACATGGAAGCTTTAAAGTTTAGCCAGCTTTGCATCTCTCTTGAAACCTTTCTGCGTGCTTACATCTCACATATTTTTCCTAATTTTACAACATTTTTTCCAGTGGAGCTTATTAGAAAACTGCAGAGGCTTTTTAGGTCGGGTAGCAAATAACCAGTTTGCTTGCCAGCTTCCATCACTGCAACACCTGTTGGTTTGTGTGATAACTGGTGTCATGTCTGGTAAACCCAGGGGCGTCCAAAACGACCTTGTGTGGGTGCCTAAAAACTGCCTCTGGTCAAATCAAATACAGACCATTCCAGACTGGGACGGAAAAACTTAAGGAGGACAGAATGGCTGCTGCATTATTTTCAGAGAAGCTGTCACTTGAACATAGCATGTTTCCTTGATTTTTGATGATATAGTTAAGTCATTTTATGATTTAATCCAGTAGATAATTTACATATTGCTCCTTTAAGCTACCACACATGAAAAGGGTCATTAAGAAAGTTTACTCCTACTCCTAATAACATGCCAATGTAACCTACTGACATATGGTTACATGACTTAAATTAACTCTTTGGTTGATGAAAATGAAAAAAAAAACTAGTGTAGATAAACTATGACAGGTATTTCACATTGATCTAAAGTCTAGCATAGAGTCCAATGATAGAAAATAGGGGTCAGAAGTCAATTATAAAACTCAATACATTGTCACATGACACCAAGCAGAAGTTACCTTAAGACTGCTCAGATTGAGTTTTATGACCACCTTACAACTTTAGCAAAGCTCGCTGGTAAGGCCAGCATTAGGCGGACAAAAAAGTCTGTTTAAGTGCAGTCTTTTGGTGCAACTGCTTAACTTTCATGTTTGACTATTTTAAATCAGTTGTAATCATCCATTGAAAAATAAGCTTCACAGTCACATACCCCCAAAAGCACTGCGTCCAGACCCTCCCCCCTCTTTTTTTAACCGCCATACAAAAGAACTTCTTTCTTTTCCAACACACAGTCATTCAGTGTGCATGCGTGTCAGTGTGTGTATTAGTGTGTATTACAACAAAAGGCTCGGCAGATGCAACTGTTTGAACAGCAACAGCTGCCATCAAGCTAACCAGAGATCAGCCAGCCAATAGACCAGAGAGCTTCTCTAAGCACCAGTCAGCTCATATGAAGCTGCTTGGTCAGCAATAACAATTGGTAGCATTTTTAGCATTTTTTTTAGCAAATAAATAAAATAAAATAAAATAAGAGTAACTGCTTGACCAACACAACACCTCAGACTCCATGAGGGTAAGATAAGTGGCTCTAAGCTTGCATGAACAAGTGATGCAAGCTGGTTGCTTCTATGCAATACAGAGAAGAAAAATAACACACAGAAGCCATCTATGACTTAGACCACTTCTCCTCCAAACAACACTCCTCCCTCAATTCAGGTTGATCACTCAGTTTTAGAGTAGAAACTAAAATGAAGACTAATTTCCCAACATGTATGTGGCAATAGGGTGCAATGTGTAGCTCAACAGTTAAAACAGATTTAAAACAGACTAATTGTTTTTATATTCTAGTGCTGGGTAATATGACCTAAAAATGTCCAATTCTTATCCCAGCTGATACAATATCCCTTTCAGAAAGTAGAATCCCAGCCGGAGAAGCTAAGAGAGTTAGGGTTTCTATAAACAGAAGCATCTGTCGAAGGTTTGACTCACAGCCTCGACCATTTGGTGCATGCCTACCCCACTCAGGCAAAAAGGCCCCCCCAAAATAAATCTTATATAAAAAATAAACTATTAAAGTTATTCAGACGTACATAAAATCATACAGTTACCATTACTGTCCATGCTAGCAATTTGTGAAAACTTGGGTATTACCCTTAAGGCACCAATAAGCGAGGTTTACAGGGAGCCCAACATTTTAATTATTGTTGGTTTAAAACTCAACAAAGTAAGATGAATCCATATGTTGAAATCCAGCCCACACAAAGTGACATTTCAATCAGCTACAGAGTGGTAGTGTAAACCTTCATTAACTGATCAGAAGACAAATGGTGCCATGTAAACAGCCCAGTCTGATTACTCATTGCTGCCACTTTTCTGCACATGCCGTCTGTATCGTATGCTGTTGAAGATTTATGATAAAAGGAACACAACAGCAAAACACACACACTGTTGGATCTGTTCAGTCAACTTGAAATCATGTTTTGGAATTATTTCAGTCTTAATTTAAAAAAAAAAAAAAAAAATCAGGAAAGTTTCAGTGACAAGAGCGTTCTCGTAACCATAGCAACATGAGAGTGAGAGAGACACTGTACTGCTAACTGAACAGTCTGAGCTGCATGCACAGGATCAAGAATTATGACCGATTTTCTAATTTTGACCACAGTGATATCAAAGATCACAACCTATATGAGACCTCCATACTGTGCTAATAAGATAGCACAAATAAGTCTGTAATGTCATGAAGTTCTCCTTATTTCACAAAACAGTCCTTTTAAAATGTGTTCACACGTGTATCAATGAATTACTTGGGTCAGAAAATGTATCCAGAAGAATCACACACCTTTATCAGCCAGGCTTTATAAGTTATGAAAACTTATTAGTTCCAGTTTTTTACCAGAGCTGCATCTAGTTCTGACAAGTCAAAATGATGACAAGATCTGCAGATCAAATCAATTTCAAGTTGAATGACTGATAAGACCATCACAGCGGGTTTGAATCGTGTAGTCAGAGAGAGCAGTGGCCAAACTTATCAAACCAGTGTGTAAGTGAGAGGTCAGGTAACAACACTATATACCATATATAAAAGACAATAATCATTTTAATGCATTTTCTTATAGCCCAAAAGATACTTACAGAGTCTACACAGTTACAGCAAAGCTTCTGTTGCTGATTTTGGAGAACTACTACTAGAACAAAGTATTGTAACTTGCAGAGTTGCATCACTTCCTGAGCTTTTCAATCACTACAGGAAGACTAAAAGTTTCTGCATGAGAGTGTGTTTGTCTTTGGCAGGTGAGCGTAATTGAGGGTTATTTCACATCCTTTGCAGCAAGCAACTACAAAGCAACTGATTTCCTGTCAACCTGTCAAACACAACCTATATGAGACCTTGTGTGTTCAATATAGAATTATTGTATCTGGGTTAGGGTTATCATCTGCAGGCCACATCTCTGTGTGTGTTCAAACAGGGCTTCAATCAGAATACTGTTAAAGGGAAGGTAAACTATTCTTTACTTTCAACATTCATTCATGTATATTGTGTGGCATTAAGAAATTGCCCCCAATAAGAAAACACTACCTCCACACGTCATCCCTTTCTGCTCAAATATTTCTTCCTCTCTCTCTCTCTCTTTCCGCAGTTGTTATTCATCCCTCTTTTCCGGAGTATAACCTCCTTAAATTTAACAGTCGAGCTTCTGCTCTCATCAGCTGTTTTCTTTACCCTTGGTATCCTACCACTTCCTCTGCCAATTCAGTGCAGGTCTAAATGCTCATCTTTCTCACAGCTACTACACACAGTACTGCATTGAGGGCCAGCTGTCACAGCAGAGGGAATTAGGTGAACGGTCAGTGTGCCGCTTTAGACACCAAATCTCATCAAAGGATGAGGCGTTCAGCCCACCACATTACGCTTCCCTCACCCTGCTGTGGTTCACACATGGTTAGGAGTCCAGTGGAGGAAAGACCATATCCATTTTAACATCTTATCCTTCTTACAACCACAGGTCTGGAAACCTCTGAAATAATGCTGTTCTGTTCTGAGACTGGATAACTGACATGACCTCACAATACATGCGGAAAGACATGATACATATTGCAGTACTTTGCTACAATACATAAATGACTGAATATTTAAAAGAAGAGCCGAGAATACAGCTTGATGTCTTATTGAGTCAAAACTATGAACTAGGCTGATCACAGTGACAGCAGGCTAAGCAAGATGTTTTCCAGCTCCTCCTGGGGGATCCCAAGGTGTTCCTAGGTCAGAAGGGATATATAATCCCTCCAGCATGCTCTGGGTCTACCTCTTGGTTTTCTCCCAGTTGAACATGCCCAGCAGAACTCCAAAGGGAGGCATCAAGGATGCATCCTAATCAGATGCTCAAACCACCTCAACATGTTTCTCTGAATGAAGGAGCAGCGGCTCTACTCCAAGTTTCCTACGGATGACCGAGCTGTCACCCTCTCTCTAAGGATGAGTCCAGCCACCCTTCCATGAAAGTCATTTCAGCCGCTTGTATCCTCAATCTTATCCTTCTAGTCACTACTCATTAGGACGGTCGCTGTAACCGCAAAAAGCCAACAGCGGAGGTACAGCAGAGATGCAACCGTCACAACCGCACGGTACTTCACACCACCTCATGTCTTGATGTAAACAATACGGGTCCCTAAACCGAATGTAGCTCCTCTCCTTTGCAAACAATTCAGCGTTTAGTCAGATGAAAAAGGACAACCAGCTAATTTAGATAATGGATTATCTGTGCAAAAAAAGAGCCCTGTGAAACAAGGAAACACATTGCATTTGGACTCATATCTACAAAATTGTATTATTATTTTCCTAACAAAAACGCCATGACGATCAGTGACAGACACAAACATTCTCGCCAAGGAACAGCGTGAGCAGCACCGCATACAGTAGACAACGTCTGGTGCTGAACAGCACAGTCAGGGCAGCAACAAACCTATTTTTAAATATTCTCTAATTTAGTTGAAAATCCAGTTGAAGTATGTGGTGGTGTCTGCACAGACTGTGATGTTGTTGAGAACACCCAAAAAAAAAATCATTGTGCAGTGGTGTGGGGCTCAGAGCAAACACTCCACAGGTCGGGCCCAAACACAACGCCAACCACTAGCTGTGATCCGGGTACAGGTAAGACATTACAAGACCATATCAGAGGTAGTATGTCTCTAATAAAAACACATTATTGAAATTCAAGGCACTCAATCAAAGGTACCGGAGACATGTGGTCTACACTGACATCAGATTTTCAGATTTATGTTTTAAGATGCATTACAAATAAAGTAACATTGTGCGAGGGCAAGACAAGTACATATCTAACCTGTTTGATCCAAAAGGATGATATCTACCTGATTATTCACTGATTTAATTTTTCCAACTGAATGTAATTGTTAATAGTTTGGCCTAAAAAGTAAAATAAACTCAATACTTGATTTAACATTATTCTACTGTCCAATGGAATGGCAGTTTCTTGTTATATTTGTACAACTGCCCTTCTATAAAAACAAACAAGAAAGTATATATTATCACAGTTGAGAACTCAAAATCATGAAATCCATAATTGCTTAAAAAAATATATAGATTTTCAAAATAATTACCATCCAAAAGGACTCGATGGACAGCTGTGACAGTTACAGGCTGTGAGGTATTGTTTAAAACATTTAAACGAAGCAAGAACAAACATGAAAACAGTCGCATCACTGTTAGAGACAGGCACAAAGGGCTGCCAAGAAGTGACAGCATGGGCGACATAACAGAACGCCTACTTTGTGGATTCAACCTTTTGGCCACACTTCTTAAAAGCTTCACATTTAACATGAATGAGAAATACATTTTTGAAATGTGCGCATGAAAAAATAATAATTGATATATTTTTGAATTAGTTTTTGGCAGCATCCGTCTTTAGAATACAGTTCTACAGGTTCCCATCGTCTGAAAATATCCGTAATCACTGAGGGGCTTTAACTCATAGTTGAAGCGACTTGATAAATGAATCAGCAGTCGTCAGTAAGGCTCAGGAATTCACACCGACCGGGCATGTCAAACCACAAATATTAAGACAATTCAGTACAGCAAGGCTAAAATAAAAGTATCACTGCCAAGTATGTGCAACTGTCTTTCCTCTCTGGCAGCCAGCAGTATTACAGTCATACACTGGAGTACTCTGGAGATGGGAAGAAAGGTCTAAAGAAGACCCCTTTCATCAATGCACAATCCCATCACAAGATCATTTTTATACTGTTAGGGACAAAAAACATTTTTTTTTAAATATTTCAGGCAGGGTGCCCCTAAATCCTTTTAAAGGTTTTTTTTAAGACATCAGCAACAGAGTTCATAGACAAACCTTCATTACACACACAGATCTCCCTCATGCAGCTCACAACAACTATTTCAGGAGGTTTCAGGATTTTTATGCATGTGTGAAAGCTTTTATGAGAAACTATATTCTCTCTGCTGATTTCTTTGTGTAAGTTAGTAAGTAGGATTTTTTAGCAAAATATGTCCCTACTTCTTTTAAACAGTTGAAAGAAGCACTTGAAAATCAATCTGCCTGACAATGAATGAGTACGTGCATGCACTCAACTCTTCATGGAGCTACCCTCTCTACCTTGTCTTTTTGCAAAATAACAAAAATAGCTGAATTTTTCTAATACTTGATCAAATATTTTGGGAACTCTTGGAATGCAGTGTCAACGTGTTTAAGGAAGTAGAAGGAGAGCTACTCGATACAGCAGTCTGTGCTGCTGTAGGTTTGGCAGCTAAACTGTCTGTACCCTCCAGGCTTTACTGGGGGAAATCTCTGCCATGTCAACACCATTTTCCCACTGAGACACAGACAGGCCGGCATACAAAAACAAACAAACCCCAGCCAAAGAAAGTAATGGTACAAAAAAAGCTTAGCAGTCACAGCCAAACCAGACACCTGAAGAAGTTAGTGATCTCCCTCTTCCTCTGGAGAGCACGTGTGCATTCACCCACCTCCTATTACCACTAGGATCTAAGCCACTATAATTCATGCCTTTGTTCCCAAATAGAGGACAGCACGCAAGGGCTGGCTAGCTGTGTGTGTAATTATGCTCAAGTGAAGGGATGCAGAGCCCTGTGTTTGGGGCTGGGATTTGAGGCCCGGAAGGAAGGACAAGAGAGGAGGGGGGGGGGAGGGGAAGAAAGCCAGAGAAGAAAGAGAGAAGCAGTGAAGCTAGAGAAAATCTGGTTATTTTACGCACGGCTGCTCTGTTAATGGACAGTGCTGGCTTGCTTGTGTGTGTGTGTGTGTGTGTGTGTGTGTGTGTGTGTGTGTGTGTGTGTGTGTGTGTGTGTGTGTGTGTGTGTGTGTGTGTGTGTGTGTGTGTGTGTGTGTGTGTGTGTGTGTGTGTGTGTGTGTGTGTGTGTGTGTGTCTTTAAGGGGGGTGGGGGTGGGTGGGCCACAGGGGGGTCAGCAGGAAGGGACTTTGTTTACCCAATCTGTTCCTTGCTTTTACCATGTGGTAGGAAAAACCACTGTCCAGCTCCCAGTCTTGTCCCAGAAGACACTAGGGCCAAGAGGCAGGAGAGGAACGAGAGAAGAAGACCACGGGGGGCAACTGTGGAACTGTCTCCCCCCCCCCCCCCCCCCCCGAGAAGTTTAAGAACCTGTTACATGGTCCCTGCATTGATCTCCAGAGTCTTCATGCATTACTTGTGTGTGAGTGTGTTTCAAGGCCAGAGATGAAGCTGCATGTGTGACATGATGTCATCAGGAGTAAGGACTAAGATACTGTGTTACTGGAGGATACCTGTAGAGGGCGCACCACAGAGCTCAGGCAGTCTGAAACTACCCAACATTTGGGATGTAAACAAGAGACATGGCCACCCTCGAGGAGGTTACAATGATGTTAAAACTACATCAGAGCTAACATTAATAATAACATCAAATCAGACTGTCGGCCCCTTGCCCTCTCTGTTTCTCACACACTTTACAGCCCTCTTGTTTCAGTTTGACAAGTGGCAAGGAACTGTTGACTTTCAGCCAAATGCTACCGTAGATATTGTAGTAGAAATGTTTTTAGCATATTCCTTTTTTTAATTTAGTGTCAAAATATTCTCAAGAAACTAAATAGATAAAAGTGCAGCCACTGAAACTCTGATCTTGTTTCCGGACAACAGGACGGGACGCAGCCATCATACGTACACATCTTTACAAGCAAGTATAACTCTGGCTTAAGACAATGAAAATAAAGAAACTTTAGCACATGGTTTTTGTAACTTTTCAGATTCACATTCAAAATAAAGCCTCAGTCACTCAGCATAACAGCAAAATGTGGCAATCTAAAGGTTAACAGTTGTGTATGATGAATGGAGAACCAAAGATTTGTGAGAAGCTTCATAAAGAAGAAAACAACATCCTGTTCTCTTCTGACTAGTGTTTGGACCGGTGAGCTCCAACAACCTACTCAAAGGGATCATTTGCTTCTTTTGACCTTTTCATCTATACTAAATGTACATCCTTAGTAAGAAAAACATCTGAATCAGTTTCTGAGTCTCTGTTGCAAGGCTCGACAACATCTGTTATTAGCCCGATCATTTGAAGATACAGAGACGTAGAAATGGAAACGAATTTCCACACAAAACGTGGCAAAAGCAGCCTTGAGGAAGCTAAAAATATAAGGTTTAAAAATATATCTACAATGACTTGGCGAGGGCTTTTTGCTAATGGTGAAATGTACTGGCTGACATTGATCTTTTATAGGTTAAAGGTCAATGGACTTATTTAAAACCTATAGAGCTGACCCAGAGTGATGCTTCTCCAACAGATCTGAGAATCTCTTTTTCTGAATTAGACATGTTCCAAGAATTAAATGTATGTAATTGATTTTATTACAATTTGAAAATCTCTATAATACTTCATCTTAGCATTAGCCGAAAAGGTAAAATGTCTGAAATGTGACTGTTGACTACACTTGTGCTACAGGTTGAAAAAAATGAGCTGCAAGTCCTGAAAAACATTAAAAAACTACAGTAATGGTTCAGCTACAATATAAACTCTGAACTGTCCCTTTAAGAAGAGCAGAAATAGAAAGGTAGAAACACACAGAATATATCAGGCTGTCCAGCATGCTATCCCACACCTCCCTAATCAATCACAGATATTGACGTGCCCTTTTAGACCAATGGGACAAGCAGATCTGGACCATATCCCCAGGGATTGGCCAGTTCCACTTCGACCCCGCCTGTCTGTTTGCTAACAGCCAATTATCTTCCAGAGTCCTTCCCACCAAGTCGTGGGGTAACATCTCCCTTTGGAAACACTCCCCCTTTGTCAGATTCACTGCACTTCACACGATCACTTCAAAGTACTTCAGTTGAAGGTTTGCTCGACACTACAGCCGGCTAAAAGAATTAACACGATGATTATTCAACTGTTTGCATTTGAGTCACCTGAGTGTTGTATATAAATGATGACCAAATATTTTCCACAAGAACCAAAATATAATTTAAGAAGAGGTGGATTAACATCTTTCCGCTCTCTCCATCTACTTGATGTTGATTTCACAAGCGAGGAGCGCTTAACCTCTCATCAGAGACAATGTTTATATTCAGTGAAGAGAGGTAGAAAGATGTACAGAGACCACAACAGTAACGTTCAAGATCAGCATGCTCTGATCTTCTTTTCAGCCATAGGATTCATCAGCAGCTGATGACACTAAACTCCCACTCATCTCCTCAGTTTTTGGCTCTGCTTGTTTGTTTCCCTGCTCCTGTTAGGTTTCAACGTGCATGAAAGCTGAAGGAGGAAGAAGACAAATAGAAAAGGCCACAGACAGACGCAGGGAGGGGTCAAGGAAGGATTTAAAGGTACCAACAAATACAGGTCAGATACATACTTGACAGGTCGTCACCTAATCTCTCACACACAGAAAACACATACAGCTCACACACAAACACTTGAGAGCTGTATTAACGCCAGCCTCTCCTCTACACACAGCACTTGGTCCAGAAGGCCCTCGCTGCAGGAAGAGGATGATGGGGGGGAGGGGGGAGGGGCAGGTGAGAGGGAGGGATGAGAGGGAGCTAGAAAGGCAGTGATGACACTCAGTTTTGAATGTCACCGTGGTGCTAAAGACCCCCGCTAACCTTTTGGCTGGAAATGAGAGAACTGGAGGGAGAGGGAGAGGAAGAAGGGGGGGGGGGGGGGGGCAGACAGGCAAAGATGGAGGGGGGAGGGAAACTGGAAGGACGAGAATGAAAAGTAGAAAAGAGAAAAAAAAAGAGGAGGTATCTGATGCAGAGGGAGAGAGGGAGTAGATGGGTAAGTGAGGGGGTGGAGCACCTGATTGGAAGATGAAAGAGATGTACTTCTCATCTCTCCTAACAGGGCTGCCATCCACAATACATGATGACAGGAGACAAAATGGCTACCCACATAAACACCAATACTCTGGCTCAGATACCCCAGCCTTTCAACAATAAACTGTCCCAAAGGAGAGTTGCAGAATCAGGTGCTATCTAACCTACACAGGTAACTTAATGCC
Organism: Labrus bergylta; assembly: GCF_963930695.1. Taxonomy (NCBI): domain Eukaryota; kingdom Metazoa; phylum Chordata; class Actinopteri; order Labriformes; family Labridae; genus Labrus; species Labrus bergylta. The sequence goes on along the minus strand of NC_089198.1, from coordinate 32,297,170 downwards.
AGGTCGATAGAGGCCTTCCAGCCTGCTGTCAATCTGAGTAAAATACTTGTTTTTTATTGGTTGCAACAAGGGAAAGTTTTTGTGACTGCTTTTATATCTGATATCTAACTAGCAAAAAAAGAATAGCTGACAGGAAAGGCTCTGGGAACGTAAAAATAGGTTAAATCTGCAGGGAGCTCATAAGTATGCCTTTTCTATTACATACGCAGTGTTTTTGGATTTTCTCAAAACCCTGCTGCAACTTCTACGTCTAACTAACTACGTCACAGCATCTGCTAGCAGCCATACACCAACTGGTCATCGTGCTCTTTGAATGGCTAATCAATCTTTAACCTTAAACTTCAACAACAGGGACCTAAGAAATGTTTGAGCGTCCTTATTTAGCTAACAAGGTAACAGTTCTGCAGAACTTCGTTGGACCCTTAATGGGAGAGCGCTCTTCATACAAGTAATAACACTCCACTTCAAACAGTTACCTGGAAGAACTGAGGACACAAAGAAGAGGTTTTGGGGCGCTGGTGGCACAGTGGTTAGTGCACTCGCCCCATGTATGGAGGTTTGAATCCAGCCTGTGGCTCCTTACCCGCATGTCACTCTCCACTCTCTCTCTGACTCTATCCACTGTCCTATCTCTCCAATAAAGGCACAAAAAGCCTAAATATAGGCTAAACAAAAAACAAAGGAGAGGTTTGAATAATGGACTCAAAACTCTGTACGAAGGAGGAAGAGGCAGAAAAGTCAAGATCTATAAAAAGTTTCAGGGCGTTTCCCAACATCACAGTTGTAAAAGTGTGATTGTAAAGACTACATACCCAAAGCTATTCTGTTGAGTTTAAATGATATCAGATTTAAGTGTTAAGCAGGATGTAAACTAAGTCATACCCGTATACCTGGGATGCTTGGGGACATTTTCTCACCAGCCAGTGAAGCCAAAGAGCTCTCACTTTTAGCTTTAGCATAGCACATTAGCTCCTCTGCCATTGTCATGATGATGATTTGCTGCTCTGTGCTGTGACTTGGGACTCTGTTGCTGTTCAAAACAGAAAACCTGATGAGTCGGGTTTTAAAAGACTGTAAACACAACACAACTTGTGAGCAGGCTTGGTTAATACACTGGTAATAGAAATGGCACAATAAACGTGTTTCACTAGGAGAAACCGTAGTTTCAAGTCATAAAAAAAATGTAAGAGAAACACTAAGGGACACGAGTTGATGGCAGCGTATGAGTTAAATATCATTGCCCGGTGTAGGACATCTACAATATTCATTTTCTTACCAAGAGAAAACAAAAACATTAGTCTTGTGAAGTTTAAGTTCTAGTATAATTACATGCTACATGCTAATGGGGCACTACTGACTCGTCCCTCCAATGCCTTCACACACCCACTGATTTCATACAGTCCCTCCTCATCTGCACACTTTAGCTTTTTAAGATAGCTATTTTTTTTTTTAAAGTGAGTGTTGCTCTAATGTCAGTTCAAGGAAGCAGAAACCCATAATGACACATTATGAGTAAATGTTCTGATATCCAATGCTCACACTAATGACTCATAGGACAAAATAACAGGGAGCACGTTTTTTCAAAATATGACACAATATGACTCCACACCAAGTCTCCTTTTCATCCTTCTAACAGCTTTAATGAGCAAGGCTATGGCACACAGTGGCTGGATTTTATCTGGGCGAGCATTATAATGTAAGTTGGGCTGTGTTGAGAGATGACGGGGGTACAAACTAGAGATCAAGCGTCAGTGTGATATTATGCTGGAATTTAAACTTATTCTGTGAAATGCAAAATAACTGGGGGGAAACATCAAGTTGTATCTCAGACTGAAGAGGTGTATTTCCATCTCTTCTCCGGGGTAGAAGTGTAGGGGACTCTCCCTGACGCAGGCCCCACATGTTGGGCAATTAAGAACAGCTCGTATTCAGTCTTTTGAGTTAGATACACTCAAGAGAAAACAACCCTCATATTACTTAAAAAGGGAGAAATAAATGAGCCTCACAACAAAATACACCAAATCATTTAAACTAAAATAATGTTAAAAGTTTAAATCTGTCAGATGTTTGATAACATTTTCTTATTGTTGTTTGTTAATTCCCATTTGACTTTGTATTTTCTGCATTATGCCACATGACTGTTGTTCTTAGGTTAAGGTTAGAAACCAACTATGAGAGCAACAAAACAACTAAAGAAGCTCCACTTTCCTTCATCTGGGGAAAAAAGGCTCCCTGCATTTTAAAAACTTTTCAATACATTTAGAGTCAATGGGGGGGAGTAGCTGTGCCCAATCGGAGTGAATATCTAGCAGCTCTCTAGGAAAGTATGGAGAGTAGTGCTGAACATCTGTTGTGTCCTGTGTATGCATGTGTGTGTGTGGTCGGGGCCTCTTATCTCTCCCTCTGTGGCCCGCTAAACATGACTAGCTGCCATCTTGGCTCACAAACACAAGGTGGTGGGGGTAGCAGCCCCTGGCTCTACGGTACACAGGAGGGAAAAAAATAACGAACCAGCCCCCCGAATGTGCCAGACTGACTAAAACCACCATGTGAGAATAAAAGCTTGTATGTGTCGGGGATAAAACGCTTAATGTGTGTGTGTGTGTGCGTGTTTCCAGAGATAACGCTGCTAAAGTTGCGTGAGAGTGGCACTGGCAGGGTGACCATTATGCAAGTTGGCCGATTACAAAACACGTAATGGGGGAAGAAGAGTCCGGGTTAGCACCAGAAACATGCAATAAAGTAAGACAGAGAAACTTAAAGGTGTGTGTGTTTTTCCCCTAAATGCGTGGTCCTTTAACAATCATGAGGGCACCAGCAGGTGTTCAGGGCTACAATGTCTCCACACAGAGTAACAAGTGTAACCGCAACTTCCATTACAAAACACATTGTAACAAAAGGAGAAAATACACGGAGCGTTTCAAAAAACACAACAAAGTGAGGCGAAAGATGCCTAAAGTTAAGTCCCTTTGAGCAGTGCACTGCCTGATACCGCCCCGAGCAGGTTAGCAGCTCTATCTCGGGGTGGGGGTAGGGGCAAAGAAGTGGTCTTCGCCCGTACACAATGGGGGGATGAGGAGCTGGCTAACAGGCTAGCTGAACTTCTGTGTCCTAGCAGCCCTGCTAATCTCCAGCGGCTAGCGCGGCTAATTAGCCTGTAAGCGGTTATTACGCACGGACGTCGTTACGGACCTCGGACTGATTCACCCATTCTGTCGTTTTCCCCCCTTAAATCAAAACATTTATGATCTACTTCAACAGTACACGAGTGTGTTCGTGTTTTTGATTAGTTAAAACTGGATTTGGCAATGTAAAGAATGATAAAAACAAGGTGTAAAGAAGCGGGTGTTAGGATTGACCCTCTCCTCTGTCCCTTCCGTCCAATAAACCGAACCACTACTACGCGCACTTCACACCGTCCTTTACACAAAACCTCAACTACAAACACCACTATATTGAACACTTCTGTTTATAAATGTTTGAATTAGATCACGGGAGAGCGTTTTCCCGGTTTATTTCGCGTATTTCTCCGCTGGGAATGTCCCTGAGAGAGCTGGTTCAGTGACTCACCTCTTACACCTCGTGTCTCCAGAAGCTTCAACACAATTAGCTAACTGAGCTAACACACTCACACTTTAAAACTCAACTAACTCCACATTTAATTTAAGAAAAATTCAACAAGTAGTAGGGAAAGGTGACTGGGAAACACCGGCGGTCTCCGGGCTGTGCTGGAACATTTCTTTCCACTTTTGAACTTACTAATGGGACTGTAGTGCGTGTGTGTGTGTGTGTGTGTGTGTGTGTGTATGTGTGTGTGTGTGTGTGTGTGTGTGAGTGAGTGTGTATGTGTGTGTGAGAGAGGGATGCAGCGGGTGGCGAAGCTAAACTTGCTATTGTTAGCATGTCGGCATGGCAGCTACATGTACCTTCAATGACTTTCTGCTGAAATGAGAAAATAAAACATGAGCGTCAAACAGCATCAGTCCTGAGTGAGGATTGAATGAAACGCTCCTCCGGGTGAAACACCAACTCACACGCCGGATTAAAGAGTCCCATTACGCTGAAAAAGTCTGGAAAACTTAGTATTAAGAGGGAATAAACACGATCCCTCTTTCAGAATCCGTGATTAAAATGAAAAGCTACACTCGTAATGAATCCTGGCCGGCTGAATTTAAAATGCACTCACTCAAAAAGATGTATTTGTTAGCTTACCCAACAAGCTCGGTCACTTCGGGCTTTATTTCATCAAATCAGCTCCTCGTTAGTACGGTTAGTATCTCCGCTTTGCTTGAAAAAAAATCCACCGTGGTCCTTTTTGTTTGAAATATAAATAAACAGGGAAAAAAAAGTTTAAGTTTGTTTCTCATGAGATATTTGTCCGGTGTGTCTCCGCATACGCGACCTCACCGACTGGTGTGCGTTGCTCTTCTCTCCTTTGTGTTAATTTCACTCAAATCGAGTTTAATCCGATCGATCCCTCGGCTTGGTCGCGCTCCCGAGTACTCCCCTCCAGACACTCGCTCACCTTCCTCGGCCAGGGGGGGCGCGCTCCCGAGGACCTCTCATACAGATAAACAGGCGGCGTGCGCGGCGGCGTGCGCGGTCACTGACCCCGCCGTGCCCGTGTGACGCGCTCTGTGGAATCGCATAGTAAACGCTAAAACAAGTGTGACAAAATAGATTCATGCATGGGGATAATCGGTCTATAGTTTATTGTTTTAATGTAAATGTCTGACGTCACTAAAGCCCGGTAAAAACGATATCATATAACAGGGCCTATAGCTAAAAATGAGGCTAGTTTATTATTTACATTTAAAAAAAATACATTCATAGCCCTTATATAGAAATAACCTGTGTGTGTGTGTGTGTGTGTGTGTGTGTGTGTGTCTGTGTGTGTGTGTGTGTGTGTGTGTGTGTGTGTGTGTGTGTGTGTCTGTGTGTGTGTGTGTGTGTCTGTGTGTCTGTGTGTCTGTGTGTCTGTGTGTGTGTGTGTGTGTGTTGAAAACGTCCATCCTTAAACCTGACAAAGTTCCAGGACTTGCACATAGTTCTGTATATATATATTTATTTCTTGTTTACTGCACATAGTTCTGTTTACAACTGTTAGTCCGATCACTGTCCACTTATATCTACTCTTTTATATTTTGTATTTTTAAGTCAAGTTTAAGCTTTAAGTTGTATTTAAATTGACACTTTCTATTTAGGTTAAAATGTTTCATCTACCTGCACTGTTGTTAATTTACTGCTCTGTGTGCCTTGAATTCTTAAATTGTCCCCCGGGGACAAATAAAGTTTTTTTCTATTTAATTTAATTGAATTAATGCTAAATAATAAGTCAGGCTCAATGTTTCCAGTGTTTAACAGTGTGAGTTAGGAGTTAGAAACGATGTCCATTTATTTATCATCTTAAATCATTTCATTATATATCACAACCTGTGTATTTTAAAACTGTAATTCACATGAGGGCACCTCCCTCCTTTAGAGATCAAAACAACACCATAAAGAAGGATATGGTCATAAACCTTAGAAAGTACAGAGGATATACACTTTTCCTCTCAATTAGATTTTCATGTGACTTTCTTTTTTGTTGCTTTTATCAGCTCGGCTGTACTTAAACGACAAAGAAAAGTGCACACAAGGGACTGGCAGTGACGCGGATGTCCCTGACATGAACAGTAATTTGCTTATCACAACAGTCTGTCCCTCAGTACAGAGGCCTTAGAACATGTACTTTATCTTCTTTGTGACTTCCTCCTCTCCGCTAAAAAACAACACACTGAATTTATTTCCAAATATTAGATACAAAAACGTGTTTTAGGTGCTACAGATAAAAAGAGAGACTTTAGATGACACATTGTTGATTCTCTAAGTCAAAGACCAAACCAAAGGGATTCTGCATTTTGTCGACCATATAAGGTACATGATACAGATTTCACAAGTGGGTGATTGTGAGTGTTTTTGACATCTCCCACTTCCTTTATACAGCCCCTGGTTTAAATGCATTTCAGAAATGTTTGAAACTGACACTTGAAACTTACTTGACTCAGGAAATCCATCACCATGGACCTTCTTATTTTTCAGAGCCAAAGTCATGTTATCACAATTTGATTAAGAATTGAGAGACCCAATGTGACATAACCAGAGCTTTATCTATCTATAGAGCTACTGATAGTAAAAAAAACTTCTTTCCATCACTAGTATATAGGTTACCATGTGATATATTTTGTTGCTAACAGTCAAACAATGGATTTCAAGATGTACAATGTTTTTCTCCAAGAACTGTCATTTAGTGCCGATGATAAAAGTTCAGCTGAATTTTGATTTTTAGTTTAGATTTAGTTAGCTGTTGAGTCTCCTGTTTCTGTAATTAGTCACATTCATTTTTAATAACCCTCTCCCGTCTATATGTCGGTAAACCAACATGGACCCCAAACAGCTTAGGTGAGTTGTTCCAGGAAACTATCTCTGAATGAATGAGCTGAGAATGATTCTAAAACACTCAAACTATGGCCTGTGTTGTTGAATGCAGAGATTGTTTTTTAACTTTTGGTAGCCAATCAAGGAAAGAAGGTAAGACCGATTACCAAAGTGCTACCTGTGAAATGCACTAAATTACATTTTAGAAGAAAATAATGCTCTCCCTTTCTACATCAATGTGACCGTAAATATGAGATGAGTTTATATACAAAGAAATTATGGTTGTTATAAATTAAACTTTACAGTTATAAAGCTTTCAATTAAACAAGCAACAAGTTCTTATTTGAACGGCGCCAATTTATAACAAAAGTTATCTCCTGACACAAAAAGGGAAGGTCTAGATCAGTGGTTTTCCCTCACCACTGTGGCCAAATGTCACCAAGTGTTTTTTTCATGGTCGATTAATGTTGGGTCTCTGAATAATATAACAACCAGTATCTTCTAGACCAGTAGTGAGCCTGAGCCTGGTCCAACTGCAGAGTGGGTCCTTCTGATTTTGAATAAACTTTAGGGTTGCAGAAACCAACCTTCAGTCTGGGATTAGTTATGACCAATCTTAGGATAAAAACAGAGTCAAATGTAAATCTAAGGAACATTTTTATAAAGTGATTTCCCAAAGTTAGACTGACAGCCAAACTGTCCATAGGACGGGCAAAACATACTTATACTGTTGGTATGATATGGGAACGCCATGATATACTTCCTGTCCTGACCTGACTCAAGGCATTGGTGGTCAAAGTTACTCCTTCTGTGCATCTTCAAACACAAACCTTATGTTGAAGCACATATATGTTACTGCAGACCTCAGAAACAATTCAATGTGATGACTCAGATGTTCTGTTGGTTTGTCGTTGTCATTCATCAGTTCATCTGTAAGGTGCTGCTATGTGATTGAACACGCAACCTGTAACCATGAGACTGATTTCCCTTTTTTTTCACCAGATCTGTTTTGAGGTCTACAGTAAGCAGAATCCAGTCTGTTAGAGAGAGTGTGTTTCAATTACTTCTAGTTATGCCAATGTGTTAATACGTATTTTCATGAATTCATTCATCTTGATCCTTTTGTGGATATATCTTTGAATTGTGTAAACCATCTCAGAGTAATTCTTCTTTTAGGTTTGTGAAGCTGTAATACATATGTGTAAGAGACCTCATAGCAGCAAAGTTATATTTGGATTGAAGTGTCTGTTGTGAGCTGAAAAAGGAAATGTGACTCTGAGAGTGAAGAAATGTATATGTCTGATATTTAAGAGTCAGTGTGATGTCTTCTTTCTAGCCTTTTAGAGATGAAACCAGGAATTTGTGGTCTGTACCTTCTAGTAGAATATAATCAACACTGTGAAGATGAAGACTTTGCCAATGATTGTCAATGATTGTGTGATCTTGGTCAGCGTGGGTCAGTGATGGTCTGCACTTTGTCAGCCATGTGTGTTGTGTGCCTGTGTTGTCTGACCACGGCTGAATAAATCTAAGATGATCCACAGTCATCATTGTTTGTCTATAGAAACAAACCCCACCTAACACAATGTCATGGTGAAGTGATCAGTTATTACTTTCTATCTGGTGGCATTTAGACGACAAATCTAAAGACTACTGGTTTTATTCCATCAAACTATTCATTGAAATATTTGGTGAAAATGTTATTTGTCCGACCTAATTCTTTGATTAATTATAGATAAACATGCACAACTAGTGACATGCCCATCAGCCCCAGCTGTTTATTTAGATCTAATTTGTGCATCATTAAGCTGCAATGCTAATCTGTGATCAGGGTCCCAAACCCTTTAAATATCAGTGAGGTCATTACAAGCATGATATCATGCTAATGTGAGAATGTAAATCAGAGCAAAGCGTTACCCACGTACAGCATCACAGAGCTGCTGGCATGGCATCGGTTAATCTCTGTGAATAGTTTGTTTATTAACTCGTAAATCTTTTATAAAGGGTGCAGAATGAGGAAGGGTGAAGTTCATGCTCTCATGTTGTTGAGCTCACAGCCGTCCTCTCGCCAACACTGTGCACATGTCGATGTCTCAAAACTGTGGTGTATTCATGCAAATGAAGGATTGTCATGTAGGCCATTGCTAAAACCTCATGCACACACAAAGTGAACATGCTAACCTTCCCTGACTACTTATGAGTAAAAGAAATGTTTCATTCATTAAGCAGACTCTCAGTCTCTGTGACCTTCATCAGGGAATACAATCTCCATGACTGCTGAAGGTCAAACGGCACAGCGAGGGCCCAAGTCCCTCCCTGCTCATTTTAATAGATAAATCAGATCGAGTAAAAAGAGCATGTGGGCTCCATTATGATTGATTCATCGCTACACAGGGAAGTCAGGACGAGCAGAAAGACAAGACAGAAAATACAAAAAACATAAATATTCTGTATTCTTTCATCTCCACAGAACCATCAACATGACATGTTTAGAGTTTAAAATGTTTTATTATAGTTTATTGTGATAGCATTTTTTATTTTTATTTTTTTTAAATGTTTTATTTCTTCCAAAGAACAAACACAGCAAATTACATTGAGGGGGGGAGGAGGGGGGAGGGTGGGAGGCAGGAAAAGCAAGAGAAGAGGGCCACATATAGATAGATAGATCCATAGATAGATAGATGCATCAGGTTTGGCTTGATCCTCCCCCGTCTGGGTCTGCACCCATAACCACACCCACACATACAACCACACATACAACCACGCACACAACCACACACACACATGCATACAACCATACCCACACACACACACACACACACTACATTTTGCTTTACAAAGAATCTTAATCAGAACGAGATTAGTAACTGCCTGAATGTATCTAGGAACAATAACAATAATAAAAAAAACCTGCAGAGGAAATCTGCAGTATATGTACGCATCGTGAACATATGCACGCCGGGTGTGTGTGTTTACGGGTGGGCTTGGATTCATTTCACATGACCCAATTCATGAAATAGTTCAGTTTAAACAAATTTAGATGACCGGTGTTTCTGTGACATCCCTCCAGGTGTGTGTCTATGTGTGTGTGTAATGCGTCATTAACGAGCTCGAGAACGATCAAATCAGATTGTTCAGATAACGGGCGAGTTTTCATTGAATTCTAACAGCTGTCCAAATCTCTCATAGGGGGTGGAGTTAAGGCAGACAGCTGATTGCAGGACATGTTATAGGGGGGGCTTGGTTGATTCTTTTTTCCTCACTTTATTTTCTTTTGCCAAAAACACAAGTAAACAATAATTTGGCAATAACAATACATACAGAGCTGATGTTATCACAGTCTGGAAGAGGGGGAGCGAGAAAGAGAAGAGGAGGAGGAATGAGGAGGAAAAATGAACATTAAGTAACTAAAATGATGACAGTAAAATGGTGCCCATTACACTTGGGGATCTCAAAGCAAAAAAAAAACAAAAAAAAAACTGCAGCAATCATTGATCAAGCTCTAAACAGTACACATTAAAGATCTGCGGATTAATTCATGGTGGATATCTTAGCTTGCTTAAAAAAGGGAGATGCCTCGACATTTCCAGTCTGCTCTCCAGCGGGGACTTTCAATGCCTCTACGGCCCCCGTTACCAGCCTCTTATCATTCATAGCTGTCATTTAATAGAAAGGGCAAAACCACCCGTAATGTAACGAGGTGGTTAAGTACCTTCGGGTTTAAATGAGAACTGTATGAATGCTGAAAGCTGCTTGAAGGCCTGAAACTCTTATTTTCCCAGTCCCTGTCAGAGGCACGACTAGAGGACACCATGGTAAGCTTTTATCTGGAGCAGTCTAAAAAGCTACAGCAACATAACGAGCCATATATACACAGATAAATGTGCCTGATAAATATAGTCGACAAAACGTTTGGATTCCTTCTCGTATTACTTCTTCATAACGACAGCCACTGCTCTTGGCGTTCCCTTGACGCTTCTTTGACTTTGTTTCATTTTGTCCCTCGTTCCAGTAAAAAGGATAAATGTGTACACTCAACAGTTTGGTCTTTTATTCTCCCCCCCAGACAATTTAAAACACTTTTTAAGCCACGACCAGTTTGTAGTGTTAATTAAATACAAATCATCTTGAAAGTCAACATAAGGACACAAAGACAAAATAGAATGACAACACAGGGAAAGGAAGCACAAAAAAATAACATAATTTGCACTTTGTTTTTTATGGAGAGAAAATACAGAGCCACTTGAATGCGTCCTACACCTTACAGAGTGACATACTGGAATACCTATATAATCCCCTATACACACACAGGCACAGCATGAAAACTGACTCAACATGCAGCAACATGTCCTGCTATCAATGTGCTGCGTCATTTTCTCTGAAAACTTGTACGGATTTGTGTACAGACACAACACAGCGCATGATTTATTCCATACAGTCAGTCGTTTAGAGTGTGTTTTTAATCTCTACCCACGATCCCGTCTCCGTCAGGACAACTTCATCTCATCGATTTTTTTCTTACGGTACTGTAATATCCCCAAAAACATGTGGAAATGAAACTGTTGGAACATAAGTCTTCACATTCCAGTATGAGTGTTTGTTTTTTTAAATAAAAAGATTAAAATATGTTTACCAAACCCCCCACCCCCCCTCAAGAAAAACTTCTGAATTTCTTGTCTACATCTGCCGATGAAGCTGACTCTGTCCTTTTGAGACTGAAGGAAGTCAGGTTGACTTGTGGGGGACGCAGCCCCCTTGAGCCTAGGGTATGATCAGAGGATTCAGGAAAGACATGGCTGAAGGACTTGAGAGCGAAGACACAGAGAGGGAGGGAAGAATGAAAGAATGTGCCAGAAGAGATAGAGAGAGAGAGAGAGAGAGAGAGAGAGAGAGAGAGAGAGAGAGAGGTTAACAAACTGTTAGTGAGTCTCGACAGCTCTGTAGAAACGCAAAGGAGGTTTGGAGAGGGCCAGGATGAGGAGGAGGAAGGGTCAGAGAAGCGGTGTGTTGTGAGGCTTCAGCAGCAGCCCCCTCCAGCCTGTTGGCCTCCCTGGCTACCAGTCAGTGTAGAATTGGTGGTAGGATGCTGGGGTCCAATCTTAATACCATTAGCCTGTGTGGAGACAAAAATATAAACCATGAAATGAGGTTCTGAAATCACAAACAACAAGTGTCTGCTACAATGTTCCTCAGAGGACGACAATGAAAATGGACTAATGAGGATGGTATAACTAGGGTAGGGGACAAACATGGTCTACTGCAGCTAGGTGTCTAACATCTCTAATCCACCCGCTTCATCCAGAAACTTCTCCAAAAAAAAAAAGAGCCAGTTGTTAAAATCATTGAATTATTTGTATTAAAAAAAACTGTTGTTATACTTCACAACCAAGCAACAAGGCCATTAGCGATGTTACTGTCCGTTAGCAGCCTAGCTAGCCTTTTGGCTATGTAGATGGACTGGTACCACGTACTGACTAAAACGTCCCGAAGGAAGAAGTAAAGGAACTGTTGAATAATCAGAATCTGACAAAATGCAGCCTTTTTGGAAGAATTCTGGTTTTAATTTTAGTTGTAGAGACAAGTAATGTTTAAACAGGTTTTGGGCACATACATAAAAACAGTCCATGTAAGAAGATAAACTGTCAGAGTTCACTGGCCCAAATCCCAAGACCTGTCCCTTATTGTCTGAGAAGGATTAAGCTTTTTATTAATCCCAACAAACAGTTATTTGCATAGAGGTCATCTGTTAAATCCTTCAATGTTTTTGGGTCTTGCTACTCCAGTCCAGGGTGTAGCCCACCTCTCGCCCAAAGACAGCTGGGATTGGCTCCCCCACTCTCGATAGAAGCAGTATAGATAATGGATTGATGGAAGTTGCTTGCTGTAACCAATGATCAGCACACAGAAATGGAAGTCTTTGCCAGAATACCCAGTATCAGTTTTCAGAAATCTGTAGTCCGGAAATTTTTGACTCAACGGTCCGGTTAGAAGGTGAATGTGTTCACAGATAAACTGATATTTAGGGCCGAATCAATCGAGTACCTCCATTTCTAAAATGCTGAGGCTTTGTTTAAACCCACTGACTGACACATCTGCTTTTTATTTCTCAGAAATGAATTTTGGCTGAGCTTTAAACCTGAAGAAGTTTACTTTTCTTATACCATGTTCTCAGTATTCTCAGTTAATGAACGAGACAGACAGCTTTTATTCCCCCACTGATCTATTATCATAACTCTGAGATTATTATTACTTTTACCTGATCAGAGTCCCTGTCCTTCTCTCTTTTTTGACTTGGGTGACCGAGCCCAGACTTCAGAAGTTTGTGTGCATACACAAAACCTCATCTTTTATTTTCCCCTCGTTAACAAATGTAATAATTTACAAAGTTGAAGTGAAGTAAAATGTGTTCCCTGCTTGTGCTAATTTCATTTGATCGCAGTGAGAATGGTAAGTAGAAGGGCATCCCTTCGACATAGTAAACTATTTACATTAGCCAGTATAATTAACTTAAAGTATGATACTTTTATTGGCAATAAGACCAGATAAGATAAAACTCTACAAGCTGTATTGTTACAGCAGGAAAGGCAAAAATACAGCAAACAGCAAAAGTTGAGAAAAGCATCATTAAAAAACTAAATTAACACAAAAAATGTTAAAAAAACAGGTTGACTTCAAAAAGGAAAAGAGACCCGCCTTATTTAGTCTTTTGTATAATACTATTGCTCTTGAATAAATCAAGTTATTAAAAATAAAAAGGCTGACTATGCTATATTTCTTATCTGGTTACTCCATTCATTACCAGAATAACCACTAGATTACTCAATGACTACAGGAATGGGTTACTGGGGCGCTGGTGGCACAGTGGTTAGAGCGCGCTCCCCATGTATGGAGTCTGTAGTCCTCCAAACGGGCGGCCCAGGTTCAAATCCAACCTGTGGCTCCTTTCCCGCATGTCACTCCCTACTCTCTTTCTCCCTGATTTCCAACTCAACCACAAAATTGGTTACTGCAGCCCTACTTGAAGAGTAAACATAAATAGAGAACCATTATGGGGAAGCACACGTCTCATGTTTGTTTAGTTTTACCGCCTAAAGGTGCGGGACAGGGACAGGACTCAATGTTTAACTCAAAGTTAGAGCCTAAGCCAAACAGAAGTAATTCATGAATTAAGTGAGAAATACAAAATAAAAGAATGACTGTGTCATTGCTTTCATGATGAGATTTTCATTGAGCGGCGCCTGCAGGGGCTCCTATTAGATCACATCACAGAGACAGCAACAGGTGCTGCTGCGCTGCACAAAGGCACAGGAAACCCCAGCGGCACTCAAGGACACAAGGACAAAAAGAAGACAAGCGCATATAAAAGAAGAGAAAGAGAGGGAAAGGGAGGCAGGTGGGTGGTAGAGGGACAGCTATTTTATCTCTCTTTCTCCTGCTCTCATCCTTACAACTGGAGCGTTCTCTCTCTGTGAGTGTGTACTGTGCTGCTCGCTCTGTGTTTCATCATCTGTGTGGCTGCAGCACACACTCAGCCTCACTCTCTCCTTCTGTATATATTTATCTCTCTCTGCCTTCGTGTAACTCCCCCTCCTACACTCAGTAGCAGGAGTGCCGCTGGGAAACACTGTATGCCTTTAAATCACATTTATTGAGCTAAGGCTGTGTGTGAGTATGTGTGTGTGTCAGTGTTTTCTCAAAGTGGCTGCCAACATTTCTAGCAGGGCTTCCCTCTCTCCCTCTCTCAGCCAGTCAGCTGATGTGGTTTGGCCAGCAGGCCAGCCTTCACGCCGTCTTACTGTTACCAATAATAAAAACACTTACTGGCTGGCCTACTGAGGAAATGAATGACTGGCATTTGTTGTTGCTGACTTTGCCTAAAGGCCAGATACAGTGAAAAACTGTTTATATACTACAATTGGAACATATTGCAGTATTATTTCCATCAGATTAAAGCGACTTCAAAAAATGTCAAAATTTTCATTAAAAAAAATTTGGGCTACAAAAAATTTCAAAATTTGCCTCGGAGAAGTACGTTCAAATAGGAAGCATGTAAAACCTGTTATTTTGAAATAAAAATAATAAATTATGCTGCACTTCCTGTTTGGTTTTGACAAAAATCTGTTTAAGGATGGTTAAAGTAAACTTTTTTGAGGTTCCAATATTAATGGAGGGTGCAAAACCAACATTGCATTATTGAAACAGTTATTTTAAGTTAACCATCTGTAATCTTCAGAGTGCATCCAATCTACAGAGAACATCAGTCAGGCTGAATTCAGACATCGATATACCTGCTTGCTCTCTGAGTTATTTAGTAATTCAAAATTCTGTGGTTGAAGAAAGTTTAGCCAGTTAGAGATTTGATATCAAGATTATTGAGCTGGCTTACTAGTGTGAGGGTACTTCACTGACATATGCATATACACAAGAGTAGATAAGATGCAGTCAGAGATAAAAACCCATAAATAAAATTGGGTTGCTAATCTCTGTTTGTGGAGGCTTTTCTCCAAAGTGCTCTTTCAGCTACCGCTATGACATTTTATTTCTGAAGTCGAGAGACTAAAACCTGCTGACAAGTGCACACTTGTTGACAGGCATGGTGTGCCGACTTTGCTGCCTGGATAACTGTTCCACTGAGAAGATAACTATCTGGTTGACTGGATAGCAAACTTACCGACTGGCTGGCTGAGTGTTTGTTTTCTTGTTGAATGACTGAGACCTTGTGGGATGTGAGGAATTTATGAGCTGGCAAGGTGCCAAGAGAGCAAGATTGAGAGAGAGATAGAGTGAGAGAGATAGAGTGAGAGAGAGAGAGAGAGAGAGAGAGAGCGCACTGGGGAGGAAAGAGTGAGTGGAAAATAGAGCAGGGGGAGGAGGAACACAGGGAGTTTTGCTTGGCTGGAGTCAAAGGAAGAAGGTGTTTTTTTTTTCCTCTTTTTGAGGAGATAGGGAGCGTAGCATGCCACACACACAGCTAGAAAACCACACTTTGGAGAAAGAGGAGTGGGGAAAGAGAAGAAAAAAAAACAGTGGAGGAGAGGAGAAGATGGCTTAAAGAAAGAGAGGACAGGAAGAGGGGGAGCAGTGTGTCTCTAACCTCATTGTTGATATCAAACACTCCCTCCTGGATCTTCTCGTAGATCTCCTTGGCTGTGTTGATGAAAGCCTGAGATAGAGACGAGAAGTGGGGAAGACAGAGAGGGAACACAGTTTAGATTTGCATGGTGGCTCATCTCTTAGGTAAATGCTTTACATAAAAGCTTCACATCGATACAAATGCAAAACAAATGTTGCCAAAAAAACACAACTAGGCTTTTGACTTGAAAACATTCTGCTTTAAAATAATGCTGACTTCACTACAAACCTACTCGTGTCATAGTTTTTAATGGTGATTTCAGGGCGGCGTGAAAACCACCTTGCAGAATCATAAAACACTACATCCCTCTAAAGTGAAAGTAAAGGTAAAATAAAAGCTGTAAATATGAAATGATTTGATCTTTGAGGTGTGTCACATGCCTGTTAAAAGTTCAAACATTCCACAAATGAAAACTTGGCGTTCACAGCGTGCGTTGACTGAAATGCACGCCCTGCAGACAAACCATAACCAAATATTAATTTGATTGCTGTTTGATAGCATCAAAAACAGGTTTTGTCCTGGGGTGGTGTGAAAGCAACATTCAAAGACCACAAATGATAATACAGATATACACATAAAAAATGAGCCGTTGGTGATGTTGGGTATATTTGAGTGAATGTTCGACATGAGCAATCACTCACATAAACAATGTGTTTGCTTCTAATATGCAACAGGCATCAAAGTCGAGGAGAGAGAGGAAGTGTGGATTAAGCATTGAGCCGTTTCCTGAGGAGTTAGACGGTACGTCTTATGATTTTGGGACCACTCCCCATTAGTCTGACAAGGCAGACCCAGAATGAAAGGAGCCTGAGAAGGAACCTTAATGACCGCACTGAGCTCATATTTAATGTGTTAAGAAGTCTGGTTAGTGTTCAGCATTGTGCTTTTTAGGAGGAGGCAGTTAGCTATCTGAGGGCGCGGTCACACTGGCAAGCCGTACCGTGCCTAAGCACCCCTCACCCCTAAAGGTTCATTTGACCAGTGTGGGGGGCAATCGTGCTTCAGCATGGCACAGTACGGATTGCCAGTGTGACCCATCTGTGAATACAGATGATAGACAGAACGGCCTGGAGGGCGGAAACAAACAATCCTGTGAGAGAGCAACAGAGGTTTTTTATCAACACTCGACTCTGATTGGTTATTAATTCATAGACCCAGCTGTGGTTTGGCTGAGAGGACGCTTATTTATTTTTATTCCCTTTTTAGAAAATATGATGACAAAATAAATTAGGCTGATGATGGGCTGCTTGGCGCTTTGCATAGCAGCCTCTGTCATCATTGTATAAATATGTGTGTGTGTGTGTGTGTGTGTGTGAGTGACTCTAACACATAGTTGTAAAAGCATTGAGTGTTCTGAAAATGAGAGAAGTCCAATAAAACTGCTATCCATACGCTACTCAACTCATTACACTTAATGACACCAGGGGCATGTCCTAACAAGGGGTGTGTCCTAACAAGGGGTGTGTCCTAACGAGGGGCGTGGTCGTGTGCTCTGTGTGCTACATGATGCTAATGTGAAGCTAGCAGGGTAAGATCATGCTAACCTCTTCACATGAAAACATTACAAACAGTTGGGTAGGGAATAGGAATAATTAAATCATATTCCTTTTTTGGGAGCAAAATAAATATCAAGTGAGACAATTTATTTTCAACTGGTAAAGTTGATAAACTGTCTTTAGATCGTTTGTCCAGTGGTAGTTTCTGTGCTGTTTATTTATTGTTAATTATACGTTACAATGTCACTGAAACATTCAAGATGTATTCTCAACCTCGACATCTTCACTTGTTTCTGCTCGTGTCTCTTCTTCAGTTACTGAAGTCAAACACGAGATGCTGAAAGCAGATCTCTCCCTCTGCCACTTAGGCAAAGACTATTACAACACAGACTTCTGTTAAATGGATTTGAATGCTCCATGTCTGTATCAATTTTTAATTCTATTGCAGGATATGATCACAGTCCTATAATAAAAGTAGAATAAAGCTCCCTGAGGAACTATCTTCTGATAACACTTACTGTTTAACTAAATCACACACGCTCACTATAAAGGGAGTTACATGTAGGGCACTAAAATGTGCTGCTTAACACCTCCAATAATAACACTAAATAACGGAGTGAGCTATAATATAACACTGAGTGTATTTACACAAAACTGTAAAAACAGTAAATAAATATTAACTAGTGATTTTTTTAAATAAATAATGAAACATTTTCCAACTAAAACTCTTTCATTGACATTAGGACAAACTAACGTTACCCCGCTGACCATCCTTACTTTTTATTCAAACAGATCAAAGTAAGAATGCTCCAAATATTCACTTTTGTGTCACTGTGTTTCTGGTCGTTCATCTCGTCCGTCTGAGAGTCAAACACCACTCTCCACTCGCAAAAAGCTTTGAACCGCGATGCATGATAGGATATATATGTATTGCTTGGATAGTGACCATTGGTTGTACACTACTTTCGCAATGCATTGTGGGATACAAATGAGTGGACTATATAGAGCAGGGATGGGCAACTTTGGGAAACATTCATTTAATTCTCACTGCCAGGGGGCTAAATTGTAGTTTCCAAAAACGATTACAGTCAATTATGTCTCAAATTTAACTCAACATACACCAGTGATCAAATATTATTATGGACATATTTCTGGTTTTCATGATTTCATGGCAGATTTTGTCATGTTTTTCTTCATGTTTCAAATCAATTGACATGTTAAAATTGACCTGAGGGCCACGTTGAGGGTTGATGGGGGCCAGGGGTGGCCAGTTGCCCACCCCTGATATACAGTATGACAAAGACTACTACAAAATGGTGTTTTCACTGTATAGTGAGTTGTGTGTGATTTCAGACAGATAGGGCTTTCACACTTACAGAAAACTCTTGAAAATATCCTGATGTTTCCCAGAGGAGCTGTATACATGAACGCAAACAGACTAATCTTTCACTCGGACTTCATCCAGAGTTTCTCTTGCCAGACCCCGAGTATTTTATCTGCAGCAAGTCTGAGTGAGCTGATGTGAGAACGCAGCAGGATATTATCCAGAGAATTCAGCTCGAGCCAATAGGAGGGGAGAGTGACGTTTATATCCTGTGACTGCTGCACGGTGTAAAGAGTGTCTTGCGACCGCTACGATCTCCTTGCACGTATTTAACCTGCTGCATTATGTTTTCTGTTAGTCAGCATGTTGTTCTCCACTCTTCTGTTGATGTTGTGATTCTGTTAAACTACAAGTCGCATTGATATAAAAGTGAATATTCTCATTAAAAAATCGTCAGCAGAAAACGTCTGTAGTTGCTCAACGTCTCAACACAAAACTTACTGTGGGGCCAAAAGCAAAACGAAAGCCTGAAAGCAGAGGTGTTAAAGAACTGAAAATATGTCCTGAACTTCTCTGACATCCAGCCTGAAATAGTCTGAAAAAGCCCAGGGGTGCTCTCCAGTTCACTCCATTTTGTTCACTCCTGTCCTCTTTCTCTTCTTCAACACATCCCTCGTTCCTTCACCTCTCTCTACACTTTGAGTGTCCTCGTAAAGTTTAGATGTGCACATATTGATTGTAATAACATAAAATGAGGAAACCAACAGAGCAGTGAATCATGGAGAATGTGCAGCAAAGACAAGAGAAAGCGTAAAAATGCAGAGATGTAGGGAAAGACTCAAGAGATGAGAGGAGTGCGGAGTTGAAATGCAGAAAAAACTGCGATGAGATAAGAACAAGTTAAAGATTATAATAATTTTTTTTTAATATAAACAGTATTTATAAAATATGATATCAGAGGGACGGAAAGAAGACGTAATTATAAACATGTGGAAGCTGAGAAACGGATGTAAAAGCAGGAAGGATGTAAGGAGAGAAGAGAATGAAGCAATGAGGAACTCTCTCTCTCTCTCTCTGAGGACCCTCCCATCAACCCGGTGTCCACCCACAGACCCTGACGACAAACCCAGTGCACTGATTGGCTGCTGGATGTCGCCGAGGGGAGGCAGGGTGGAGGTTATGAATATGCATGAACTATAACTGGTTGATATACTGCTGAGGAGAGAGAGGGAGATGAGAGAGAAGAGGGAGGGGGTGTAGGGGAGGGGAGGGGGAGGGAGGTGAAGAAATGAATGGAAAGCGGGAGCGGGGGAGGTGAAGGAAGATGGGAGGATGGTAAAGAGCAAATGATGGACGTCGAGGGATGATGAGGGATGGAGCGAGGCGAGATGAAGGGACGGGGGGAGAGGAGCGGTATCAGGAGGATTCAGAGGACACTAATGAGACAAATTAATCATACCACACACACACACACACACACACACACACACACACACACACACACACACACACACACACACACACACACACACACACACACACACACACACACACACACACACACACCTCCCCCATCATCTTAACCCTAGAGAGAGCTCCACTCGACAGTGGTGTGGGTGTGTGCTTGCATGATATAGGCTGGGCTAAAGAGGGTAGAAAAAAAATCAATGTAAACAAACACACACACACACACACAGTACACACTCTCTGTGGTGTCCCTGGCTGGCATGCTGTGCAGAGTAGGGTGGGATTATTTATGTGATTGGATAAGTGAGAACGGAGTCCCCTAGGACAACGCCATGCATTTATTACACTCAACAACACCAGGGGTGTGTCCTCACGAGGGGCTGCGTCATGTGCTAACTGTGCTACATGATGCTAATGTGAAGCTAGCAGGCATGGAGATCCAAGGTGCTACAGAAAACCCACAAACAGGATCTTTGCTTTCAAGTGTGTAGATTCATTGGACTTGTTTTGACTTTGTCACTTTTTTTTTTTATATCGCTGTATTTTAAACACAGGGTGAAAACAGTGGACCAAACAGGTACTACTAAATAAATAGGTACATTATGTGGTCATTTAATGTTTACAACATAAAGGGCAATAGAGTTCAATCTTATATTAAGGTAAGGGTTAAAGTTAAGATAAGGGTAAATACTACTTCAGTTCAATCTGAAGAAGTTTTTCAAATTGAGTCAAATTCCCTAAAGATTGAAAGTGTTCTTTTTAAGGCTGTTATATTTATGTTTTTTTAAACAAACATACCTACTGTATGTGAACACTCCAAAGGTTACTTGATGTTCATTATGGTCACTTACTTATTTTAGTGAGGCAGCATAGTTTGCTTATTGCTATCTTTGATAAATTGACATTTCAGGTAAATGGACTTAAGCTTGTTGAGCGCTTTTCAAGGTCACACCTCGCCATGCATACACTGACTGCACAGGCTGCTATGTATTGTGTCCTTCAGTAACAACTAATCAATTCAAAAACATTCACACACCACCGGCCGCCATCTTGCACAACGACACTTCAACATGTGACTGCAGGAGCTGGGATCGAACCCTCTTAACCCCTTGGTTAAGAGACAACCGACTCCAAAGCTAAAAACCTTAAGGGCTTGTCACAAGACTGAGAGGATCCCATTAGGACGTATACCTTGTAAAGTTTATACTCTACATTATATGACCATATTTAATAAATAATGTCACACTTTAATGCACTTTTAAAGCCAGTTGGGCAGTGGACACGATCTGTCTGCCTCCAAAACTAATGGAGCAGGACATTTAGTGACAGTAAGTTTAACGTTACTAAAGTCGGCTGTGGCTCAGCGGTAGAGCAGGTCGTCTTACAACCGGTTAGCAATTCAATCCCCTGCTCCTGCAGATTACATGTCAATGTTTCCTCTGGTAACACACTGAATCAGCATGTGAATGTTTGTGACTTTGGCTTCATTAGATCCCGTCGGGCAGATCTGAACTTCACAAAGCAGCTTTAGCCATCAGTGTATTAACGTGTGTGTAAATTATGTGTCTTTGAAATGTAGTGTAGAAGAGCTTTGAGTGGTCACACAACTAGGAAAGTGCTACATAGCTATAATCCATTTTCATTTACTACACATCAAAGGAAACACTGACCTACAAGTAGTGTGTAACTATTTTTATTCTACATATGCCAAACATCTGATCACTATGAAATGTGTATCCAGATTTAAGGTTTCAAGGTTAAATTTTATGTTTGTGCAGCTCTATGTGCTGTACTGTCTGTGTGTGTGTGTGTGTGTGTGTGTGTGTGTGTGTGTGTGTGTGTGTGTGTGTGTGTGTGTGTGTGTGTGTGTGTGTGTGTGTGTGTGTGTGTGTCTCATTACCTCCTCTACATTAGAGGCAGTCTTGGCTGAGGTCTCCATGAATATGAGGCCGTGTTCTCGGGCAAATGCTTCTCCTTCTTCTTTCTTCACCTCTCTCCTCGACTCCAGGTCACTAAAAAGACACAAACACACACCAATTACTGACAAGGACAACAACGAACTGTTCAGCCGAAGAAGAAAGTTGGAAAACAACAATATTGATCCTCCCTGTGTGTGCAGCAGTGATTTTACTCCAGCTTTGGAAGAAGCTAACTCAAGTTGAGGTCACAAAATTCCTAATCAAGTAACCTATTATATCTAATGTATGAAAAAAAGCTCTCTAAGTTTTGGTTAAATTTCACCATAAACTGTATAAAACATGGACGTCTGAAGAGGCATTATGAAGCCAAGATGGCAGTTCCCGATGTTGGGAACGCTATCTCATGCTAATTTTTGATCTATTTAGAAAAACTATAACTCTGAACCAATAAAGACATGAGCTATTCAGACCAGGCTGCAGCCATCTTTATTTCTGCTAGGATTCCTTGGCTTTTACAGCCAGCCTCAAGTGGTCCCTCCAGGAACTACAGTTCTTTTTGCACTTCTGCATTAGCTTCATTTTTCAACAGTGGAAGGTTGAAGCTTTGGTTTTACACATCTCTGACAACAAACTGCTTCAGAGGACTCAGATTCCACCTTTTTGATTTAAGATTAGCACTGTCCTGCAGCTAGCCTGGAAACAGCTCCTTCTAAAATGTTTTTATTGATTAAAATTTCCTTCAACTCTCAAGAGAAGTACAACTCTCATACTTATACAACACTGATAAGTATGCAAGGTCATGCAGGATGATTGATAGTTTTCTACACTGAGTTGAATTCATCTGAAGGGGTTTGTAATCGTATGTAAAATTGCTTTTCTACTTAACTTCTATTTCTTTTTACACAATGCTGTCATGTAACCCTGTGCACCGTATGAGCTTCTGTCATAAACAGAAAAACTTCCTCTTTAAATCTGTTTTTTGCTCAGAAGATGAAGAGCACAGAAGAAAATGTAATTTTAAGCATCAGTTTGCAAGGACAACTTTAAAACATAAGTGTATTTCTGTAATTGGAATTAAATTGTGGAATTCTTTAAATAATGATTTGAAGGGTTGTGTTCAGATATTTCAGTTTAAGAAAATGTATAAGAACAAAGTTATCAGACTGTATGAAATTGGCAGTTTTAGTGTGTTTTACTTCTTATTTCTGAGGAAGTGAAGACTGAATTGTCAGATTTGTTTTATGTTGGCATGATATTCATTCAGTGATTGTAATTTGGACAGACCATCCAGATATTTATTGTTTGCTTTTTGAGTAAAGGGCAGGCAAAACAAGATGTATTCTTCTCCCTGCTCCTTTCCGTACATGGGATAAAGTGTGAAAATCCTTTTTTTTTTTCTGTTGTGTGTTCTGACATGTACGGAACGAATAAAAACATGAAATGAAAATGACGGGGGTAATTAGTAGGTCTAAGTTGACTGCATGTCTGTTTGTTATGTCACCCAGGCACAGAGGGAGTCGACAGTACTGTGGATAACTACAACACGGCTTTTGGCTGATGTCGATCAGATTTACTTCCTTTTAAATCCCATAAAACTTTGAGTGAATAATTAACTTGTTTCACTTTGATCACAGGCTGCAATGGACCAGCCAACATCAAATCCCAGCCAACATGGACAAATATAAACCACATCGTAGTGTTTACTGCACAGAACTTCTAAAGCGGTGGCCACACACTGTTGACGCTGTATACTTATGTAAGACAGGATGTAACCATCATGGTGCAATGCATCTTGTAGCAGAAAGGATCTTGCCTCTTGTTGCCGATGAGCATGATGACCATATTGGAGTTGGAATGTTGGCGAGCGTCCTCTAACCAGGTCGTCAAGTGGTTGAAGGTGTCCCTTCTGTTAAAGCAAGCACACAATCAAGAGTCAGTCTGGTTTCCCATATGTGAAGCAGACGCAACCTGTTCCCCCCTATAATCCAAAGAGTTTACAGCACACAAATTTATTTACAACTCATCTCACATTCACCTTTCACAAAGCGTCAGATTTGACCTAAGCTTTTTTTACTCCTGCAAACATCACACAAACGCTGAACTTTCTCAGCTGACGGATTGTTTCGTCAGTAAATTAAAAAAGATTCACAAGCTTGATTCAATTCAAGTGGTAACTACTACTAAAGTACGCTCCCCTCTGTTGAACGCTGAAGGTTATCTTAATGTCTGGAAATATCCATGAACTACAAAACTGAATTCTGTCTTTTGTCCTGCCAAGTTTGAATCACTAAAACCTTCAGAACATCATCCTAACCTACCAAATGTGTGCTACATATTGTAGTAGTAGTAGTAGTAATCATTTGTTTCGGTCACAAGAAAAAAAACAAAAACATTTTGACTGAAAAGGTGTAGGCTGAAGCTTTAGCTTATTACACCTACCCTTGTTACAAATCTTATTATCTAAGACACTACTAGTTTGGTTACAAAAAAAACAAAACATATCAGAACAAAATGTGTTCCAAAAATTTATTTCAAAACAAAACAAATGAAACAAACAAAAAACAAAACTGGAGGGTGGATGTGCAGAGTGGTGGTCTCGTTACCTTGTGATATCATACACCAGCAGGGCTCCTGCTGCCCCTCTGTAGTAAGACCTGGTGATGGACCGGAACGACTCCTGACCAGCCTGGTTAAAACACAAACAAACACTCATTCAATTCTAGACTTTGAAATGGCCACTTTGTTTTCTAATAGCTTTGATAAGAAGTCTAAGAAGTCATCCTTCCACCAGTCTTTTTTTAATCTACGAGCCCTGTGCATTGGGTCTACTCCTGAGCTTAACAGTCCTGATTCTCAAGCACAGTCTGGCTCCTGATTTTTTAGACTGCTCGGGTAAAGGACAGAGCAAAGTCTGTAACAGGATACAATGGAGTTCTCTCTTTCTTTCTCCATCTGTCTGTCACAATCCCTTTCTTTCTCTCTGTCTGTGCGTCAAACCTCCCAGATCCATGATTTATGAGGAACAAGGAAGGTCACATAAACTGTGATATCATCCCAATAAAACCTGCGTTTCCTTCTCAGTCATTATTTGTCTTCTAAGCATTCTCGTATATGCCCACAAGCGGAATCGGATTTTAAAAAATATATTTTTTGCTAAGTAGTTTCATACACAAAATAATTCTGTTATGGTGCAAAATAAGAAAGAGAATATGACACTGAAAGCAAGTTGAAGCAGAACTCCTCCTGTCAGGAGAAACAAGTTAAATTAAATATACAAATATATAAAATATTACATATAAATATGTACAGTGTGCAAGATGATGTGTTTGTAGTAAAGATGCACCGAAGCAGTTTAGCCCACTAGGTCACCTTGTACATTCTCTCCCCCTTCCGGTGATGTCACCGTGTCACCTCCTCTTCTTTCTCTATGGATCCCTGGACACCCCCTTCCATCACATCTTTCACCATCTAGCCCCCCCCCCCCACCATGTCTATTCAATGTCCGACTCTGTCTGATGTACAGTAACAATGTTGTCTGTGTTTCATCAAGGCCGGAGCAGAAAAAAAAAAAACAGCCCGCCATCCTAGCAGCTGCAGCCGTGCACTGCTCTGACCTCATCTTAAAAACCAGACAGTCAGCCAGTGAATCATTGAGAAAGTCAGAAGACCAGCGGACCACTTTTTCACCAATGGAACCCAGTCTGTGAAGCAGTCATTCACAAAGTCAGAGAACCAGCCAGTCATAAAGTTAGTGTTGTCTGCTTGAAAGCCATCCTGACAGTCAGTCAGCTGAAGAACCAGTCAAACGGTCATACCAGACAGAGCAGCCACCAGAACAGTCATCTGTTCTGGTGGCTGCTCATGCAGAGAGCAGTCAACAAGTCAGTAATGCCATTAGTGAATAAATGATAAAAAAGGTTGAAAGAGAGGGAACACTGTTTCTGTCTGCCATCTGGCCTGTGCTTGCATGCAGAAACACACACAAATGCACACACTCCTATTCATATGACATGTGCAGCCCACACAATGATCCAAGTGTCTCCAGCCATTTAGTTATTCTGCCATTTTCTACAAGTACAAATGTTTCATTGAGCACGGCAGGTTTTGATAGTTTTCATCTGTCAGAGACGAGATCACCAAAACAACCAGGTGAAATAAAATGATCAAGCTGGGAATGAAAACCTGCAGCAGTCTGGGTTTTAAAAAGGATTGACATCATTGTTGTGGTCCGTTTCCTGTCGATGGTTTTTTTCCATGATGTGCTTACGCCATCTGCTGGTCAATTTTGTTAACTGCATGTAAGGGGAAACCTACAGCTGAACATTGCTGAGAAAGTCACTTCCTTTCTCTGTAGATCCCACACAGAAGTCTGCTGCATTTACATCCACAAGTAAGAAGCAACTGCGCCCCATGTCTGACAAACTGAACACCTCGAAACACAGTTTTCTGTAAAAGGTGGAAAACTTAACACTTCCATGCAGCTTAATCTGAAATAATCATGTGCTTGTGGAATTTTTATTTTTTATACTTGTATTTATTTACATACATTTTAATCGTACTGCTTTATTCCCGTATTTAATTTAACTTCATTATAATTTTTGTTTGTCAGGTCTGTTGTTGTTTTTTTTGTCTTTGGGTATTGTTCTATAATCATTTATTGTCTGGTATTGTACTGTTGTAAAACATTTGAAAACAGCAGTTTTCTGCAACTGCACTACAACAGTGCAGTTGTTGCTGATTTTGCGCTTACTGGCTGTCAGAGTCAGCTGGTTGTTATTGTTAAAGATCAGCAGAACTGAAACCTCCAGTCTGACACTTTGCCCATCACCTATTTTTTTAAGATAAAAAGTATCCACCCTGTCAGATTTGGATGATACACATTATTTTTGCCACTATCCTGGTTGACAGGTTGCAGCAGAAAGAGAGGGACTTACCGACATTAACGGTACCTCCGGACAGTTACAGGATATAATCGTTCTCAACCCCTGAAACTCCCTCTCAGTGAATTTTCCTGAATATAAAACCTGGTATGTTTACTAAGGCTGGAGATCTTTGGGTGTCTCACGGTTCTATTTCGATTCGATTCAAAATGATTCTGGATTCAAAGTCTATTTTTGAATTAGTACTTCAGGATCTACTCCAGTCTTCTGTGAGACTGGCTGAATTTCTTGTTGCTCTATTTGGCATTCTACTGAGTTAAAGAGCTAGCATTAGCACTTAGCAGGGAGTGACTGATTAGCAAAAAAAAAAAAAAAAAAAAGGTAAAAAAAAAGAAGTTTTTTTGGGAAGTTATGAATTGATTTGAAATCTTAGAAGAGAAGAATCTTGATTTTTACGTAAATCGATTTTTTTCCCCAAACTCAAATGTTTACATATCCACTCAAACCGACTTCATTTGGAAAGTTTACAAGGGAGCTGGCAGGATCAATTCTGGCACATGGCACTCACCCCGACAACATTAGGAAGTTGACAGGAACGTTTGTGAAGAAGGTTGACGCCGAAAACTCAATTAACCAAAACAGATCAAAATGGATCTTTGTTTACATAATACTCTGAACTCATAATTTAGAATACCTGATTCACTTTATTCATATACCTGATTCATGAATTAGGTCTTGTAGCTGAGTTATTGTGGGCATGTGGAATCATCCACATCTACCTGATCAGTTCAACCTTCAGTCCTTGTTTATGATTTCACATCACACATTACTGTAAGCACAGATTTTACTGTCGCGTGGTTTGTTTACCTCTCTCCTAAAATGTCTCGTCTCCTTTTTTATTGCACTTTATCCTGGGAATACTGGTTGCTGTATTTTGTGTCACTTCTAAATGTTTCAGTATGAAATAGTACATGTTGCTCCTGTTATTTCCATTTCCATCTATATTAAAAATGAAATCATCTTCAGAAAAGGTAAAGGGGTAATCATGGATTTCAAGTGTCTAAAAATGTAAATTCTTGTTGCCGTTTTTTGTTTTGGATTTTGAAAATCAAAAAAAAATCAAAAAAAAATCAATAAGAGAATCGAAAAAGACCAAGTACTTTGAGTTTTCTGTTGAATCTTTCATCACAAGAACCACACTGATTTACAGTAAAGGTAACCAGAGTCTGTGGTTACCTTAACTTACTTTGACCCTATGTTAACACATGAAGATGAATACAGTCAATGAAATCTAATCTGATAAATAATCTTCTCTTATCTGATGTAATAAATAAATCATTTCAGATTATATCTTAACCCTTTTCTGAAACATACAGCTCCATTTAAAAGAAGAAATGATGGATGTATTACCGTGTCCCAGATCTGCAGTTTGATCTGTTTGCCATCTATAGTGATCATCCTCGCTCCGAACTCCACACCTGCTCACACACACACAAAAACACACAGAATCCAAATGAGATTTACTGAATCATAAAGAGCTCCGATTCAACTTCTTCATTATTATTGTGTTAGCAACTTCAGTCCATGCTGGATGCTCAAATGACTGTGAACTCATTGAACACACCAGTAAAGCAAATATTTACATTTAAGTGTCTATAAAAACAATCCCACAAGTCAGTGATAATTGCTTATTCACCAATTTAACCCTGACTGCTGCAAATAAATATTATAAAACATTCTGGTTTCACATTTTGCTCTCTGGTTTTATTTGTTTTAATGTGTTTGCCTCCGTAGAGAACTGGTGGCCGGTCTCCTAAAATGGTTTCCAACAGCAACCTGGAAACTGTTACTTTTAAAACCTTAAATACCTATGTGTACATTATATTGTTGTATGTTTGCTATCCGGTCTCTCCATCTCAACCGACACTTTGAGTCAGATGACCACGGGAAGTTTTTCTTTTCCTGACACTGTCTCTGAGTTTGTGCTAAAGGCTGCATTGTTTTGTGTGTGTGAATGTTGTTAATGAAACCTTTATTAAAAGGTGTCCAGACATTCATCACAGTTCAACAACAAGCCTGCATGAATGAAGTTCATTCAAAGAGTACGCAGCAGATGGAAAAGGTGTGAAGGGAACCTTTAAATAACTCAAAGACATCTGTAGAATTTCTGTACAAAACATTTGTTACTGTAAGCCTGTATATGTTTTAAAAACATGTGCACAGAAGACAGAAGTGGGATTGATGCTCGATGCTGTCACATGAGAAAGAGCACACCCTCTAGTGTGTGTGTTTAAGCAGGTGTGGTCTGTGGTTGCTGTACAGAGCCCACAATTTAAGGCTCATTTATCAATAACACATACAGATGTGTTGAAGAGGAAGAGACGACGCCATGGAGAATCAAACAGGTTTGTTAAAAAAAAAATACCACAATTAAAATGAAGAATAAAAGTCAAGAAAGATTTATATCGATGAAAATCTTTCAACAGATGTTTTAATGTTCCTGATCAGATGTCGCCTTAAAGGCTTTATATGTGATTTTTCACACTTAAATGTAATAGAAATCAAGTATATCCTCTGAAAATAACTCTGTGAGTCATGACTGTCTACAATGGGTGTAACACCCGAGTCCCACTGTCTGTGATGTTTTCAGAGTCCTATCTTCAGTTTGTTTACATCGCCCAGACGGCCGGCTGACTCCTCCCCTCGTGTATAAAAGTTGTTTAATTGAGGGACTAGAGAAAAGAAGAATAACATACTGTACTCACTGCTTAACTGTGTTTCTAGATCACGCTCATTTCAGGTAAATTTACATGCAGTGTGAAGATACCAGCATAATAAAGATCACTAGCATTAGCATGCTAACACAACAATGCAACAGGAGTTGTTTTGGTTTCATGCTGGTGCTGAATGGAGACTCTGCTGGATCAAAAAAAAAAAAAAAAAAAATCACATAAAGCCTTTAAATAGAACTACTGTAAATCCGGACAAGGCTTCACGTGATCATGAAGCCTTCTGAGTTTACAAGACAGGCGGATTAAAAAATATGCACACTGGAGTCTGCGTCAACACACTGGAGAACAACACAGAGACCAAGACAGCAACTTCACTGACTTTGTGCATTATTTTGAGCCATTTTGCTCAGATACAGACACAACAGTCTCTCCCTTGATAACTCTGTCCACGTTGTGTACCTGTGCTCGTGCTCGTTCATGAACTGAACCGTGCAGAAGCAGGCCAGGGCCAAGGAAGTGTAACGGAGTAAGTGCACAGATCGGAGGACTGACACTGGTCAAACGGACTTTGGGATGGTACGTTTTGCCTAGTGTGAGTGCGCGCTTATACACTGGATTTTATGGTAGTTATTTTGACAAATTGAAACTATTTTTTATTCTTTCTCTCTTTAGAAATGTTAAAAACGGGGCACTGGTGGCGCAGTGGTTAGTGTGCGCGCCCCATGTATGGAGGCAGTCGTCTCAAGCGGGTGGCCAATCTCTCCATTAAAAGCACAAAAAGCACAAAAATGTTACAAACAAATTGCACATCCAATGCAGCATGCCCGATCAAAGACAGTATGGTTTGGAGGCAGCGGAGTAATAATGGTACAAAACATCTGACTGTGTAGACCTTACGTGTCCTTACCAATAGTGAGGTCATGGACTGGCTGAAACCTCTTGTCTGTGAACTGTAGTAATAGACATGACTTCCCCACACCTGAAAAACAAAAAAACACACACAACATTAAAGACTGTTGGAACAATAAATACAGAGTAAAACAGAGATGTTCTGATAAGATGATTTAATCTCTGGATCCTTAAATTAGCATGTCGAAGGCCTCCTTTTGCAAAACCATGGACCCAGAATGACCCACCAAAAAAGGTTGGCTTGTTGCATTACACTCCACGCCATCACAGTAAGATTGTATGTTTGAAGGGGTGAGTGTGCGATGTAGTGCTTTGAGTCATTAGAAGTCTTTAAATGTAGAATGGACTCCATGTTTAGAATCATTTTAGACTCTGGTTTTATTTTTAAAAAGTGTCACCTGGGCTGAGTTATTATCCAAGCTCTGACCTTCTACCCATGGCAGAGAGAAAAAAACATGCTCTATGTAGGTAACAACACTCTGCAGGAAGAAACAAATGATTAACAATAATTCATGCAATGGTAATATTGTAATGATGTAGTTCATCAACCCCAGCAGGGAGCTTACACACTCTTTCTCCCAGCCTGGCTTCAGTCGGCCCAATTAACCTGAGCCAACTGTTAGCACGCTAACTGACCAGCTGGCTTCTTTGTATGTGTGACGCTTGTGACACTGGTGAATCTGCTCAATAAAAGGGATTCAAGTAAAAAAATTACAATTAATAATAATTTGACTGAAATGTCTCGACGTATATAACAAGTTAGAGAGTTATTCAAAACAAACTTTACAGTAACACTTCAAATGAAGGTCACATTATTCACCATTAACTTGTTGCTTATTCGCATGCTAACTAGTCGGCTACTGGCTGCTTGTCAGTCATTATTAAGAGCTTATTAGTACTAGGGCTGGACGATATATCGAGTTTTTAAGATATATCGATATATTTGCAAACAAGATATTGGGTAAGACAATATGGTTAATATGGATATAGTTTGAGTTTCATTAAAATAACGTTACAGAGGTGCCAGGTCACCTTTTCCTCATCTCACTGATGATGATGACTGACTGTCTGTCCCTCTTAACCCTGCTCCTCCTCTCTCTCTCTTTTATTGTATTTAAGGAACATTTTTATTTTAGAATGTTACTTTTTAAATTCACAAACAGGTAGTTTATTTTCCATGTGTTTCACTGTTAATAAAATACATATCGATATATATTGAGTATCGCCATTCAGCTAAACAATATCAAGATGTGAGTTTTGGTCCATATCATCTAGCCCTAATAGTACCTCATTCTAAATGACCGTAGTCTGTAGCTAATAGACCATTAACTCAGAGTTTGCCTTTGCTTTACGGCAGCAGTAACTCTTTGGGGACACATGACTCCGGAGGTGAGAGCAAATCTCAAAAACCAAACAAATGAAGAAGAATAACCTGCAGTGCAATAGAAGTTGTGTTAAACTTGCATCATAGAAACGGCTTTTATATCCAACTTAATTTCACTCAGCTGACTGTTTTAACATCCACTAACAATGGTCTCAATTCGATCATGTTTCAGTCAGTACAGTGTGTGTGTGTGTGTGTGACTGAGGCTGGTGACTCGCAGTCTCCCACGTTCACGTTCAGTCAGTGATTCGTTCACTGAACGTACTGAACGGGAGCTCCGACACGAATCACTCACTGACTGACTGAGAGGAAGAGAGAGACTCGGAGCTCCCGTTCAGTACGTTCAGTGAACGAATCACTGACTGAGAGGAAGAGAGAGACTCATAAAGTAACCTAAACCCATTATTTTTTAAATCATTTTTTTGCCCTGCTTATATAATTTAAAATATAACTGTTCTGGCATAGGATATATTTGTTGCCATGCATATTTCCTGCTGACACGTAGCCTATAGTAAGTCAAATTAATTGTCATTCACGATAATGTTTGCAAACTGAAAGCTGCTTTAACAGGCATATACATTTTCGCGACACCCAGCCTAATTGTTATTAAAATGTTGAGTGCCGTGCTTCCTCGACTTCGAGAGAATTGAGAGCCAGGGTTCTTGTTCATTGTACTAGTACGTCGTTCAGTGTACGAATCATTGACTGACTGATGCTCAGTGAATGATTCGTTCACTGAACGGGAGCTCCGAGTCACTCTCTTCCTCTCAGTCAGTCAGTCAGTGAGTGATTTGTGTACTGAACGTACTAAACAGAACGGTCGGGGAAAATAAATGTGATTGTTTTAGCAGCTTTCAGTTTACAAACTGTAGCTTTATCCAACTAAATTCTCAGCTCATTGGCTTGTTATTCACCACCGGCTGTTCTCAGTACAATCATGAGCAGAACTAAACGTTCGGCCGTATTTCAGCTTATTAAATTCTGATTCACAGGCAGAGCTGTGGAGAAGTACTGAACGATTCGGTGAACGAATCACTTTACTGAACTGATTCTACTGATTCAGTACACTGAAAAGAACTGCTTTTCACATCACTAGAACTAATTAACAGTGACTTGAGAAATGCTCCCATTAAAGGCAGGATTGTTAATTTCCTCCAGAAACACTTTTTATGATTCTGGTTGAAACTGTCTTTAGGTCCTGACAGAAATTAATAACTCATGTTCTCTGAAAAAGGAACAAAGAAAATCCATCATCTGTATCAGTTTGTAAGTCTGTAAAAACTTTGACCAATGTCTGCCATGAGGTACCAATCTGATGAACCAATCACACACCTCCCTGTCTCCCTGATAGTTCTCTACACCTTTCATGCACGAGCCCACACTCAGAGAGCATGTAAGTGAGGGGGCGTGGCTTTAGAGGGAGCACAGAGGGGAGGGGTGCAGACAGAGCACTGAGGGAATGCTACTTTCAAAATCATGCTAGTTTTTGAAAATGATCAACCCTGCTTTTTAGTTTGGTGGAAGGAGAAACACCGCTGAAAATATTACGAGGAGGACTACTAGAAAGTGTGTGTCTAACTTTTTTTAAATAAAAAATATAAAATATCAAAAAATATAACCAGCAAGTACCATTAAGTAATGCAAGTACTCGAATATTTAGATGACTGTAAATTATTTTATATATAATACTATTAATAAGCCAAACCAAACTTGAATCTAAGTGCTTACATCTTTTAATTATTCAGCTTTTAAGAAAGGCCAGGTATGGACATCATGTGGAAGAAACTGTATATTCAGCAAACTTAAGTTCACACGTGTGCTGTAGTGAGTCCTCCTGGTGTCAATGAAATGGAGGAGAGTAGGTAGGGTGAGAGGAGAAGAGAAGGATGCTCATAAAATGGCCACCAAGAGACAGCGATAGATATCCAAGGAGGTGACAGAGGGGGTTGTGGTCTTTCTCTTTCATGGTTTCCAAGGGTTACCATTGCCAGGCAGCGACGTTACTGGGCAGGGATAATGTGATGATGGTGATTAAGAGACGGATTGTTCACAAGGAGGACGGCTACGGGGAGGTGTTTTACGACCGAGTCATCATCACCCCCATCACACACCAGCTTACTATGAACTTGTTTTACTGCCAAAGCTTAAAAAGAGGTAAATAAACAAATATAAACTGCCATTCAGAGGGTTTTTTTGGAACTAGCAAAATAAGTCACAATAAACAGACCCTTCGAGCAAGCGCAACTTTTTTTTCTTCAAGTAAAGAGCTAAAACCTGGAGGCTGTTTGAATGTAGCAGGAGCAAACTGCCCACATTTAAAACCAGCTGTGCCTTCAAATGTGAGAGTGGCTACAACACATCGTCATTAGTGCAGAAGTTGCAATATGTCAGAGTGAGCCGTGTTTCCTACAGCATCTGGTTGGAGTTATTAGAGCCTCATCATACCAGGAGCTCCTGTCATGAAGAGCTTCTTTGGAGGAAAAGAAAAAACAAACAAACCTAGTAGCCAGGTGACAGGTGGACGGTAAGAAAACAAAACGCCAAGAGGATTTTCAGATGGATTAATTTACCTGCTGTGGTTTAGCAGTCTGGTTCAATGGATATGGTTTAACAAGGTAAGCAATGACAAACATCAGCTTCCTTCACTCTACTGGTAGTGTTAAGGCCACAACATCTAAAAGTCTCTTAAAAAACTAATGTCAATAATGAGGCAGTGCCCTCTGAAATTAAAACACAAAGTATGTCTACATTAATTGTCCCTCAGTATCTAATACTGAAGTGCCATGGCCACTGATCACCATGAACTCCTGCCAGCTGGAGCCACCAAATGTCAGCCATTCCTGTGGTCACCTGAAGGTGACATGGCACTTCCAGTGCTAAAAACAAATACAATCAAATTGGGGTTTCTGTCATCTATTTCACTGGTGGCCATGTAATCTCAATTTGCCTGATTTCGGCTCAGGAGGCCTCTCTGTTCTGGATCCATTGCTTAAAGGTAGAGTCAGTAGCAAAGGTCGTAGCAGCTTAAAAACACAACATCCAAACAGGGCTCCTGAACTCATCACTTCAGAAGCGCACACACACTGCAGGCTTAACCTGTACATTTACTGCAAGCTACCTGACAATATCACATCAAGCAAGCTAACAGTCTGTGTTTGACACCTGCCTGTTAGGGCTAATATGATTTTGGCCAAACTGATAATCACAATTATTTTGATCAATATTGAGAGCATCATTTTTTTAATTAATAATTTATTGTTTTAAAAAGCTATATATCCTGCAGGGCAAAAAAACCTAACTAAATTTGTGAGGATACACTGGCTGCTGCATTGTTGTCAGAGAAGTCAGCACTTCAACATAGCATGTTTCCTAAATGTCTGATCAGATAGTAAGATACCTTTATCATTTAATGCAGTGAATATCTCACACATTGGCCCTTTGAGGCTTCAGTAACTGAATGGTTCATTATATCATCAGGTACTTCTATTAATCAAACTCATTAACCTTAGACATTTCCAAATAAACTAGTTACCTTCCTTGCTTCTCTTTGTTGACAGAGATTTATATGTTTCAGAGAAAGGGGTCAAACTTGTTTAAAAAGTGGTAAGTTAGCAGACAGTGCAGACCTACAGGCCAAAAGAACAAAGTCTGTTTTCAGAGGTTTAAAAATAAAGAAAGACCATAATTTTGGGTCAGAGTCAGCCTGCCTTTCTTGAAACCACATCTGCAGAGAGGCTGGCAGGATGCTATGTGTTGGAGGGAAGACACGTCCTAAAACAGATTTGATCCTTTTTTTTTT
Source organism: Labrus bergylta (assembly GCF_963930695.1). NCBI lineage: Eukaryota > Metazoa > Chordata > Actinopteri > Labriformes > Labridae > Labrus > Labrus bergylta. The sequence goes on along the minus strand of NC_089198.1, from coordinate 32,261,710 downwards.
TTTTATTGAGCAGGGCAGGTCAAAGTATGATCATCATTATCTACAATAACTCCCATCCACAGTCTGAGCATACCTCTATAAAGTAACGCACTGAATGAGGGTCTGAATAAATATTAATATGAGGATTTTCTGTCTTTTACTTAAAGAGCGCACAGCAGAGAGCTGATGAGGAGGACCAAGATGTATGAAATAACACGGACAAAGTTCATAAGCAGGACTCTGACTGAAGGTGTTGCCTTTACATGATCCACCAGGATCCAAACAGGACTGCTTTAAATCCTCACCTGACCAAAAACCAATACGACATTTAGAACCAGTGTCTCTAATTCAATACAGCAGCACCACAAGCTTGTTCTGTTTGAAGGGAATATGTCAATGTTTTGATATGAAATTAATATTCTGGATTATGACATAAAGACTTAAGATAATATAACCTATATATACTAAAGGTATATATAGGTTATACAATAAGTGGTATAGGAAAAGGAAGTGGGAAATAAAATGTTTGCAACCTAAGGCTAAGGACAAAGAAAAGGCCTGATACATTATTTTCAGACAATTAGGGAACAAAAACTACAACCAATTAAAGAAAAATAAAACTAATTATTTAAAATAGCCTGTTATTCAGTCCAAAACAGTTCCCTCCGCACCAAACCTTTACTGCAGCAGGCGGAGAAACATGTGTGTGGAGTGGCTTGCTGAAGGTAAAGTGAAGCGTCTAGCCTACATTTCCCCCGACGTTATGTTTTGGCTTGGTATTTCTTATAAGAAGCTAAACTATGCAAATTAAACAACTTTGACTTCAAAGCATTTTCTCCATAGCAGATTTGATTATAAGCAATGATGTCATTACCATCCAAGGTCGACTGACCACGAGCTACCCGAGTGTGAAACGATGGTTTATGCTCCTGTAGCAGACACAAGTTCGTCTGATTTAAGAAAAACAAGGTTCATACATGAAGTTGGGGAGAAGAACTACACTACCAACAATCACAGGGTGTCAAAGCAATGTCTCTGATTGGTGGAGGTCACTGTTACCATGGCAATGTTTCCCGCCCCACTGTACTATATGTGAAACGATTCAAACCGAGATTTTAGCTAGCAGACTAGCTACTTTGGTAGCTTACACTAATCTTATTAATAACTTTGTTATGTGCATGTAATTTATATATTCACACAACACAAACTACAAGATATAACACTTGTATTAACAGTATAAACACAACAAAAGTTACATTTAAGAAGTGGAATCATCATTCGCAATGGATTGTGGGAGGGGGTTGTTCCTTGACTCTGTAAAACATCACGTCCACAGTCTTGTACCTTTGCCTTTTGATCTGATTTATAATCATTTATTTGCACCTAATCAAATGTTTTAAAGTCACGAGTTTTGGGGAAACTGGTTGTTCTGGTTCCAGTCTTCAATCTCTTTAAGGATTTTGTAAATGCCAAAGGAGGATTGGAAAGGGGACTTTTCCAGAACCAAAAGTTGGTGGTCACTGTTGAGCTCTATATCCAAGCTCCCGTTCAGGTACTACAGCCGGTCTCTCCTTAAAGGGGCTGCCGCATATACTTACCCCCCCTCAACACACACACACACACACTTTAACTGACTGACCTCTTCCTGTTCTGCCTCATTCTCTGAATGCCTCGGTTATGCCAATGCTTGCAGATCAAAGCCAACTTGATGTGTCACAAAAAAAGAATTGTCTCCTTTTAATCAAACTAAGAAGTACCACAACAACCTGTAACAGCCTGTGAGCTAGCATATCACAGACGCCTGGTGTGTTGAACACTTGGTACTAAGTAAGGGATAGACCTGGAGGGTAGAGGAGGGATCAACCAGACCTTTAAATCCAAAATAACAAGATACTTTTTATCCTTCTGGTGATCTTCTGGTGTATGGATGGATCGTTACTATGTTTTTTTTTGGGCCACATTTTCTAGTTTTATAAATTGGGAGATAAACTGCTGTTTGTTTTGGTGTATCAAGACTTAATATGGCAGTTAGTCACAGTGGTACAAATAGACACACCCAACTGAAACATGTCAAACCACTGTAGGCCAAGAAGACTTCTCTCTGACAATAAAGGACCAATTACAAAATAATGACCACTGCCCAAATAATAAATATGGTCAAATGTAGACTCTGGTGTCATGTTAGTAGAATGATTAGTTTTTCTCAATGCACCATTTTCAAGACTAAATTTTAAATAATAAATGTACATAGGTAACTTACATTCTTTCAGGAGAGAAAAATAACAATATAGAAAAAGTCAATCTTGTCGCCGACAGTCTTGTACCTTTTTATAGAGAGAGAGGCATCTTTATACATTTTAGATTAATTTTATTACCAGCCAAGAACTCCTCTATAATTTAATTTAGAATAACCAAATTAATAACCAATGTTTCAAAAAGGCTAGACTTGCTGCTTCATGATATTATCAAATGTCCTTTTAGCAATGAGTTCCACAGACCCCTTCCCCAAATCATGGTATCATGACATGGAATAATGCAAATATGTAGACTATTATCTAGTTTTCTTCCCTGACATAATCTGTTTGTTCAATATTTGAACAATGTAGACCAGAATAGCTGTTAAGCTTTGTGTTGACAGAAATCACATGATCCAGTATTAGCAAACATCCTCCAACAAAACAGACAGCAGCTTCTGATAATTGAAGATAGACCTGCAGTTTGGTGTAGACTCATTTACAGAGCCGTAGCATTAGCAGCTCCTATGGCTTGATAGCTAACATTTTGTAACCTGATATAGGAGTAGAGGGCCCCCCACGATCAAAAATGTCCTCTCGTACAAAAGATTTGAAACCACACCGGTGTTACCAACATCCTGTGACATTTAAAAAAGTATTTGATAATAATGCTTCATATCTGTAGACTTCTTACTTTAGTCTTTGTTCTTGTTGGTGAACTCTCTTCTTCTCAATTCCTCTTACTCATCACATGATTGGTGAAATCTGAAATGCTGCTGTATGACACAAAGACTTTCAGTTTTTTGATTGAAGGGTAGGTTGATCTAATAAGTGTAGACACCAGCAAGGCGACGATACCAATTGTTTTACTGTTTGGAACTCTTAAGTTTGGCATCTGGGCAGTGGCCATCTTGGTTTTTATGAGCCAGTGGTGACTTTAGTTGTACTACATTGCTATGGTCTTAATCCTGATGGCAGGTTGCTGTAGAAGCCATTTCTTAATTTCTTAAACACTTTTCTTTATGAATGTTATTGTAAACTGAGTTACAGTGTGTTGGATTGAAAAAGACTTAACTAATGTTCAGAGATAACGAGGTGACCATCAACTGTAAAACAATGTTTGCTACAAGCCTAAAGAGGGATACTGAAGTCATTTTGAAATCAGGAAATCAGATTTTCAATTTGCAGAGTCTTGGGCTCGTTATTGCTGTGTGATTCATGTTTTGCTGATATACTTGTCTTTTATTACACTGAAAGCGCTTTAAACTACACGTCACATTCATCCAACTTCTTCTACACATATTGATACACTTGAGGCAGAACCTGCTATCCTGTCTAACACAATCTGCTTTACTAACACACTTACCCATAGATGGTTATGTCTTTGGAGCAATTAGGGGCTCAGTATGTGAAGGGGCCAGGAATGTTATAAAGGAACCGCTCTAAGTCCTGAGTCACAACCACCAATTGTTACAGTTTTCTTTCTTTTTAAATATTTGTTTGGGAAAGTCATGACAAATGTTACTAATTTCTTCTTGCAATGTTTCGTCCTTTTCATTCTACCGATAATTACAAGGCTAAACCTGCTTTATAATCTGCAATACCAACAAGAGAATATATCAATACTTGTTATTTAACTAAGCACTGAATATTAAAAGGTAAAAGCTTTTACACCATTCTGAGTAGAATTTAGATTTTATATGAGAGTTTTACAACAACACTAGCTGGACTAAGTTGAATATATAAGCTGAAGATATCTTGTAGTTACTTAATATTTACAAACATGTTTTTGTCATACTAAAAATGTGGACCATCTCTTATCCAGGCAAATATAAGTATCGGATTGGGACTTGGTATCGGCTGATTCTCAATATAAAAAAATCGGATCGGGGACCTTAAAAGCTGATCGGGACATCCCTAGTTTTAAGCTACAGGAAACCTACCGACTATCCAGCTTTATTAGCTGTACAACAGGTGCACAAAATAACAAGCACACATGTGCAACAAAATGCTATTTAACACAACAACTCTGCAATGTGATCACTGTCTGCTCAAGATTCCTGGGAAAATAAACCTGGCAACACATAACCAAATAAGAAACACAATCTGTTCTTTCCATGTTCAGCACTCTTCAGATATAAACAACAACATGCAACATGAACCGCTTTCATAACACTGTGATGATCTTGCAGCGCCGCAACACATCACCTAAAATAAACTGGACACATGTCTTATTGCATTATATCTTATACGATTACAACGTTTTCTTCCTTTTGGACTTCTGCTCTAACCATGTAAACATAAGAGTGAGTATAATTAAGTAGAATATAGGGATGTAAAGATTAATCGGGATAAATCGATTCAAAGGTGTCAAGGTTCACATTGGTACTCTGAAAAATGAATCTCAATAATATGGTGAGCGTCAGCAGCTGGAGAGCAGAGGAAGCATTTTGGCTTCCCAAAGACAGAATATGAAAGAAGAGAGAAGATAACAGATGAGACAAAAACTGTGTGTAAATATTACAAGAAGACGGGGAATCACACAGATAGCACAACCAACATGATGCAGCTTTTAATCCACACCACAACGAGAAGCTCCAATCACATCCCCTTGTTGAGAGAAAAAAACATTAAAAGGCCAAACCACACTGACAAGCAGGTTAGCAGCTCCTAAAGGAATCTGTTTCAGTCATACTTTGTCTTCAGTCTCATTTTGTAAAATAAATGAACCGTATCGTGAGTTGAGCGAATCATTACATCCATAGTAGAATAATATAAACTGTAAATAAGTTGAAGTGTATCTTACAGAAGCAAGTCTTTACACCACTGATGGACTTTAACCACAGTCTTTTAATTGTCTTCTTGTAGTGAATATTCAGTTCTCACACTACCTTAGACATATGTATGCATGTGGTTTGTTGTTCTTACACAGCTGCTAAATTAACTGAAGAAAAGGAGTTTAACAAATAACCCAGCAGAGGGTTCAGGACATCTCTGTAAACAAATGACAACTCCAGTCACACTGGGTTTCAACATTACACTGGACCACTGACCTGCAATAAAGCGAAGAATACAGAGCAAATCATCAGTTAAAACTGGTGCCACAGGTATTTAGTCGAAAATAACAAGTGGTCTACGCCATTTTAGAGAATATTAGATGATGTGGAGAGACGCTATGGCCTTCTGTGTGAAGGAGAACTGTAATGTTTGGAGCATCCGCAAGACAAATATATAAAAGACAGCGCAGGAATAATCATCTGTTTGTTGTGAAAAGTCCTGATGAGACAATGATTTGCTGTAAAGAAAGCTGATTACTCAATGTTTAGTGGAACAGCTAGCTCTGACAAGCTAAGCTGTTAGCTAGACTAGCTAGCTTCGGCTAACACCCCCACCCTCGGCGCAAAGGGACAAAAGGCCCAACATCTATGTTTCTGACGAAGCAGTGTAAGAAACCCCTAAAGCAGCGTGTGGATGTGTCATTTTATGGTCTTGTCAGGTTGTTTGCAGTTTAATTCATGTGTGATTATAGTGCAGAATTAGAGCTGTCATCCCACCCCTCACGTCTTTTACACCACGTCATTGGACTCTCCAACACTGCGGAAATACAACACTAAGCTAACCGCTAGCAGCTAGCTGACTGCACTCTGACAAGCTGCTGTTTACCCGTATCTCCGATGATGATGTATTTGAAGAGGTACGCGTACGCCATGGCTCCTGGTTTGTTGCAGTCAGCTGTCTCGAAAGTTACGCCTCCGTTTAAACAACCGATAACCGTGTGGAAAAGGCAGCTGGCGGCTTGTTAGCCCGTTTTTCTCTGACGGTGCCGAGGAACAATAAACAGCAAGAAGCCGAGGCGCTACGTCACACGGTCCGCCCTCGCCACGCTACAGAATGATGTGTTCAAAGTCTGCTCGGATATTTGGCAGTTTTGGTCTTATTCAACCCTATTTACGGTCTATGATTCAACCATTGTTTGATATTCATAATTGTCAGAGTAACTTCACTTTTTTTTATTGTATTTTAGCTTAATCCACATTGATATCATAACTGACATCATTTTAACATCATAACTATAATATTAACAACACAATATATTCAATTAAATTAAAAAGAATACTGTTTCAAGTCATGTCGCAGCTTACTTTTCAGAATCTGACAGCTGAATCTTTATTTGCGGCCCACAACTGAAATTGGATGGATAACTTGCATAACTAAAGCACATTAATCTAATTTATTATTATTATTATTATTATTATTATTATATTCTTTTCATGAAGTCAAAAAAAATGTTTGTGCAATGTGCTGCTATTTGGGTGTGAGCCTCACCATTAAAAATGTTAACGTTAATGCATCTACAATTTAACTGTATTGGTTAACCATTATTAACCAAATTATGCTCTGTAATGAAACTCACAGTATTTAATTGATTTAGTTTTTTGTGGTCTTCACGTCAGATTGATGTGTAAGTTTTGTTTTCTAAAGCAGCAAAAACTCTGCGATGTCCCAAACCAAGGTTTTCACAAGATTTGCCTTGTTTTTGTTTGTTTGTTTTTGCATAAGAACACACCTAGTACGGAAAAAGAAGAACAGAGTAGGCCTTCAACACATGTAGAATTAAAAAAGGAAACTATATGGATAAACTACCAATAGAAATACATGTATTTATGTATAAATGGAGAGAGAGAGAGAGAGAGAGAGAGAATGAGAGAGAGAGAGAGAGAGAGAGAGAGAGCAGTGATATTTATGTAGATATTTAAGAATTATACATGTTCTGAGAGCTACATCTGCCTTACCAAATTTGTGTTCCTTTTTGGGGGTTATGTCTTTTACTCTTTTAAAAAGTAGTTCCAAAAATGACCAACAGGTGTCACTCCTTACCAATGAGTTTGTACAGCACTACTTCAAAACATTCCTGTTTTTACCCATTTTACATACACTCACACACACACACACACACACACACACACACACACACACACACACACACACACACACGCACACAGACAAAATGAAACTATAAACACTGACTTGAAGCTCATGTATCAACAACATGACTCCAATCTGTTAAACTCTAAAAAAAGCACCAATTCCAACAAACTCTTCTCTTCTTTTGAAATATCTTTCAAAACCACAGTTGTGCAAATCCCTGAACACAAACTGCATCATGTAGGAACACTTTGTTCACCTAGAAACACTGGCCTTCAAAATGCAACACCCTGATAACCACTTAGTCCCACTCTCATTGAACTTGTGCAAACTCAACTGGAAGAACCCCCTTAGTTGTGTGTCAGAGCCGATGAGGCTGAGGTCCTCTGACATGACCAGGATCAGAGGTGGGATGAAGAGTGATCTTGTTGTCAGTACAGTTGAATACTTTGTAATGCAGCAACACATAAATATTTCTTGTTACCTATTTGAATGTGTCCACTTTCTCTACTTACAGAGTGACAGGATTAATTACTGAGTTTTGCTGCATACTAATAGGTAAAATTTGTGCTGGATATGTAGTTCAACTTCTGTAAATACTATTTCAGGACAGAAAACCTTACATGTTACCCAAGTGTCCATTTGAATATGTGATATGGTCTCATGAAGCCAAAACAAACATGAACACGTTTGATGGTTGTGTTTATAATTAATCACATCAGTGTTCATTTGATGCTTAAGGCATACGCGTATAATAACTGTGTGTTGTTTTCAGTGGAAGTAATCATTTATGACAAGAGGGAACGTGGTTGTAA